>NC_090445.1:1148416740-1148741144 GCF_031143425.1 Pleurodeles waltl | reverse complement strand
TTGGGACAGGTATTTAGGGTCGTTCGGAGCGGGCCAATGGTGGCGTGCAATAGCCCTATTCACTGGAGCCCTTGTGTTGGGTTTGGACCATGTACCCAAAAGGACATCGGTGAGGGCTTCATTTAAAGGCAATAGGGGTTCTGAAGTAGAAGGCCCAGGCTGAAGCACCTCCGTCAGGAGATTAGACCTGACCTCAACAGTGGAAAGTTCGAGACCAAGGACCACAGCTGCCCTAGTGACCACCATCCCATAAGTTTCTCCCTCTGCCGTAGCTACGGTAGGGGGAGACAGCATGCCAGCGTCAGGAGAAGTATCCAGACCACTGGCTTTGCCCAATTCCTGAGCCCAGTACATAGTAGGGTCATCCTGGTATTCATAAGGGTCCGGGGACCCCTTCAATTCTACCCAATTTCGTACCCATAAGAAAAAGGGTCCGAATCCGACCTGGGCCAAATAAGCCCCATCGAAGCCGAAGGCGGCGTCGCTCCGATCAGAGTTGTCGGGGAAAAGAATCGGGTTGATGTCGATAGTGGGCCCCACCGATGTCGGGAGCGTCGACAATCGACCCGGCGCCAGGAAAGGTCTCAAGGGTGCAAACGGCGCCGGTGCGGATCTGAGCACGGATCTAGAGGTGACCACGGTTGTTGGGGCCGAAGACGCCGGCGCGGAACCCAAAGGCCCCTTAGCCGAACCCCTTGGGGCCGAAGGCGCCATATCGGGGTCGGCCTGCCCAAATATGAGGCGCATGGCCTCATAAAACTCTAAGTTAGGTGGGGTCGCTCCGGCTCTGGGAAATTCGGGGAAGCGCGGAGCCGACCCAGACGCTGGCTCCGACGACGGAGGCCTAGTGCGTTGATGCTCTTCCCGCAACGCGTCAGCTGAGCGACGGTGCGAAGTCGGAGAGCAATGGGATTTCTTCTTCTTCTTACCTTGACCTGAGGATTTAGAAGACGAGTGGTGATGACTCCACGACCGATCTCGAGACCATCCTCTCGAACGAGACCGGGACCTATGCGGAGTCGAGTGCCGAGCTGGCATTAGCTTTAGGGACCGCTCGCTCAAAGCCTTCGGGTGCCTGGCCCCGAACTCGGAGCACAACTTCGGGTCGTGGTCGCACTCGAGACACCACACACACACCTGATGAGGATCCGTCACCGACATCGTCCGATGACAGTCCACGCATGGCTTGAACCCGGTCTTTGGGGACATCCTCAACGCACCAAAGTCGCACAGAAAAAACTTGACACAATAGTCGAATTCGGACAAAAAATAGCCAGGGTAGCTCCTCTCCGGATCAGTGCATGGCACGGAAAGGAAAGAACTGACATCACTGCGCGAGGGCCGCATCTATCTACTACTCCCAACGTCATCACGGCGACCACAACGCCACCGACGCCACCTGCCGATGTGCAAGGGTTTTGCTTGAAGAAAAATCTCTGGATCAAGTCTGACACCTGGGGGAAAATTCAAAGGTAAGGAATCTGCAACTAGAAGTCTCTATCAGACTTTTTCTAGCAGACTTTGGGCAGTAGGACACACATACATCCTTAAAGGATTGCAACAGGACATGCTAGAAGCAAAACACTTACACACCTGTGACAACAAAACAAATTTGGTCATCAGAATAACTGCCGGTGCCACTGGGTTCACTTAGGTCACGTTTAACAAAGATGACACAGTGCCAATAGCCAATAACGCACATTTATATTCCAATGCAGAACACCGCTTTGCACCCGCAAAAAAAATTATAACTGCAGAACAGATAGCCGTTATCAAGGAGAGACCATTTGCCCAAGGGAAACGCATTATTGTTGTTACCCTGGTGCCAGCCTTAGAACCCATCACCAAAGTTAACGTTCCGAAACGCTAAAGCATTACATCCACATTGTATTCAATGGGCAATCTCCCTGACTGCCACCGATGTTGATTACATCTTTGATCCAAATCTTCAAATACAAGAATTCCTCAATACGAATAGGAGTACTCTGCACCTCTAGACATTTTGCCACTTTACAGATACCATGCTGTCATTTACACCGATGGTTCAGCTCAACCAGCGGTAGGTACTAAACATCAGTACTCAGCAGCTTGCGCAGCCGTGAGCGGAGTGAGGAAGAATGGTATATTCAACCCTCACAATACCTACATGCAGACCCTGGGGACTGCACAGCTCAGCTGGCTGAACTTAAAGCCCTTATCCTAGTGCTAGAACACACGGATCTAGGACAACTCACATGGATTGTCCATGATTCGTACTACTGTGTCCAGTCTTACAATGATTTTCTTAATCATTTGTGACTGAACGGGTTCAAAGACTCGAAGGGGAACACCAGAAACCACAGAACACTGTGGGGGAGGGGAGATGATCTTAAGGGTAAGCTACCTAATGCTCATGTAAGCCATACATTGGGCCACTAACTAGTAGGAGTACACGTTATTGGCAACACTTTGGCTGGCGAAGCATCCAAATCCAAGTAGCCACGGGCTTCTGTTGCTGCAGTGACTCGTTCTAAGACAAGACCGGATAATGAATTTTTGGCTGCTGTGAAAGCTTTGTCTGAAGGCAAGCCTCTCCCAAAAGCATACCCTACAAAATACTCATACCACATCAGTGCACAGAATGTTGACAATGCAACACTTCTTGGGGTTGACGATAGAATGATCCCCAACCAAGACAAGAGATTCGATCTAATCAATGCAGCGGTTGAGGGTGTCACCTCTGCACAGGCTGGTGTTGCGGCCACAATAACACTGACAGAAACGCTTCTGGTGGCCAGGTATATACAGACAGATGTAGTAATATGTTCTTTGTGTGACATTTGCCAGCAGATAAAGGGTTTAATCATCAAATGCCCTCCGCAGACATTCTTCTTAGTGCCCAACATGCCACTACAAAGTATGTACCTGGACCACTGGGGTCCTCTACAACCTGATGGCGCATACAACTACATCTTAGTCACTGTAGATTATTGTTCTACATTCCTGTGGGTATGGCCCCAGCAGGCGGCTGATGCTCGAACTGTTATAAAAGACTTGCTGATCTTTATCAGAACACATGCAGTTGCAGCATTCCATTCGGACCAGGGTCGTGCCTTTGCCTCTAAGGCATTCAGGGACAAGATGGGGAAGATAGGTGTTGAACTTCATTACTCCTCACCCTACCATCCCGAAGGAAATTTGGTTATGGAGAGGAGGAATCGATTAATAAAGTAGTCCTTAACAGCTAGAGTATTAGGTTCTGGCCGCAGTTGGCTTCATCACCTATATGGGGTCCAGAGAGCACTGAATAATCAGCCAAGAAGGTCCTTGGGACAACACACTCCTTATGAGGTTTTCTTTGGAATAGCTATGTATGTCCCAAATCTAGATGGCTCTGGTTTGGTTGCAGCAGATACGCCTTTTGACATAAATGAACATCTCACTGTCTTAGAGGATCTTCAGCAATTTTGTGATAATTCATCCACCAGTGTTGCCACCTTAGGAATAAATGATTTGCCAACAACTTCTACTGGCTGGATTCCTAAAGTTGGGGATCTGGTTTGTGCGACGGTTGCTGTGAAGAAGGAACTCGGCCCATCCTACAGAGCACCGGTCCAAGTCCTGGGAATACAAGCTACCAGAACTGTCATCCTACCACTCAACCTGGTTCCAAAGTAAACAGATCTGTCTCCATTGGCAACATCAAACTACACCATGTGGCCGATCCTGCAGAGTTGACCCAGAGGTCCCTTGGGTAGATACCGGTCCCCTCTCACTACCCAACGGGACAAACCTCTTCAAAAAAGAAATAACACTTCTGACTACATAAGCAAGCTACAAATGGCTCCTCGAGCATGGGGAGGGTGGAAAATGATTTTTTGCTGATTCCTGTTGCCACTTCGCCGACAACAACTGTCCAAGACGTGGCTGTCTTCTACTCCAACTCAACACAAACAGATGATATTGTCTACTATGAAACTCCACGCAAAGTGGATCCATCCACCAGTAATGCACCGGCTCCTGTGTTTGCAGAGACTGCTTCTGCTTATTTCATAAACCTTGATGACTTCTTTTTGACTTCATCTACACCTACACCTGAAACTGTTCCAAAGACAAGTAAGCTGTACATATGGCTTAAAAATAACTATTTAATTTATCCATGGAATGATCTGTGGGTATTTCTGACAGTGGTTGACTTTCTCTTATGGATTAGTTTTGTGACTGTTTTCTTTCTACTTATAAATGGTCGTTATTTTACTGAACGCTCTTCTGTCGAGGCAATGGATGAAGTTCTCACTCCATATCTATCCTCACATAAGATCTGAAGTGACTTGTCCCTTGTGAACATTTCAACAATACCAATTCCTGATGGGATTGTGTGGGATAAAGTTCCATTTGATATATACCGTCTATTGAGGTCATTCAAATTTCATATGTTTTCAAAATTTCAATGACTGATTTAATTAGACCTGGTGTTGTTTCGGATGACTGGGCTGTTCAAACAGTTGATTCCTTGCTGGCTGAATTGCAGGATTACACTATTTGAAAGTGATAATGTGTACACTAACACAAAGAATAACAGGGAAATGTTATTTTATAATAAAAGGGGACATTACTACTGCACTGAGCAGCTAGACACAGATCAGATCAGAGGGAACATTGTTCAACTCCGCCTGTGGGGAGTCCAAAGCATTATTCCGATAAATTCACATTTTTCTGGGCATGTCATTTAGAACACAGAATCATAGTACTTCAGGTTACCACCTTCCAAAGTGAGGAAATGTTGCTAACTAACAAAAAATTGATTTATTCAGATTCCTTTGTTTCCCAACTTACAGTTGAAGAATAGGAATACTGGAAGAACACTATTGATGTAAAGAGTGTATAGGAAACACAAGATTGGCAAATTCAGGGTAGGGAAGATTTATTTAGAGCATGCCTTATTCCAGTTCAAATGATCTTTCTGAATGATACAATACAATAGACATCCTTTCTAGGGTTAGCTAAAATAAAGGAAATGAATATGCCCAGTATCTCCACACCAGCAAAATTCACCTATTGGCAGTCCTTCCTGAATGTCACCAAGGACGAATTAGATGCAATGTTTCAGGCTGGTACCTATAATTCTGCACTTTCCAGTCCCAGTGGATGGTTATTGTGGCCAGTAGGCACAAATGGGTGTCAGGGGCACTGTTGAATTCCTCAGGGGGTTTCAAGATTAGCCAGCCAGACCCTCGCTTTGTCTCGGGTCAACACTTGGGTATAGTTACTACATACCGTGTGGGTAAACTGTGCCAACAATGGTTGCAGACTAACACTTTAGCAGCAGTTAAAGAACATCTTAACACTCTTTCTGAAGATACAGACTTGCAGGACTTCTTGTTAGATCCATGAAAGCCATGCTCTACAAGATTCATCTATGCCACATACATTGAGATCTGGATGCTTTCTCATATGGAAGCAGCTGCACGTTTAAGGCAGATACATAAGGAAAATTTGGAAAAGGCTTTAGTTGTTGTCGATAATGGCATAAACACACGTCTAAAAGAATATACTGCTTTAATAACATAGGCCCTCATTTTAACATTGGCAGTAATAACCGCTTACCCCAGCAGTGACGGCCTCCACCATAACACCGCGGCAGTGACCATCCGTCCACCAGATTAAGAGCACTGCTTGACTTCTGCCACAATAAGTGCAGAAATCCGGCACTGTTCATATTGGCAGACGGTGGTGACCTGGCGCTGCTATCACCTGCACCGCCCCATCAGTAGAACGCCGCCAGCCGTTTTTTTAGCTAAAATACGGCCTGGCGGTGTTCTACTGGCGGGGCACTGCTGGCGGTAACAGCGCCCCTTCCCTGCTGGATGACCTCCACGCCCAAGGTAAGTTGGGCTTCCGACAAGGGAGGTGGGTGGGAGGGTGGGGGGTGTTGTGTGTGTGTGTCGGAGTGTGTGAGTGCGTGTGTAAGTGTGTGAATAAGTCTGTGTCTGTTGTGTTCTATGCGTGTTTGTGTGCGTGCAGGTGAATGCATGTAAGAATGGTGAAGTGAGTGCGTGTCTGCATGTCAGTGTGTCTGTGTATCAGAATGTGTGAGTATGTCTAGGCGAATGCGTATATGAATGCGTGTATGCCAGTGAATAAGTGAATGCGCGTATGAGTGGTGCATGTGGGTGTCTGTGTGCATTTATTGGGGGTGGGTGTATGCATGTATCGGAGGGGGAGGTGTTTGAATGGGGGGGTGTCAGGTGAGTGTTGGGGGGTGGGGGAGCAGCCTACCAGTGACAGGGAAGGAATTCCCTGTCACTGGTAGGCACTACCATCATGGTTTTCGTGGCGTTGCTAACGTCAGGAAACCATGGCGTTAGACCAGCTCATAATGCCGCCAGTGGTACTCTGTGGGCCACTGGGTAGGAAATTTGACATATCTGGCCCGGTGGCTCATACCGCCATGGCCGTTGAGTGGAGAAGTGGTGGGTTGGCTGCAGCCAACCCACCACACTCATAATGTGGCGGTATGTACCGCCAGTCTCCTGGCGGTCATACCGCCACATTAACCCTGGCGGTGAGTAGACCACCAGGGTCATAATTATGACCAATGTGTCACCTGCGACTGACATCATTCAGAACGACATGTCCTTTTTACATCATGGACAAAATCAACTGCATTCTATCATGCATTTAGGTTGGACACTACAAATTCTCAAAAATGTCCGCGTTCCATGGAAATACATTAACAGTAGTGACCTGTTTGCTGCTTTTAATTTCTCCAGGGAACAACAGACGAAGGCTAAAAGTGAAGCGATTTTCACCATGCTTCATATAGAGCAGCCTACCAGTGACAGGGAAGGAATTCCCTGTCACTGTTAGGCACTACCGTCATGGTTTTGGTTGCGTTGCTAACGTCAGGAAACCATGGCGTTAGACCATCTCATAATGCCGCCAGTGGTACTCTGTGGGCCACTGGGTAGGAAATTTGACATCTCTGGCCCGGTGGCTCATACCGCCATGGCCGTTGAGTGGAGAAGTGGTGGGTTGGCTGCAGCCAACCCACCACACTCATAATGTGGCGGTATGTACCGCCAGTCTGCTGGCGGTCATACCGCCACATTAACCCTGGCGGTCAGTAGACCACCAGGGTCATAATGATGACCAATGTGTCACCTGCGACTGACATAATTCAGAACGACATGTCCTTTTTACATCATGGACAAAATCAACTGCATTCTATCATGCATTTAGGTTGGACACTACAAATTCTCAAAAATGTCCGCGTTCCATGGAAATACATTAACAGTAGTGACCTGTTTGCTGCTTTTAATTTCTCCAGGGAACAACAGACGAAGGCTAAAAGTGAAGCGATTTTCACCATGCTTCATATAGAAATGTTAGAGGAGTTGCCTTTCACAGTTGCAGAGTCCATCAACAGTATAGCTTGTGCATGGCATTATAAATCTGCCCATTTCCACCTTTCGTTTTTCAAATTGCTTGAAAGTCCTTGCTGTGGGTAGATACGAGCAGCTCGGGGACAGCTACATTAAAGAACAGTGGAAGTTGCCCTGTGATCATAAATCTTTGAACAGCGAAACAGAGGATCTTTCTCAGCGGAAGCGAATGTGAGACTACTGTTAGTCATTTGATGATTTGCAAACCGGTGTGCCTTCAATGCCTTTGCAATGCGGGGGTCGCAAACTTGGCCTATTTTCCGAAGGGTACTCCCTCTGATTCGTTCAGCATTTCATATACTTTTGAATGGATGTTAAGTGGTCCGGAACGAACAAAGCTGTTGCGGTATGAGACCGGAATTGCCTACGCAATTTCAGTCTCTAAGATAGTCACTTGTTGTGGACATGTTTTATTCTCCCCACACAAGAGAAAAGAGTAGCAGAAATGTGGCCTCACATTGATACTAATGTAAATTATAACAAGCTGAGCAGACTAAAGGCGCTACTGTTCCAGAAACAAGCTGTGTTGATATCGGCTAGAGAGATGTATGCTCTCCAGATAGCAAGATCATCAGCCGAGATACAAACCCTATTAAATACCAACTTCCACAAGTACTTTGGAGAGCTGGTATCCAGAATATTCAACGCTTCAGCACTACAAGGGTTGTGCACTTCTTTAAGGCTGTCGGATCTGGATTTGTGTCCATCTTCCAGACTGTCTTCGGAGTGGTTCCTTTAGCCATCAATTCACTCTTTTCCTTTCCATTGTGTTTGGCGGCTTTAATGTGACTTTGGCATTGATCGACAAGATACTGCTGCTGTTGTTCCTTATTTGCAGTGGTTGTGCCTTCCCAGCTAAGCGTAGTTATGGAGCTACTACCACCAGCCCAGCTGTGCCGTGATCACATGGTGCAGTTCTTTGGTGGTCCGTTGCAGGAAGAACTGGAGCATGATTGGTCACTGTCATTCCAACCAGTCTTTCATTGCACCTGGTGCCTCTTCAAACTTCTACCTTCTGTGCCTTGCTGTACCGCCAGTGCCTCCTGTGGACCAAGAACTGCTGATGATCCCAGTGAGGCTTCATTCATGGTCATGCCCCATGAAACTAAGGCTGATTCGTAAGGCCACTTACAAGTAGCCCTCTGTGGACTATCTGGCTCCTTTCGGTACTTTGGATGGTGATGCCCTCGGGGGTGAACCTGCGCCTGAGGCTGCTGCGCACTTCTACTCCGTGGATCTGTCTGCCAATCCTGTCAATGATCTGATATCTGACGATGTGGTTTCTTTCCTGAATGCCCTTCCTTTCAAGGGCTTCAAAGACATTCTTCAAGATCATGATTACTGCTAAATGTATTTGACCATTGGCTCATTCTTAAGTTTCAAAGGTTTGCCAACATTGCCTTTAAATTTGGCGTGCTGTGCTTGTCATGGTCTACATTGTGTCTCTTTCTATGTGTTAGCTATTTGTAACAAGTTTTAATTAGATTTTAGTTGTATTTTATTAAGCTTTTAGCTTGTTTTAGTCCAGAGCATTTTAGCTTGGGCTCATTCACCTTCTCAGGCGTCATCATTACTCTGTCATACTTGTTCCGGCAATGGAGAGGGTGTAGTGGATCCTATTTGGTTTTATTGGGAATCAGGAGATAGCTTAGTCTTCTGGCTTGCATGACCCCATCACCTAGTGATTATTAACCTACCTAGCCTGCTCTGTTTTAGCGCATTTATTTAATTTATTTCTTCAAAAATGGCTGCTATGTTTATAGTTAGGAAGATTTTTTAATTTCACATTATCAATGCCGCTCTGTGAAGGAGTCATTATCCGAGTCAAAGATAAGTGATATACGTAGGTATTCACATGATGTACTTTCACACTTACGTGTGACAGTAACATGATGTACTTTTCAGGGAATTGTTTTTATAATTGCCACCCCAAGCATGCCTTCTTACCTATTGTTTGGGAACATACCTGCATCAGGGGTCCTACAAGAACTGTATCACACATCTCACACAGACAGGGTTATCAGAGGGACTCCTACCAGATGCCATCAACGCTATCTATGCTACACGTCTCCTTGATGCAGACCCATCCTTCGAGTCCCCACGGAGCCTGATCTAGAGACCTCATTCCAAGGTAACAAGGGTTTCGGGGCTCTTCTCATGGACATGGTACTGGCAGACTAGGTTTAAAACACCCAGCTCTCTTTAGGTTAGAGATTAGGTTCATCATGCTAGATTATTAGGGCCTATTTCACATATATTTCACATCTCATATTATTGCAAGATGGTGAGGCTCTTTATATTCATGACCCTCGTTTTCACAATTCTGTTTTTTGCTTTGTTCATTATCCTAATCATTGCAGCCCATGCAATTTACAGTAGATTGCAGTCGTTAATAAAACCTATTGAAAACTTTACTGCATCTCCTTCATTGCCTGTGTATGACTGAGACTTGTTGCTTCTGTGAGAAAAGGGTAATCTCGTTTAACCTCGACTCCCCTGAGATGTCGCACTCTTGAGTCTATGCATAAAGGTGGCCACGAATCACCTTTTACTGTTTGGGCTTTTGGTGAATGTTAGAAATGTGGTCTCTAGTTCGCAGAGGTATACACCCTTGTCCAAGTAGGGACCACAATCCTACAACCCTAGTCATGGGAAGTCACTCAATTCAAATTAGCATGTGCCCACCCTCCGGTAGCTTGGCACTGAACAGTCAGGCTTAACTTAAAAGGCAATGTGTAAAGTATTCTTGCAATAAATCATGCAATAACACAGTGAAAAAAACACAAAAATACACCACACAGTTTTAGAAAATATGAGAGATTTATCTGAATAAACCAAGGTCAAAACTATCAAGATTTGATAATCACAAATTGAAATATCACTTTTGTAATGATAAGGAGAGGCTTTAAAAAGCAACAAGTGTCTGTTGCAAGACCAAAGTACCTGGGTATGCGTCAAAATTACATGCACGGAGACCGCAAAGGAGGATATGCGTGGAAAACGAAGGGTGTGCGTCAGTTTTTCGGGCGCACACAGAAGATGCGTTGAAGTCTAGCATGCAGGCTTGCATCCTCTTTGCGATGAGGGGTCTTTTGACACCCAGGGACGATGCATGGAAATCTTGGGTGTGCAGGACGAGGTCACAGGTGCTCTGTCGATCCGGTGGGCGATGCGTCCGAGTTTCTGTTGCACGGCAGGTGCTGCTTTGATTCCTTCCTCAGGAAGTCTGGCTGCGGCATTCCAGTTCTGCAATGTGTCGATCCAGCGTGCAGTGCGTCCAAGTTACAGTTGCAACGCTGGTGCTGCATCTATCTCCACTCAGGAAGCCGGGCTGCGTCGTTCCGCTTTGGCAATGTGTGATTCTTTCACTGCTAAGCAGACTGTGCATCAATTCTGGCAGGCTGAGAGTCAATTTTTGCCGCACAAGGAGTGCATTTGCAGAGATGAAGTCTTTTTTGCCCTAAGACTTCAGGAAACTGGAGGCAAGCTCAATCCAAGCCCTTGGAGAGCACTTCTCAGCAGAGCCAGAGGCCACCAAGGCAGCACGGCAACAGAAATGCAGCAGTCCTTCTCAGTAGAGAGGTCCAAGTGAGCCCTTTGGACAGCAGGCAGCTCCTCTTGCAGGTTGCAGTATCTGGTTCAGAGTGTCTGTCCCAGGAAGTGTCTAAGTTGGTAGGGTCAGGGACCCAGTTTATATATCCAAAAGTGTTTTTTTAGTGCACAAGGTCCTCTTTCAGTACAATCCTGTCTGCCAAGGTCCCAGTAGGAGGTTTGGTAGTCCACTGTGTGAGGGCAGGCCATTGTCCTTTGAAGTGTCGGTCCCTCTACCCTTCCAGCCCAGGAAGACCTATTCAATATGCAGATGTGTGCAGGTGTGACTGAGCATCCTGTGTTTGTGGTTGTCTGGGTGAAGTGCACAAGGGAGCTGTCAACCATCCCAGCTCAGACGTGGATTAGAGGCAGGCTGTAAGGCACAGAAGAATTTTAAGGGCAGAGAAAAGCTCACTTTCTAAAAGTGTTATTTCTAAAATAGCAATATAAAATTCAACCTCACCAGTTAGCAGGATTTTGCATTACCATTCTGACCATATTAAATATGACCTGTCTCTCCTTTCTGATCAAAATCTACCACTCAAACAGTATATGAGGGTAGCCCTAATGTTAGCCTATGAAAGCAGCAGGCCTTTTTTCTACACAGCATCCTGCCTATGGGTTACCTAGGGCCTACCTTAGGGGTGACATATGTAGAAAAAGGGGAGTTTAAGGTTTGGCAAGTACTTTTAAATGCCAAGTCAAAGTGGCAGTGAAACTGCATACACAGACCTAGCATTGGCAGGCCTGAAACATGGTTAAGGGGCTACTTATGTGGGTGGCATAATCAGTGCTGCAGGCCCACTACTAGCATTTAATTTACAGGCCCTGGCCACATGCAGTGGTCTTTACTATGGACTTACAAGTAAATTAAATATGTCAATTGGGTAGGTGCCAATGTCACCATGTTGTAAGGGACAGAGCATATGCAGTGGTTAGAAGTGGTAAAGTGTGCAGAGTTCTAAAACTAGCAAAACAGTATCTCAAAATGGAGGGAGGCAGGCAAAAAGTTGGGGGTGACCACCCTAAGGCTGTAAGGTCTAACAGTGAGGTACTGCTTGTCAGCCAGGTGGGCTGGGCCGAAAGTTGCAACTAGTTGTAGGATTAGCCTGGTCACCTACAAACAAAAGTGCTGCCATCCCTAAACCAGCAGTCTTGCCTAGAGCAAGAGTCCAACTAGGACAAGGCACCTGTGGCCTCAAGTCTCTATCAGATAGAAATGTTTAGGTGATGTAGGAGGTTGGCTCTGTATATACTATTTCAAAGTGAGAGATAGTGTGCAGAGAGTCCAAGGGTTCCCCATAGAGGTAAGACAGTGACAAAATTAGATAATTCTAATGCTCTATTTTGAGGTAGTGTGGTCGAGCAGTAAGCTTATCAGAGGGTAGTGTTAAGCATTTGTTGTACACACACACAGGCAATAAATGAGGAACACACACTCAAAGACTTATTCCAGGCCAATAGGTTTTTATATAGAAACATATATTTTCTTAATTTATTTTAAGAACCACAGGTTCAAGATTTGCAGTAAATACTTTAAATCCAAGGTACTTCACTTGGTTACTTTAGGAACGTTGAATAAAAGCAATATTATATACAGTCTTTGTAAAAATGGCAATAAGTTATTTTCAAAGTGGACACAGTTAAAAAATCAACAGTTCCTGGGGGAGCTAAGTAAAGGTTAGATTAGGAGGTAAGTAAAACACTTACAAGTCTCAGTCCTGGGGCGTAGGCAGCCCACTGTTGGGGGTTCAAGGCAACCCCAAAGTTACCACACCAGCAGCTCAGGGCCAGTCAGGTGCAGAAGTCGAAGAGGTGCCCAAAACACATAGGCGCCTAGGGAGAACAGGGGTGCTCTGGTTCCAGTCTGCCGGCAGATAAGTACCTGCGTCCTCGGGGGCAGCCCAGGGGGGTTTTGTTGAGCACTTGGCGGGGGGGGGAGAGACACAATTAGGCACACAAAACACACCCTCAGCGGCACAGGGGCGGCCGGGAGCAGTGTGCAAAGCAGGCCTCGGGTTTTGTATAGGTTTCAATGGGGGGACCCGGGGGTCACGCTAGCGGAGCAGGCAGGCAGGCACAGGGGGGGCTTCTCGGGATAGACACCACCTCGGCTAGGCAGAGGGTCGCCTGGGGGTCACTCAGGGGGCATCTCTAAGATGCCCTCTGGGTGTATGTTACAATAAATTGCACACTGGCATCAGTGTGAATTTATTGTGCTGAGAAGTTTGATACTAAACTTCCCAGATTTCAGTGTAGCCATTATGGCACTGTGGAGTTTGTGTCTGACAAACTCCCAGCCCATATACTCTTATGGCTACCCTGCACTTACAATGTCTAAGGTTTTGCATATACACTGTAGGGGCATAATGCCCATGCACATAAGCCCTCACCTGTGGTATAGTGCACCTTGCCTTAGGGCTGTAAGGCTTGCTAGAGGGGTGACTTGCCTATGTCACAGGCAGTGTGAGGTTGGCATGACACTCTGAGAGGAGTGCCATGTCGACTTAGTCATTTTCTCCCCACCAGCACACACAAGCTGTGAGGCAGTGTGCATGTGCTGAGTGAGGGGTCCCCAGGGTGGCATAAGACATGCTGCAGCCCTTAGAGACCTTCCCTGGTATCAGGGCCCATGGTAACAGAGGCACCAGTTACAATGGACTTACCTGAGTGCCAGGGTTGTGTCAATTGTGGAGACAAAGGTACAGTTTAAGGAAAGAACACTGGTGCTGGGGCCTGGTTAGCAGGGTCCCAGCACACTTTCAATCAAAACTTAGTATCGGCAAAGGCAAAAAGTTAGGGGGTAACCATGCCAAGGAGACATTTCCTTACATGTGCACTCTCAAAAAATAATACACACATTACATGGCCAATTAGAAATTTTAATCTAATTCTGGTCACCATTTTTAACGGGCGATGACTCAAACTCAGTTACCGAACACAGGGAGGTGACCCATTGAGGCAGATAGATGTAGACAAGATTACTTTTGGATGAAAAAACATTACGTTTCAAGATCTATCCCGATTCAGATTTTTAACAATAACAGATACCCACTGAAAAAAGAGAGATCCAAGGTTTATCCTAGTCATTCTTACTGGAACACTGCAATTGTCCAGAAAGATTACGTATCACAAGCTCCCAAGTTTTGTTTGCTTAAGGAAATCCTGGTGGTGCTCACCTACCCGGTGAGAGGAGGAACCCATGATGACCTTTCCCCAAACTGGAAGGACACAGCCAACTTGAATAATCTGTAGGACCCATTGATAGGACATGAACAACAGACCAGTGTGGTAGGCAATTTTTTGTCTGGCACCCAACTGAGTGCAGTTGTCTTTTCAAGAACAAACTAACGTGGTTTTAGTATGCTGCTGAAGAGAAGTAGCTCTAATGCTGCTGCTGATAATCTCGTCCTTTAGCACCTCCACTGCAGGCCAGCAGGACCATATGCAAAGGGTAACATTAATGGAAGGCAAGGTCCTAAAATAGTCACTGAACATCCTATACTGCTGGAGTGACTAGCAGGCTGAGAAACACAAGGCCAACAAGTGTCTCTTTGCGCTGCCATTCTTAGAATGTTCTAAGACGAAATTGACTATGTCACCAAAAAACCTAGCTCCGTCAGACTCAATGCCCATCAAGGAAGCTTGAGACTCTATGGCGCATCCGGAGGAGCACATCCAGGCAGCTTGTCTGATGATAATGTAGGTTCTCTTCGCAGCTTAGTCAGGTCAGAAAGTAAACTCTACCTAACTACATCCTGTTCATCTGGAATATTGTTTCAGCAATGGAGTTTCATAGGTCCTCGAGCAGCATGGTCAAATCCTCACATGCCATGTGCCAAATAGTGTGGCAATACCAGCCAGGAGGCAAAAAGTGTTAAGACAGCATTGTGCTAGATTTCCTGAGGAGAATACGTTCCTACCCATTATGTCAATAAGACCGGCACTGTCTGGTGGAGTGTTTGGAAGAGACTTCAAATAGACCATAAAACAAGTAAAAGATTGCACGCAAAGGCTCTCAGGTTTAGAGAGCTGCACCAAACATTTTGGGACCCCAAGCACTGGCCTTTAGCACCTAGTAGTGGAGTAACTCAATGCCAAGGCTGAAAAAGGTTTTTGACCAGGCTGCCAAAATTTAAACAATTTATGCCTTACTTAATGGTAAGACAAACTTAGATGTGTAAGCTCTAAACCGAAGTTTCTCTGAAAGTTATGATAAATTTGGTCTCCTCCGTCTGGAGTGTCAACTCCAAAGACTGCTGCTCTCCGAACCACAAGGGCAAAATAGGCACTTTCCTGAGTCAGGGGTGTCAGGGAACAATGTAAAGCAGATTTTGGTAAAATATTGAGGCCAAGGCATTCTCTAAATCAAGGTGTACAGCAGTATCAGTATAATATTGAGTAAGCAAATTAACATGCCTTGTCATTGTCCTCATCATGAATGGCGGGCGGAGCCAGAATAACCGGCAGCATAACCTATTTAAAGGCCCCAGTTTGTTGCAGTCGACCGTGGCCTGGGGAACCTAATACGCATTGTATACAGGATCTGCAATAGAAGTCCTTCGACTAGCTATACAATGGTGATCTGGAAACGCCTTGTTTCTTTTATTCAGCAACATGGAGCTTAACTGTCTGCTTGCTGTTGGCTTCTGAGCGCATCAAGGAACATTTGGCTCAGGACTTTGGAGCCTTACTTTGTATCAAGACACCACTGACAGACGATGTACAAGTTCGTGACCAAAAATTAAAAGAAAAAAAAAAGAGTCCGTGACCAACATCTATTTGAGACATATTTTGAAAATAGCCATAAACACTGCCAAAAGGTGAAGAAAGAAAAATGTTTGGTAAAAAAAAAAAAAAAAAAAAAACAAAGTCAGTAGGCTCAGAGCTCTGCAATCACAGAACATCAAGGTGCATGGGTGGCTCACATAAGTGGCTCCTTGTTGCCCTGAACGGAGGAAGTACAGAGTTATGACAGAGGGAAATGAAGACATCTGCGGGTGTACCAGAGCTATTTCAAGAATTTTCAGATCCAGTCTGGGGCTTGGGAAGATTCTCAAGGAGAAGAATCTGTTGTTTTAAGTAACGACCAGAATGATAACTAATTTAATGAACGTAGAATTAAGTGGTTCATAAGCTCTGCAGGCGGGTGCCTAAATGCCCTGGGTGCTGTTCACATTGTGTGGAAGAAATAAATAAGGAAATGTTGAGAAAAAATACTAACTTGCCAGTGATCTCTGCATTTGTACTTAACCTGTAATTCTAGGAACACAGCTATACCACTGATACAAAAGGTTTGATGCATTTATTTCTGATACCTCAGCCATTTAATACAATCTATAATAGGATCCATGCCCAAAGAAATAAGGTATAAAGGCTTATCCTCCTTTCTTTCTACTGAGAAAGAGTACTGCATACACATTCACTGCAATTCATTTTCTATGAAGACCTCCATTTTATAACCTGTCGAAAATGTGGTTTGCTGACATACACCCTTGCTTGTCCTCGGGTTTCTCGGAAAACTTTGTCTCTTGTTTTTCTGTTATCTATGCGCGACCTATATGTTTTTAGGCAGATGTTTTAACTGACATCGCGGGCTAAGCATGTATGTGTATGTTTATGCAGATAAACCTGAATTTTGCACACGCTGTCTGGGTTTGGTGATGAGTCAGCTCGCGTAAAATTAACCTTTATAATCAAGAATGTATAATTAACATGGGACTGTCTTGAAAGGTGGAGTTTCTTGCGAACCAGTCATTCTGTGACTCTCAGCTCGAGCTTACAAATAAATATCCAGGATTGCACCTTCAACCTGTGCACATTTCCTTTCTTTAGGAAAGAAATTACTCTGTTACACTACGAGTTCCGAACTTTAGTCTTTTACATTTTGCACTTCAGACCTTTAGCAATTTTTCTGGTACACTCACCTGGGCCTGCAATTTGAGCATGCATCTGTGGGTAAACTGGTAAGGCTCCTGGCCTTGAATATATTGTCTGTGATTCAATGGTACCAAAGTAAGGCATTCCTGTGGTAGTGACAACCGAAGATGGCAATGGCTGAGATGTGAAAAGTGACGCTGTAGATGGCGGATTAAGAGACTGTGAGCTGGATGACGGCCTGTATAATGCCTAGAAGACAAGAATGTATACCTATTACACAAAGCAAAATATTTTGAGTAGAAAACATTATTCAGTTGGGATATTTAATGCACAAAGTTCCACAATGAGAGTTTTGAAGAATAATGCTTAATTGACAATATGTGTACCTTCACAGGTTACCAACCACTGAAAACTGTATAATGAACAAGTTACTTATCTTCGGCAATGCCCATTCTGGTGAATGCTATATCCAACCACAGACTCCTCACCTTCAGAATATCCCCAAGCACCAGACTGGAGTCAGAGAATTCTTCAGAAATGCTTTCAAGCTCCAAAAGGTTGTGTCGCCTAGCTTCACGGTGATTCTGTATTGCCCCGATAATCAGAGGCGGCTCCTCCATATGGGCATAGGGGCGTCGCCTCCCTGCCAGCAGCCGAAGCTGCAAACCTTTCCGAACGAATTATGATAAACTTCATTTATCATCCTTTCGCTCTGAAAGTGGCAGGGCATTGGAGGTGACGTGCACTGAGGGAGAGTGCTCAGCACTCTCCCTCAGAGCGCATGTGTGTTTGGCCAGCCGTCTCGGGACGGCCAAACACACATGCGCAGTAGGCTGGCTCCAGCCCGGCAACTGTGTTGCTAGGCTGGAGAGAGCCTGCATAGGCTCCCAATCTGCCTGGGAGTGCCCTTGCTGGGTGCTCCCAGCCAATCCCGACACTGCTCCGAACAGCATCAGGATTGGCACAGGGTAGGCTGGGACCCTGTGCCTGCAGCAGAGATGCTGGAGCGGCGCGCAGCGAGTTCAGGTAAGTTTTTTATTTTATTTTTAAAAATAATTTAATGTATTTCGCCTCCCCACCCCCACCCCCACTCCCACCACCTCCTGTCCCTCCTTCACCCTCCCCATTGTGCCGCACCAGCCCTGCCCATTTTAGGAGCTACGAGCCACGCCTGCCAATAATGGCAGAGCTTCACAGAACTGGCATGCCTGAGAGCAGATGTTACTATCTTTCCTCACCTTTTGATGCAGATCCCGAGCTTCTTTTCCCCCTTAGTAGGTTTATTAGACTACTCCAAAACCTTTTCCAGTGTGTTGGGGAATAATGGTCTGTCTGTGGTGCTTGGGCTCTGAGAAAGACTCAAATGTGCCCTCATTCATCCAGAGGCAATTTTGGGACCAGGAGGCGAAACTCTGTCACCGAGCATAAGAAGTGGTCATGGTCAAAGCACCGGTCCTCTTAAGTTGTGGGCACGGCCACAGTTCATGCATCTTCCAAGCTTCTGCTCCAAGACGAAGGCCTTTTCTCAAGGTTGCTCCTGCATAAAATCCACTTCTGGTCAGTCTTCCAAATCAAAGTCTAGACACAATCGCAAAAAGTGTCAAGTGTGCCTCGACCACATCTTACCACTCCAAGTCAAACGAGAAAGGTTGATGGCATCCTGATAGAGTTCACATGCCCCCAATTCATCCTAAATCAGAACCAATCCTGCAGATGATCCTGGCATGGCCCAACTTTCCCAGGCCATCAGGAATCTCACACAAAAAAACCAGAGGAGTACCAGGGCATAAGTTGGTAGTGACATCCCTGACAATAAATGGGTGCACATGCTTCTGGTTTTCTTTAGACTTGAACCTTCTATATGATGTGTGTTTTCAAAAAGTTCATTATGAGGTCAGTAAGTGATCAAGCATTTACTTCAAGACACCTCAAATAGGCTGTAAACAGCTCCCTAGTCATGTACCTGGCAACAGGTCATGTGCCTACACCTTCTCTCATGGAGTAGTACAAATTATCTTGCTGATCTAAATATATTGCAAAGCTTAGTTACCTTTACAATCTCTGCGTGCCCCCTCTATTTAAACCATACTTTTAGTAATGAGCAAAACACTCACAGAGTTTACCCTTGAATTAGAATCTATGAGGGGGCGGCCAAGACGGCATTGAGAGGTCACCTTCCTGTGAGGCTCCGCTTGAATCCAGCCCCCGACCCCCAGCTGATGACCAGTCCGGAGTGTCAGATGAGAATCTGTGAGGGATTGGGTAAACACGCCCATTCTTGAGTCCTGCCCTGCTGAGTCATAACTCGCACTTAGGTCGGCACTGGGAGCCTGCGGGGACCTGTTTGGAGGCAGTGGCATGCTTAATGATTGTGCATCTGCTCAACTAGAGAGTCAGCTCATTCTTACAGCTGTTCTGTGCAAAGGGCCCCTAGACTTACAACGAGAACTTCATCAACCCACACCCCAACTACACAGCGGAAGTCCAGAGGCATTGTAATACATTCGGAGCAGTAAAAGTTCAAATGCGGAGCTTGGGACTCTAGTGTGCCCTGCTCTTCCCTGAGACGCTCAGGGTAGTAGATGCTGAAAAAAAATCACTTCTTTTCTTCCCCGGAGGAGGTCTGGATGTGGCTGTGCACCAAGGGAGTTCCAGCTCAGTCGGATGCAGACGGGGAGGACCTGCAATGCTGGTCTTATGGAAGACTCAAGCACCACTTCCGCCCGCACAGAACCCGATCACGCCCATCTGATGAACAAGCCGCAAGAGAATGAGCGCAGTTGGTGGCAGAGGTCTTGCTTCATAGTAGTAACCGATTCCAAAGTGCTGGCACCCGACACAGACTACAAATCCATACCGGGGTCAGTGACCTTTGATGAGGACTCTACCATTACTTCGGCAAGGACACCTCGAACAGAGATCCCAGAACAGTGACTTGTATTGGACTGGTGAGTGAACCAAATTTTGCCTGTGCTGGGGTGTGGCGGCTGGTGGGGTGGTCACTGGGTAGGCACCTGGACGATTTGTTTGACTGTGGGACAAGGTTGAGGCGATCATGCTCCATATGGGGGCCTGGGATGTTCAGGGCCACATCGGACCTTACTCCAAACGTCACTTGGCCTCATCCTCAGAGATTTCTGCAAGGTCTGTTCAGCATTAAAGTTGCGCTGTTAGTCACTAAATGCACAGTCGGGGAAATTGTGGCACAATGCCCGTTGGTGTCCAAGCCAAGGGAGTGAGTGTTGCTATTGTGCTTTGGTTGTTGTTCTTCACTGAGGCTGGGCGGGGGGGGAGACAAATGGAGGAATAGGTTTCCTGTATGCCGTACACATGTTAACAAGACGCCATGGTGGGGTGCTTCACATTCTCTATAGCTACCACGTACAATAAGGTGGCACAAACTATCAGGGGTATGGCAACTCCTATATGCCACCACAGGATGTATGTGTGCCTCAGACAAAGACATATACACATTGCCTGCCTGCAGTAGACACATCTTACTGACAATGAGTTAGATGAAGTGTCTAGGTGCTGGAGTGGGCAGGTGTTTGGACTGGGTACTTTGTGTTGGCTCGCAGGGTTATGATTTGGATTGCCCCGGGAGTCCTATGTGTGCAGAGTAGAACGGTGGTAGATCCTGATGGCCACTTTGTACTGTTAGAAGGTGCATTAGATGGCCACCCCTATGCAATTGTTTTGCTAAACGCACCCAAAAAGCTCCACAGTGAATTCCTGTGCACACTGACTCTGGATTTACCTACAGATCCCCAGGCCCCCTGGTCTCTGGGGAGGGGATTTCAGTTGTTTAGATTGTACAGTTTTGGATAGATTGGTTCGCCCCCTACCCGGGACACATTGCCTACAGGCAACCAAACCTTAGGCAATAGACATCCACGACAATTCCACGATATCTGGCGATTCAGCCACACATGTGAAGCAGAATACTCCTATTATGCTCTGGGGCACCAGATACACACCAGTCTATATTATATCATATGCCACGCCAAGATCTGACCCCATATGCAAAGCTCAGAATGTTTGGGTTGTATGACTTCTGACCAAAGCCCCCTAAGTGGACCTTTCACTGGGGGGGGGGGGGAGATACAGGGCCCCAACTCCATCCTGGGGCTTGCAGATGGAGGCCCCTCTAGATGCGGTGTACAGGGACACCATCAGTGCTCACCTGCTCCATTACTTTGAGAAGAATGAGGGCTCCGCAGGGTCCAAGGTCGTTGAGTGGGATGCCATGAAGGTGGTCATGAGGGGACACCAATCAAGAATTAATGGGGGGAATGGGCATCCCTCCTTTGCAATGTGCATTAGTGAATTAGAGGCTGTAATGGTGGTCAAGGCTTGTGCACTGCTGCAGGACCTAAAAAGTCAACTTAGGGAACAAATGCGCTGTCTTAATATTGATTATATGGCAACCCTACCTTGGCAGCACACAGATGGAGATAAAACGGGCCACACGTGGGCGTGGCTCCTGCACTCCACAGTGCCTAGAACCATTATTGGGGTGATCCGTACTCCTATTGGGGAGGTAGTGAACTCACAGGCAGAGAAATGTGAGGTCTTTGTTCAGTATTACAAGACACAGTACTCTACCCCCTGACACCCCTAGCTTGCCTCTGTAACTACATCGCTGGGCTGCTCTTCCCCACCTAGACCCCCTGTAGTTCCAGCAAACTGAACAAGCTATACAGCTTGAGGAACTACAGGCCACAATAAGGCATTTGGCCCGCAATAAAGTTCCAGAAACAGATGGGTTCCCATTGAATTATTATGAAATGTTCAGGGCTACCCTTGCACCTAAGTTGCTTGCAATGTATCAAGAGGCACACCAGCACGGCAGGCTACCTGACTCTTTACATCAGGCCCTCATAGTGGTGTTACCCAAACCAGGCTGAGACCCCCTGGAAGTAAGTCCATATCACCCTTTGTCAATGGTGAACACCGACTATAAAATCTTGAGCAAAATCTGGCAAATAGATTGCTTCTGATGCTCCCCGACCAATGCGGGTTCATTCGCCACAAAGCTACCTCCTTTAGTACACATAGGCTGTGCCACATTATGAATGTGGTCTAAGGGTCTCTGGAACTCCCAGTGATGGTGTTCTTGGGTTCTAAAAAGGGTGGTCGTATCTGCTGCTTGTCCTGGAGGTCCGGGGGATGGGTCCCTAGTTTCTGGGATGGGTTAAGGTGCTCTACACAGCACCTCAGGCCAGAGTGCAGACAGGACGTCAAATATTTAATCAGTTCGACATTGGTAGGGGTACGCAACAGGGCTGCTCCCTCTCCCATGTACTTTCATGCTGGCCATTGAACCCCTGCCCACCCTGCTGCGGGCGAGAGGCCCACAATGGGGCGTGGAAATGGGACCCCACTGGCACACAGTCTTGCTACATGGAGACAATATCCTGGTTTACCCATGGAAGCCTAGGAGAGTGCTGCAAGCTCTCTTCACTTCTTTGTACCTCTTCAGAGACATGGTGGGCCTGCAAGTGAATTGGGGGAAGTCCTGTATTTTTCCCATCAGAGGGGTGGAATGTGCAGACACTGAGGTGCTGGAATCTGACTGGCTATCCTGGCAGCTTGGGAAGTTTTGTTATCTCATGGTGAACATTTAGAACACGGACAGGGTCCTCCTCGATGCGAACATGGAAGAACTTTAGGGTTGCTACTGCAGTCCTAGGGATTTAGGACCTGCCTGCCCCTGCGCCTATGGGCCTGGCATCCATTGCCAAAATGTTAATACTCCCACAGCTCCCCTACCTCTTTGTGGCAGTGCTAGTGATCCATACCAGGGCCTTTTTCAGGGACTTATGGTGCTTAGTCTCTGACCTTGTGTTGGGCGGAGTGCAGAAGTAAGTATCTATTTAAACACGCCAGAGACAATTAACAGAATGTGGCCTAGGAGTACCCGACCTCGAGCTTTACTTTGCAGCAGCACAGCTGCAATGGCCTTTGTGCTGGCTGGCAGGAGATGCAATCGGTGAGGGCAGATCGGCCAGAGAGGAACTAGGTGGTTTGGGAATTCTGGAGTGGCAGCTGTCACATGGCGGCCCACCCAGGGGAATGAGTAAATCGGCACACAACACAAAACACTGCTGGAGCAGATACATTCAGCCACGTTGTGGCATGCAGCCTTACGCCCTACTATTGCCACTCTGGAATATGCCCAGGACGAGGGCTCTGCTGAAGGCACATGACCCAGAACCCTGGGAGGTTTGCGGCGGAGGTGTCCTGCTTGGGATACCTAAACAATGCTTGAGCCCTACCCTCCTTTCTGGACCTGCAGGATGTCAATGATCCGGGTGCTGGCCACTCCTCGCCTACAATGCTCTTGTCCTGGAGATCAGGAATCCCTGGATGGTGGGTGATAGAAATTGCGTCTCTAGTTGGCAGAGGTATGCACCCTGTCCAAGTAGGAACCACAACCCTAGTTAGGGTAAGTCAGAAACACAACCTAAATTAACATGTGCTCACCTTCTGGTAGCTTAGCACAGAGCAGGTAGGCTTGACTGATAAGGCAATGTGTAAAGCATTTGTGCAACACTTAATTACAGTGACACAGTGAAAGACACCAAAAAAATGACAATAACAGATGAGAAAAATAGGGAATATTTATCTGATTAAAACAAGACCAAAACAACAAAAATCCAATAAGTAGATACTGAGACATGCAATTTTAAAGATTTAGGTGAAAATATCACACAGAAGCACAAAGCACCAACGGTGGTTATGTGGTCACGCTTGACCGGAACAAAGTCACAAGTTCAGGCTGACCACGCTGGAACGTGGGCCGGCTACAGGGACCCACTTGGGCCTGCCGAACAAAGTAGCTTAAATCCTGGTGAGCAGTCTGTGAGGTGTTGATTTGCGAGGCTTTGCGTTGTTTTGTGGTGGTTCTGATGAAAATCACAGAAGGCAGAGTATTCTAGGCCTGCTTCTAGGGGTCCTGGACTGGGGTGGCACCATGAGGTGGGGTAGACTCAAAGATGGCAGTTGCAGGCAGTCTTTGATGTCCCTAAGACTGGAGAAGAACAGGGGGAAATTCTTGGTTGCAAGGATGTAGAGACAAGTTCAGTTCTCACTGCAGGACAGAAGCAGGAGGCAGCAGGCCAACACCCTAGAGCAAACAGCGAAGTGTCAGTCCCTCCTACAACAGCACCAGTAGGCCAATGCAGCAATACAGTTGCAGATTACCAGTTCCTCCTGGCAGCACAGCAGTCCTTCCCGGCAGTGTCCTTGGTTCCAGTATAATATGATTTGGTGTGATTTGGGGTCCAGTATTTATACTTTGGTGCCCTGGTTCTGAAAGGTGGGAGAAACTTCCAGGCCTTCCTTTGAAATGTACAGGTGCCCCGCCTCCTTTGTCCTGGTTCTAAGCCGGCTAGAGTGACAATACAGGGTCGTTAAGCCCTATTGTGGATGGACAGGCCACATCTATTCAGGTATAAGTGAGGTAGTGCTAAGCTCCACCCTCCCATCAGTCCAGTTATTGGCCAAATAAGGCCCATCAAGTCACACCTCAACTCCTATTGTGGGTGGCTGTCTAGAGGGAATGCACAAAGCCTAGCTGCAATCTATCCCAGATACGTATTCAGAGACAGGCAGAGGCACAGAATGGAAGTTAAAAGATGTTTTAAGGGAACCCCAATGGTATTCTATAGGTCAGATGTGCCTTGCAATAGTGAAAAATTAATTTAGCAGTTTTCACTACTTTGACATGTTACATTTAAAAAGTACATGCCCAACCTTTCATATACACTGCATCCTGCCCTTGGGGGTAACTAGGGCCTACGTTAGGGGTGACTTGCATGCAAAAATAAGAAAAAGTTTGGGCCTGGCGAGTGGGTACACTTGCCAGGTCGAAATGGCAGTTTAAAACTGAACACACTGGTTCTGCGGTGGCAGGCCTGAGAAATGTTTGAAAGGCTACTGTAGTGGGTGGCACAATTAGTGCTGCTGGCCCACTATTAACATTTACTTTACAGGCCCTGGCCACATACAGTGTGCTTTACTACGGATTTGCAGTAAATTAAATCTGCCAATTATGGTGAAGCCAATGTAGCCATGTTTTAGAAGACAAAGCACCCACACTTTAGCACTGGTCAGCAGTGGTAAAGTGGACAGAACCCTAAATGCCAGCAAAAATAGCTCGGAATTACAGGAGGAGGAAGGCAAAAAGTCTGGGGAGGACGCTGCAGAAAGTGCCATTTCCACCAGTGCTAGCCAGGTCCCCTGAGCCAGATCTCATTCCCCTAAAATTGCACAGTTGTTTCCCCCAATTGGCAAAACCTTTAGCACCCTCTGCAAGTCCCTCATAAAGGGTACCCTTGGTGCCTGGGGGATTAAAGATGGTCCCTAAGGGTTGCAGCATGAATTGTGCCACCATAAGGGACCCCGCACCAAGCGCATGGCAGGCTGCCATTGAAGGCTGCATGTCTTGGTGCAGACAAAAGTGAAAACACAACACTTCACACAGCCTGTGTGCCATGTCCCCTAACACTGCATGTAATGTATATGATTCACCTCTCTAGTAGGCCATACCACCCTAGGGCAGGGTGCATTATATTACATGTGAGGTATATCTGCACAAGCAGATATGCCCCTGCTATGTCTTTATCAATTCTTAGACATAGTAAGTGACCAGGGCGGCAATTTTTAAAATGTACTGGACACTGGTCACTACAAGTTTCCCAGCTATATAATGGCTTCACTGAAGATAGGGATGTTTGGTATCAAACATCTCATATTGGTGAACCCACACTGATGCCACTGTTGGATTCACCAATATGTGCAGCCAGAGGGCACTTTAGAGGTGCCCCTTGAAAACCTACCAATTGCTAGTGTGTTAACTGACTGATCATAACCAGTTCAGCCACCTTTGCCATGTTTCCAACCCCATAAGGTGAGAGCCTGCGCTCTCGGGGTCCAGAGACAAAAGCCTGCACTGGGTGGGGGTGTTGACACCTCCTCTGCGCAGGATGGAAATTCTAGGGCAGGAACATATAAAGGCCTAGCCACCTTTGTAATGCAACCAAGGTCTCTCCAAATTGCAGAGATGACCAACTCCCCTGCCCTGATTCCACTTTTGGCGGCAAGACAGGAGGGAAAATTAGACAGATTAGGAGGTATGCCCACATCATGCCAGTCCCACCCCTAAGGTGGATGATCTGAAGTGGACACCACTTTTTCAATTCCTCCATCTTGGTTTGGAAGGAATAAGGCAGCTAGGGTCAGGGTTATGCCCACTTCCCAAAAGAAGTGGTCATAGAAAGAGTGTAGTCACCGTAAGGGGGGCAACCCATTTTCTGCCACCTGGCACTCCCTCTAATACCCTTAAATTGAGTATTTAGGTGGTACCCTTGAAGACCAGAACCTAACGTGCTAAGAAAAAAAAAGAAAAAGAAGAGACACACCAGCAGAAGAGGGGAAGAAGAGGAAGCTCACCTGGTACCAACCCCGCCGGCTTGTCTGCACTCCTTGAAGGACTCTGCACCAGAAGACACCTCGTTCTATAGCTGAACCTCCAGAAACATGGAAGGACTGCCTGCCTTCAAAAAAGACTCAAGTCTCCTGTGAGCAGCGGACCTGCTTTTCAATCAGCTCTGAACAAAGGACTCCATAGACTCCAGAACTGCAAAGACCTGACACCTGAAGACCCCACTATACCTGCCTTCACTGACTCGAGTGGACCTCCAGTGCCAGCAAGTTCTCCTAGCTTTCTAGAGTCTGAGTTCATCATGATTTCACCCCTCCTTGACTTCCTAAAGTTGCCTGAAGCCTCTACATGCAGGCTCCCTCTCCTGCAGCCTCTGAGGTGAGAGAAGCCCAACACCTAAAGCAATCACTGGATCCATTGCCACTATCCTGAGTTGAAGTGGGCCCCTGGCATCAACAACGTCCCAGCTCTCTTGAGCTTGAGTCCGCTATGGTTTCACCCTTTGTAGGAGGGTGGCCTGGTGTGTAGTGGGTACCTATGGTACTTACACCTTATACCAGGTCCAGTTATCCCTTATCAGTGTAGGGTAGGCAGTGGCTAGAAGCCAGGCTCTCTACAGGTAGCTGTAGATGAGCAGCCAAGGCTGATCTAGGAGACATGCAAAGCTTGTGCAGTATCACTGTAGTCACAGTACTCGCACACATGAAAGATCACTCAGTATTACAAAACAAAGGTACTTTATTTTGGTGACAAAAATACCAAAAATATCATAGAGACTATCCTCCCATAGGAGGTAACTAATACACAAATTATATACACTAGTATGCAGAAATAGGCATAAAAACAGTTAGAAAACAGTACAATTAGTGAAAATCACAATAGTTAGAAATGGGCCAAGGGGGAGCACAAACCATTGACTAAGAGTGGAATGTGAAAGTCAGTATCCCACCTAGGCAAGTGTAGTGTGTAGAGGGGAGCTGGGAGTACTAGAAAACCCCAAAGGTAAGTACCAGAACCCACTCCAGTGACCAGGAAAGCAGGAGTAAAACACAGTAACTTTCCCAGACCACACACAGAAACGAGAAGAATAATTATGCAAAACCCAGAAGAGACTACAATACACCAACAGTGGATTCCTGGACAAGAAGACCTGTGGAAGAAATGGACCAAGTCTAAGAAGCACAGAGGAATCCAGGAATAACAGGAGCCCCTGCTAACTTGGATGAAGGTGCAAAAGGAGAACCACCGGTGAAGAAGAAAAGTCAGCACTGCACCCAAGAAGACGAAGTCAGGTTCCTGGAGGGTGCAAGTGATGTCCCACGCAGGATGAAGGACTACAGTTGGGTTTACGTCGTCAGAATCCACCAACAAGCCTTGGAACATGCAAAGCTCACAGTTAGTGGAAAATGGCGCTGCCTGGGACCAGGAAGGACCAGGTGGACTCTACCCAGGACAGGAGTCATAGGGGGCTCTCAGTAACTCACAGAGCCCACAGAAGACCAGGCATTGCACACAGGAGGCCCACAGCACAGGGACAAGAAAGTTGAAGCAGCCCACACAGTACTGCGATAAAGGTTCCCACGCCACTGGAGAACCACTCAGAAAGCTGTGCATCGCAGGATGGAGTGCTGGAGGCCGGAGCTACAAGATGCACTAAGGACTTCGAGGAAGGATGCCAACAAGCCTTGGCAGCTGTAAAACACACAGTGCACTGGGGTACTCTCTTGCATGGGGAGGCAAGCTCCTACCTCCACCTAAGTTAGGCAGATGGAGGAGAGGTTTGTCGAGACCACTTCAGTCCACCACCCGTGATGCAGGCTCCATGCAGCTCAGTAGGAGAGGGATCCACACAGCCGTTCTTCGTTGTAGTTGGTCCCTACAGATGCAGGGGAGTGGCTACTTCACCCAAAGGGAGATTCCTTCACACTTCTGATGCAGGCTGAAGATGGGCTCTCTTCAGAGGATGCACGACTGGGAAACAGTTGCAGTTGCTGACAGGAGCTTGAGATACAATGTTGCAGAAGGTGTCTTGCTTTTTTGTTGCAGCGTGTAGAGTTCCTGGAGGGTCCAAACGCAGTTTCTTCAGTGAGAAGTCGAAGTAGAGGATGCAGAGGATTCCTGCTGGAGTCTTGCAATCCGAACCTGAGGAACCACCCAAAGGAGAGACCCTAAATAGCCCTGAAAGGGGGTTTGGTCACCTAACCAGGTAAGAACCTTTCAGGGGAGGGTTCTGATGTCACCTGCTGGCACTGGCCCACTCAGATGCTCCCAGAGTTCCCTGCCAACATTGAATCCAAGATTGCAAAACCCAGGGATCCTCTGGAGGAGCTCTGAGCACCACCCCTGGGGTGATGATGGACAGGGGAGTGGTCACTTCCCTTCCTTCGTCCAGTTTCGCACCAGACTGGGGTCCCTGAACCAGCGTTGACTGGTTTATACAAGGAGGGCACCAAATGTGCCCTTCAAGGCATTTCCAGTGGCTTGGGGAGGCTACCCCTCCCAAGCCTGTAACACCTATTTCTAAAGGGAGGGGGTGTATCACCCCTCTCCCAAAGGAAATAATTTATTCTGCCTTCCTGGGCTCGAGCTTTTCAAGCAACAGGAGGGCAGAAACCTGTATGTGAGGTGACAGTAGCTGGGGCTGCCTGGAAAACCTCAGAAGGCTGGAATAGCAATACTGTGGGTCCTCTAAGAGAGCATGTAATCGTACAACCAATGCTTGCAAAAGCCTTGGGGTATAATTCTAACATATTTGATACCAAACATGCCTATGTTTGGAGTTACCATTATGTAGCTGGACATAGGTAGTGACCTATGTCCAGTACAAGCTTAAAATGGTGTCCCCGCACTTACTAAGTCCAGGAAAATGGTTCTGGAGGTTGAGGGGACACCTCTGCTAGTGCAGGGGTGCCCTTACACACAGGTACTCTGCACCCTGCCCTCAGGGCTGGAGGGCCTGCTACTGGGGTGACTTATAAGTGACCTGGTGCAGTGTGAATGGCAGTGAAGGGGGCCTTTTTACACAGGCTGAAATGGCAGTCCTGCAGAACCCTTTGCATGAGCTCCATATGGGTGGAAAAATATATGCTGCAGGCCATAGGAATCCCCTGGTACCCCAATGTCCGGGGTACCTAGGTACCATATACTAGGGAGTTATAAGGGGGCACCAGTATGACAATTGTGATTGAAATACTGAGTTTTGGGAGAGAGTGCATAATCACTGGGGTCTTGGTTAACAGTATCCCAGTGAACACAGTAAAGCACACTGCCATCAGGCACAAAATGGGGGTAACCATGCCAAGAAAGAGGGTAGTTTCCTACCCTCCTCCTGGACTCCAGGATGATGTCTGCAGCCTCAGACCACAGGACCCCCCCAACCGCGAGTGCACCTGGACAAGGAACACAAAGCCAAAAGACACCTCTGCATTTGTGTCCCCTGATGAAGAGGACCAAAACTACACCTGTGTCCCCGAATACCGAATTATTGCAACATACCTATTGGTTGTCCCCGACTGGTCCACCAGCTACAGCCTGCAGCCTAAATCCACTGATATCAATCCCCAATGAAATACATTGGACACCCAACGTAGTACTACACCTCTGCACCCAACCACCCCAGTGCTGGGCAGAGTGACCTCTGGTACTCACCTTAAGTCCACAAGATTCGTCCCGCAAGTTGTCGTAAAGAGCTTGTTTACTGAATGTGTTTTCCTTCCATAGGCTAACATTGAAGAACTATGAAAACGCACTGTCGATTTTTGCAAGTGAAAAGTATTAATGCTTAAAGAAGTACTTACCTTATAACGAAGTTCTTGGGTTTGAAGTATATGTAAAAAGAAGTGTTATTTTTCTAAATTGGTCTCAGGTTTATTCTTTGAGCGTGTGTCTCATTTATTGCCTCTGTGAGTACAACAAATACTTAGCACTACCCTCAGATAAGCTTAACTGCTCGCCCACACTACAACAAAATAGAGCATTAGTCCTATCTACTTTTGCCACCGCAAGACAATTGGGGATCCAATGGGCTCTGCACAGTGTACTTCTTTTTAGTGCACTATATAGATAGCCAGCTTCCTACACTGGCACAGCCCAAAACACTCCTGGGCACTTTGGCCATGTGGGATGGTTACAAATCTTCCAGCACTGGGGAGCCCCTGCAAAGGGATTCCTACACCCTCTGCAAGAAGGGAATGCCCTTGGGCATCCTGTAGGTGGACAGACCGGACAGCATTACTTTATACATGACTTTGCACCCTTAGCCACCTTGTCTTTTCTACCATAAAGATAGTATAAGTAATAGTATAAAGATTTGCTGCTCCAGGTTTCCGGGATTGTTTAAACATGTTTTAGAATATATAATCTTAACCATTGTTGTAGAAAAGATTTAAATTGATGGCATTAACCTGGAGAATGTATTAATCTGGCCTATCTCCCCAATGCGGAAGTTAAAATCGAAAAACAGATGTCTATACTACATACGCTCGATACGTTTCTCCAAGAAGCTTTATACACTAAGGTTATATTACTGTGATTTTTTGCTGATCTGTGTAATGCTATAAATACTACCATTTTCTAGCGCCTTGATCACTATGGTAACAACTTGAAAAAATATAAAGAAATATATAAAAGAGGTAGAACCTATGGGTCACATGTATCAACAATTTGCAAATCGGTCACAAATCATTTTGTAAATGCAAAAATGGCCATCCACAATGTATGACAAACTTTGCAAAACGAGAATAGCAATGCGATTTGCAAATTATTATCTTTTGCAACCAGAATTTTCAAGTCTCAATCAGAAAATCCTTAGTTGCGAGTCGCAAACCACTTGTAAAAGCGAGTTGCAAATTGCAAATAGTTGGGAAATGGGCATAACCCTAACCCTAGTGGCCTAATTCCTTCCAAGCAAGATGGAGGAATTTGAAAAGTAGTGTCCACCTCAGCTCCTCCACCTTAGGGCTGGGACTGGCATGAAGTGGGCACCCCCTCCTAATTAAACTAATTTTCCCACCTGCGCTGCTGCAAAAAGTGGGGTCAAGACAGGGGGGGTTGGTCATCTCCCCCATTTGGACAGACAGGAGTTGCATCACAAAGGTGGCAGAGGAGGACACACCTCTGTCCAGAGCAGGGGTGTCTCAGCTCCTTGAGAGAGCCGGCTCTCACCTTGGGGGGCCAGAAAAGCATAGTTGGTGGCTAAACTGGTCAGGACCAGACAGTCAGAACACTAGTAGTTGGTAGGTTTTCAGGGGCACCTCTACGGTACGCTCTCAGTGCATTTGTTTTAAAAAAAATCTGTCACTGGGGTCAGTGAGGGATTATTATTTGGAGATGTTTGATACCAAACATCCCAGGATTCAGAGAAGCCATCATGTAGATGGGGAACTTGTAATGACCAGTGTCCAGCACATGCATTTAAAATGGCTTCCCTGTGCACTTATTATTTCTCAGAATCAACAGAGACATAGCAGGGGCATATCTGCTCATTCATATATGCCCTCACATGTGCCTGGATGCACCCAGCTTTACGGGTGACTTACACCTTTCAAATGCAGTGATAGAGGACCTGGCACACAGGGATATATCACAGGTCATGTTTTCAATTTATCCTGCACCTATACATGCAGTCTGCAATGGCAGCACTTGTGTGAGGTTGGTGAGGGGTTTCTGGGGCAGCACAGCTGGAGCTGCAGTCCTCAGAGGCCTTCTTAGTATCCCATGCCCTAGGAACGAGAGGTACCTTTTACTAGGGTCTTACAGATTTTGCCAATTGTGCAAAAAAACTGTGCAGTTTTGAGGAAAGAGATCTAGCACTGGGGACCTGGTTAGCAGGGACCCAGTGCACTAACAGTCAAAGCCACATCAGAAACTAGGCAAAACATGGGGGCTAACCATCTTAAAAAGGGTGCTTTCCTACAGGCATGATGAATGGTGATGGAGGAAACTTGTGGGTAAGACCTTTTATGGAATCTACTAACTATAGGAGAGGTTAAAAGGGTTGGTCCGGTAACCTCAGTAATGCAGAGATAGCACACAAATAACCTTTGAGAGTGCCAAAAGCAGAGCCTTTCTGGGTTAAAGAAAGTATAAACAAGAGGACTTTGGAAAGAGGAGCAGAGAGAGGGGTCAACAGACTTGTCTGTGCGCCATGCCACAAATTTGTGCCAGGAACAGGCACATACCGTTTTGGAGAAGGGACGCCTGGCTGGCAAGATAACATTACATACTTCAGTCAGAAGGTCAAAATCTGTAAACAGCCGCTCCTCAATCTCCATGCCAGAATGTGAGACTGGACAGGTTCAGGTGAAGAACCCTCCCCTGCTGCTGTGACAAAAGATCATCCCAAAGGGGCAGTCTGATCAGGAGAATCGATGGCCATGCTCAATAGCTCGGGATACCAAACTCTTTCTACCCAGTCTACAGCCTCAAGGATTAATTGGGTCTGGTCATTCTTGATATTCCTGAGAAGTCTGGGCAGAAGTGGTATGGGCGGAATGCATACAGGAGGCCTGAGCTCGAGATGAAAAGCTTCCTCAAGCAAGTGCTGCCTTGGAAACTCCAACCTACAAAACTGCTGTGCATTCTCTGCGAAGGTGAACAGATCTAACAAAGGCTCTCCTGCCTCCAACTGGTCCCTAGTGAGGAAGCGTCAGACTAGGAAGTTTTGGAGGCGGCTGCAACAGGGGGTGGAAGAGAAATGGTTAGATCACTGGCTCCCTATTCCACAATGACGTTCGATCCCACGTCCCCGGCCATGCAGAGGTGGGCAGCATGCGCAGGACGGTGGCTGGAGAGGAACGGACGTGGTTGGGTGCCCTTTAAGTAGCCATGAAATGGGCGAAAAGCAGACTGAGGGTAACTAGGGGCAGCTGCGAAGCTCAATGACCTGGCCGTAGCCCAGGTCTCTTTAAAGTGCTCGAACACAGAGTCTGCTTTGTCTCTGAAGAGACGGGTACTGTAGGAAAGCCACTCTTTTTGGCATGGTTACCCCACTTTTTGCCAGTTTATTAGTGTGTTTAGACTGTTTTCACTGGGATTCTGCTAACAAGGACCCCAGTGTTGGTGCACTCTCCTCTAAATTTGATTGCTTTGGTACCCTTTACACACCACAATTGGCACACTGGTGTACCCCTGTAAGTCCCTAGTATATGGTACTTAGGTACCCAGGGCATTGGTACACCAGGAATCCCCCATGGGCTGCAGCATGAATTATGCCACCCATGGGAGCCCATGCAACCTGTGTGTGCAGGAATGCCAGTGCAGCCTGCATGAAATGGTGCATGCACCCTTTCACTGCTGGTCTCTGCAACAAGTCACTGTAAGTCACCCCTATGGTAGGCCCTCCTAGCCCAAAGGGCAGGATGCAGGTCTCTGTGTGTGAGGGGACGCCTGCATGAGCAGAGGTCCCACTATGAACTCCAGTTCCAATGCATTGGACTTCGTAAGTGTGGGGAAGTAATTTTACCTGTGCACTGGCCACAGGTGACACCTGTGGTCCAGCTAAATAATGGTAACTCCGAACCTAGGCAGGTTTAGTATCAAACATGTCAGAATCGTACACCAATACTAATGCCGGTATTGGTGGCATAATTTCATGGAATTTGGGGGCTCCTTAGAGGACCCTCCAGTATTGCTCCTACCAGTCATTCAGGGTTCGGGGGCAGCCCACGCAGCTGCAGCCCCTCAGACAGGTTTCTGCCCTCCTACAGCTTGACCAGCTCAAGCAGGGGCAGGCAGAAAAAAGGATTCCCTGTGGGAGAGGGGGTGCAACTCCCTCTCCCTTGGAAACAGGTGTTACAAGACTGGGTGGGGTAGCCTTCCTGCGCCACCCACTTGCTTCGAAGGGCACTTTTGTACAGTGCAATCCTTCGATTACCCAGCAACAGCAGTAGACCCACTAGTTTCCTATATGTGGAAGGTATTTCCGCAACATATCCCAAGTGGGAGATTCTAAGACTGCGCGGGAGTTCAGTCATCTCCTCGATCGCCTTCAACACCTCTGTCCAGTAGTCCTGCAGCTCCATGCCAGGTGGAGGAAGGCCGCCTCAGGGCAGAACACCGGTCGCACCTAGCGTCCGCCTTTAGGTCCATTTTCTTGAGTCTACGCAGCATATAATACAAGCGTTGTAAAAAGTTGAAATGAATGAGGTGCAACCTATAATTGGGGGAGAGTTCCCGCATCTGCGCACAACAGCACCACCACACCTCTTCAGGGATAGTCTCACCCAGATCCTCCTTCCGTTGAGTCTTAGCTTTAAGCTCGACTAGAGTTTCTTTAGTTTGCATACACACATATAAATTTGTGATGAGTCTGCACGGGGACAGCGTAGAGCACACCAGTTCCAGCGCACAACACACCAGGGGCATCGAGCTCGCAGCATGATCCGGACTCTGAAATAAAATAATGGGTTTAGCGCAGCGTCATGAGCAACGCCAAGTGCACTTTCCAAGGAGATTAATGTCTCCTTCGGAAACCAAGACCCCGAGAGTAGTCATGTTCGATTCACGGAGGAACTCATGTACCCGACCGTCCTCAGACAGGGATATGCCCACAACCTCCTTCACCCGCATCGAAGGCGCAAATGGCTTGCGCACCCCAGTGCGTTTCAATAGCATCGCCAGGCTCGCGCGGAGCAAGACACAGTATCCACCCCGCGCCACCGGGGCCTGTGCAATCCACCAATCACCCCAGGTAACCGATCAGGCCACACTGAGTCATGTTCAGACGCCAGGTGTGTTAAATATCATATGGGGTGCAGCCAAAAGTGTGCAAGATGAGCCTGCGCGCAGTTATAATAGAGGTCAAAATCCAGGGCCACCAGGCCAACTTGTTCGAAAGGTAGAGTCAGTGTTTCCCATGAAATTGTGGGTTGGCCACCCACCCATGCAAGAGCCACCAGCGAGGATTTGAGTCTTTTCAGAAAGATAGTTGTGAAGATAAGAGGTAGATTTACAAAGAGATATAAGAATTTGGGCAGGATCACCATCTTCGCTATTGCGATGTGTCAAGTTAATGAAAGCGGCAGTGAGCACCAAGCTACCACCGTATCTTCCAGCCACATAATGTCCTTGCCGCTATTGGCCGACCATAATTCTTCCACCATTCGGCTCAGCCACATGCCTAAGTATTTCACCGGCCCGTCCGCCCTGCTGCGGGGGTATTGGGAGCGGCACTGTGGCGTATCATCAGACAAAGGCAACACCACTGACTTTGACCAGTTGATTGTAATCCCAGAAATCTGACCGAATCGGACTATTTCATTCATCAATATATCAGGGTGTAGCTGCGGGTCGCAGACATACAACGCAACATCGTCCGCATACATAGAAACCAGTATTGGACGCTGTCTAAACGCCAGCTCCTATGATTATGGTGTTGCCGTAGGCGCACCGCGAGCGTTCAAAGGGCACATTTGGTGCACTCCTTGCATAATCCAGCTTGCACCAGTCCAGGGACCCCCCCGTCCCTGCTCTGCCACAAAATTACACAAAGGAAAGTGGAGGGACCACTTCCCTGTCCATCACCACCCCAGGGGTGGTGCACAGAGCTCTTCCAGGTGGCCACTTAATTCTGCCATCTTGAAAACAAGATGTGCACATGCCCCTGGGATCATCTTGGTTGGTCAGGACAGGTGACTGACGTCAGTGACCCCCTCTGCCGAGTGACCAAGCCCCCTGTTGGGCTTAGGGAGTCCCTTATGGGTGGGTCCCCAGATTCAGCATGCAAGACTCTACCAGGACTCCTCTGCATCAAACTCTTCTGCTCCTGGTCACCAGAACCGCTGCTGGACTTCACAGGAACCAAACAAGCCTGCAACTCCCGAGACGACCTCATCTTGCAACATTGTTTCTCTGACTCCTTCCAGCAATTGCAACATTTCCAAAGCTGTGCGTCCTTTGTGGTCAGCAAGACTTCAGCTGCACCAAGGAAGCGAGGAGGAATCTCCCTTGGAGTGAAAGAGTCACTCCCCTGCATCTGCAGGCACGTAAGGCAACGACATCCGGCTGCTGGGATCTGCTCTCCACAAGAACTGCGTGGATCCTCCAACATCGGTGGTGGTTCTGAGTGGTCTTCTTTGTGCTCTCTGCCCTCTATCCAACTTGGGAGAAGGTGAGCCCTTGCCTCTTCTTGCAGGACAGTACCCATGTGTATTGCAACTCTATGCAGCAACCAAGGCTTGTTGACTCCTGCTTCAAGGGATCTTCAGGCTCCAAGTAGCCCCAATCCTCCAACACTTCATCCTTGCAAGGACAGTCTCTCCTCTGCTGCTCCAGCGACATGCAACTCCTCTCCAGGTGTGCTGACTAGGCCCCACTGACATTTACTGTGCCTGCAGCCAGTAGTTTGCCTGTGAGGATTACGACTCCTTCTCTGGCTCTCCTGACTGCTGAGGGTCAGCACAGACTCCCCCAAGGGCTGAGTCCCCCTGTACCTTGCTGGTCCTCTTCTCTGCAAATCCTCTTCTGCCAAGATTTGCGTTTGCCAAGGCTTGTTGGTGGTCCTCCTGACACTGACCATCTGCGACTAGCGTGGGACATCATCTGCACGACTCCAAGGTCCTCTCTGCAGCTCCTGGGCTCCACAGCTGATCTTCATTTTCCCTCGTCGACCCGGATCCTCATCCACAGAAGGGTGGGTAATGCTTCCTGCCCCACCTGGACATTCCTGTATGGGCTGAACTTTGTCCCCTTCTTTTGCAGGTCCTCCTTATCTGGAATCCATTGTTGCCTTTCACTCACTGGACTGTTCTGGTCTTTCAATCTTCCTTTTCCAAGTCCCCTTGTTAGTCTCTGGGAAGACCAGGTAACTTACCTCTGCTTTCCTGGTCGCTAGGGGTCATCTAGATACTCACCTCTCGGGGTCATGAGTTCTCCCAGTTCCCGTTTATTTCACATCCTTGGGTGGGGGACCTCACTTCGCATTCCACTATTTTATTATGTGGTATGGCCCCTTTATAGGGCCCTAGCTAAGTTCTGCTATTTCTTGCGAATGCTTCTTGTTTTTCTATGCTAATTCCTAATAATTACTATGTGTATATATAGTTTGTACGTACTTGTAGTTGGGGGACTGCTTATAAGTAATCTAGTTCAGTGTTACTGTAATAAAGTACCTCTATTTTCGCAACATTGTGTGTTTCCTTTCAGATGTGATAAGTCACTGTGTGAATACTCTGGTATTGCAAGTGCTTTACACTCCTCCTAGATAAGTCTTGGTGCTCACCACAGCTACCACTACAGAGCCCTGGTTTCCTAGACACTGTCTCACTAACTAATAGGAGTTGCCTAGACCTGGAAGGAGCAAACATCATAGGTGTCTACCACACACCAGGCAACTTCCTACAGGTGCCATGAAAGGACATGTCCATAAGAGTGGATTGGACATCCCCCGAAAAGCCAGCCATCCTCAACCAGGTGCGGCATCTATAGGCAACTGATCTTCCTATTCAATAGGTTGTATCCGGACCGCTTTATATTGTGAACTTCACTGCATCTCTCTCATCAGTAACAGCTTGGGAGAGAATGGCCTCCAGGACCTGTGGCAGCACCTGCGCAACCTTGCCCCATAAAGTAAGGAAGTAACAGACAAAAAGGCATTCAGTGTTCACAGACCACAATGCCAGGCTGGATGAAGAAAAAATCTTCTTCCCAAGTTGATCCATCCTCTTGGATCCGGGTGTGCAGAAGGAAACGCACCTGGGGACGTGAAGGCTTGGATAACCAAGCTTCCAGAGATTCAGTTTTGCATCAGGAACACTGGGTCATTTGGAGTGGATCTATGGCAGTGGGTGATTGTCCTGTTGATAGCAGCCCCTGTGCTGGGTTTGGCTCAGGTCTCCAGGTCTCCAGCAGGACATCAGCAAGGGCTTCCTTAAAGGGTAAAAGGGGTTCAGAAGAGGAAGCCCAAGGCTGAAGCACCTACACCAGGCCACTGATGGCAGCTCAAGGTCCAGAACCTAAGCCACTCTTCGTACTCCCTCCTCCATAGCCACGGTAGGGGTCGACACCAAAGCAGGGCGAAGGCAGGGTCAGGAACGTCGACGTTGGAACCGGCATCGGAGAAGGTCGAGGTGGTATGACTGATATCAGTTTGAATCCAGGAACGGATATATGGGTTCCCTATGGAGCAGAGGCTGAATCCGCTGGTGCAGAACCCAAGAGAACCCCTGCCGACCCCACGAGGTCTGAGGGCGCTCCAGCAGATTTGGAATGCTCAAATATAAGACGCATGGCCTCATAAAACTCTCTGAATTGGGTAGGAAAACTCAGGGAGGCATGGAGCCGACCCAGACGAAGGCTCCCAGTAAGGAGGCCTGGAACAATGATGCTCCTTTTTCCTCGTCAGCCGGTAGACGGAGTGAAGTCAAAGAACACTTCTTCTTTGACTACATTTTGTGCCTTGACTTTCCTGACCGTCCCAAGGACTTGGAGTGGGATGATGATTAATGGGGGCTCGGTGACAGGTAAATGAAATGGACACATAAGTACGCGAATTGTCTCTATGGATTACTTTTATTTTGCCTTTTCTAATAAATCGTCTTTTCCTTCAGTTATTATTATTTATTTCTACTTGTTTGTATGTCTGTAGGCTATTTCTTCCTATTTCCTTCCTTGTTCCTTATTTTACTTTGTTTTGTCACTTTCGGCCGAGGATTGCCGCCTCAGGGATCGAGAGGATGGTCCAGCGTGAGAGAGGGAGAGAAAATAAGAAGCCCATTTTAAAGGTAAGGTTGTCTTTAGGCTAAGTATTACTCTTTCCTCTCTTGCTCTTCCTTCTCTCTCTCTCTTGGTTTTTCTCTTTTCTTTTCTCTTATTTTCTGCACCCCTTGAAGCCACCGTCACCACTCTAGTGAAGGGAAATCTCTGATGTTGGTAATTGTTGTTAAAAAGGCTCTTGTTGCCAGTAAAGCAAGACTTGAGCGGCTTTGAATTCTCCAAATCACCTCTGTGAACAATAACTACAAAAACAATCAAATTCGTAGAACGAATACTGGTGCAATTAATTATTTTTGTCAAGAGGTAGGAGCTGTTAAACGGCTTGTCTCTCAGGCTTTCTTTAACTCTATTTCTAGAGTAACCAGTGCATTGCATCAAATATATGTTCACAGAGGAAACCCATAGACCTTGCTTCCAGATTTGCTCTGGCAAGACCAGATATAAGAATCTGCAAGACTGGCCATAGGCAATAACTCAATGATGCACACTGATTTCCCAAAATTCCATACAGCTTCAGCTATGGATGCAACATCTAAACACCTACCCCTCGTTTTTGGCCACTGCCTCTAAAGCACCCCAGAAAGAGATCCCTGATTTGAACCACAAGCAATTACAAAATACAGCCAGCCTGGGTGAATTCAGCGGTGCTGAAACACTACAATGCCCATCAGGATCACACAAGGGAACTGGAAACTCACACAAAATGCTAATGTACATGGGGAAAGATGTGCAACAAGAACAGGCGCCAACAACACAGGAGCCCAGATATAGTTGACGGAACAGGTGTTAAAACAAATTCTCAAGGAATTGAGGACAATAAAAAATCTCTCAAGACAAAGCCAACAAAAGGAAAGACAAGCAAAGAAAACTAATAACGCCAACATTCAACTTTTGACATTGAGAGTCATGAAAGTGGAACAAAAAGTGTCAGACTTAGAAGACTCCAAACCCAGCCTGGAGTGTTTAAATTGCAAACTCCAATCAGAATTGGTGGAGTTGGAGCCTGGCACTGCAACAGATAATATGGGCCTCACCATCACCCGGGCACATCAGGTCCCTGCAACACCTTTCTCGAACTCCAAACCTAAGTATCTTCGAAACTATACTTGTAAACTTTGGAGATTTCTGGGTTAAAGAACGCATTCTTTCCAGAGCCATTTGGTATAAAACCTACCATACCAATGACAATTTTCCCTTTAAAATGGTTTCAGACATGTTGGTTATCGCTGCACGACAAGTTGGTGCAAGGAGTTCAAAGCTTTTGGTTGACAATTCTCAAAAGTATGGTGCCCCTGCGGCAATTGATCAACAGTCTAAGTTAAAAGTGCTACATAAGGAGCTATGCACATTATTCATACAGTCGAGCAGGCAAAGGATTTCCTGGCTTCTCTTCAAATGCCTTCAGGGAGGGACGCAATGGGGAGCGAATTTCTGCATGCTCATGAGGTTTATGATATCATGCAATGGGGGTGGGGACAGAAGAGAATGGTGATCTGAAAGGGCACTGGGTAGCAGAGATGGAAGCCCCCAGACAGCCTCCGATGGTGGGGCTCTAGGGGTAAGAGGGACAGATGTGGGGAGCACTTGTGGGGTGAAAAGCCTGATGGGAAGCCAAATAGGAGTAACCATAAGAGCTCTGAAAACATGAAAGGTAGTCAAGGTATCTGGAAGATAAGGAGTGATGTCATCACAAGGGGCATCAGACCTACACGGCAGCACAAAAGGCACAGGCATAGATTTAATTCTTTAGTATGAGCCCAATATGTATAAGAGTTGTTACGCGCAACATTAACAAGTATCAACAATCGTACCAAAATCAGAGCTATCTTGGCATGGATTAAATCTTCCAAGGCCCAAATAATTATTTGCCAAGATACTCACCTAAAATCCCTGGCCAGACTGCCTTAAACCCGCTATTTCATAATTCAAGCAATTTATGCATCAGCTAGTGCAGCAGTCTAAGTGGTTGCAGTCCTTATAACTAGCAACTTGATTGGCGAAAAAGTGCAGGTTGTATGAGACCCCAGGGCTCAGTGGATTGTGGTGAGCCTCGTAGTGGGCAATATGTTCTTACATTTTATTAGTTTTTACGGCCCTATTGAGGACAGCTTTTCCTCTTTAAAAAAAAAAAGTACATGACACCTTACTTTCCCTTAGGGACTTTTTGATTATTGGTGGCCACTTTAATGTCATGCCAGATGTTCGTCTAGATGGCTCTCGAGAAAACAAGGATGTCCATTTTTTAGCGCAACTATGCAAAGACTTTGGGTTAACTGATCCTTGGTGAATGGATTTTTCCTATTGGCGAGAGTACACTTGCTACTCTAAACAGTTCAATTCGACATCATGAATTCACTATTTCTTAGTATTCCATAAATGCAAGAGAAATGCGTTGGGCATTTTGGCACATCTTTTCTCACACCATCAGCCTGTTTTTTGAGGTGACAGTACAAACCTCTAGAACAGAACTTCCACGCTGGCAGATGGATTAATGACTACTGAGAGAGGAGAGTTGGGTATCGCATATGTGCGCTGGTATAGAGGATTTTCTGAGCAGGAATTTAGGAACAGCCTCAAATTTTGCAGTATGGGGTGCGTGTAAAGCTTTCATTAGGGGTGAAGCAATCTCATTTAAGGTGAAAGTTAAATTGAGAAGAGAAGCGATGGCCTTCAGTCTGAATTACATCAGGCTGTTAGTGCACATCTGGCATATAATTCCGCTGTGCCCAAAGGTAAGGTTCTTTATGCAAGTCAGCGCATTAAATGCATTTCATCTCCAAAGAAATAATAAATCGGGAATCTTGCTTTCAGATTGAATAAAACGACCATGCACGGTCCTTCCTAGCATTACCAACTAGGCACAAACTAAACTGAAAAACAATTAAGTCCGTACTCGATGTAACCAAGAATTCTACTACTACACAGCCCGAATCAATCAGAAAAGTTTTTCTCAACCACTACGTTAAACTATATACCCTGGTCGGCTTGACCCCGGAAGAGGAAATAGAAGATTTCCAGCATCTAACTGAATTCCTGATATTAAGTCGCGAATGTCCAGCTTTAATTACTGCTCCTATCTCAATAATGGAAGTAAGGGCTGATATCCAACCCTTAACTAATGCCAAAGCATCCAGGAAGGTCGGCCTGCCAGGCAAAATGTATTCAATATTTATAGAGCAACAGGCAAATTTCTTGGTCACCATACTTAATTAAATGTAAGCTTGCGCTGTCTCACACTCCTTTACTGAGGCAGTGATTGTCAGATTTCTGAATAAGGACAAACCTACAGAACAACCAGGTTCACATGGTCCAATCAGTTTTTTAAACACTGATTATGAACTACTTATTAAAATTTTAGCAACTAGATTATTCCACCGAGCCCAAACTATAGTTCATAGTGCTCAAAGTGGTTTTATACCCACAAGATCGATTTCTTCTAATACCAATATTTTGGTCCAGGCATTGGATTATTCCTCACACAACGTCAAGGTGGCAATTATCATCTAGATGAGGAAACAGCCCTTGACCTGGTATAGTGAGAAGTAGTATTTGTTATTCTTAAACGATTTGGGTTTCCTTTGACGTTTGTCATCTTACTGCAAAATGTATATGGGAATGCAGAGACAGAAGTACAAGTTACTTACCTTCGGTAACGAAATATCTGGTAGAGACATATTCTAGTTGCAGATTCCTTACCTTAGAATTTTCCCCCGGTGTCAGACTGGATCCGGAGATTTTTCTTCGAGCAATACCCTTGCGCGTCGGTCGACTCCGCAGGCGTCGTGGTCGTCGTGATGACGTAGGGAGTAGTACATAGACGCCACCCTCGCGCAGTGACGTCAGTTTCTTTTAACGACTTTCCACGCCACAGCGCAGAGCCGCTAAGACCACTGAGATTGGTGCGCCAGAGCTACGGACCTGAATGAGGGAATGCCTGTCCCTAGAAATCAGTTTGTAAGCTGGGAGGATGGGTGGCCCTTAAGGAATCTGCAACTAGAATATGTCTCTACCAGATATTTAGAGACTTCTAGTTGCAGATTCCTTACCTTAGAATAGATACCCAAGCAATGCCATCCTCAGTGGTGGGCTGCAAACCAAAATCATACTAGAAAGTCCTGCAGGACCGAACGTCCAAAGCAGCCGTCTCGACGGACCTGACTATCCAGGCAGTAATGCTTAGCAAACGTGTGCAGGGATGCCCACGTATCTGCCTGACAGATATCCAGGACAGGAACTCCACGTGCTAACGCAGTGGAAGCAGCAGTTGCTCTGGTAGCATGAGCACGCAAGCCTTCAGGAGGTTGCTGTTTAGCCAAAGCATAGCACAGTTTGATGCAAAGAAGCACCCATCGAGAGATGGTATGCTTTTGCACAGCCTTCCCATTCTTCACACCCACATAGCCAACAAAGAGTTGATCATCCACCTGGAAATCTTTTGTACGATTGAGGTGGAAAGCTAACACTCTTTTTGGGTTTAGACGGTGGAGTCTCTCCTCCTCCTGGGAAGGATGTGGGGGTGCGTAGAAGGTAGGCAAAGGGATGGACTGACCTACATGAAATGGTGTAACCACCTTAGGAAGGAAGGAAGCTCTAGTGCATAACACCACCTTGTCAGGATGTACAGACAAGTATGGAGGCTTTGAAGAAAGGGCCTGAAGCTCACTCACCCTGCGAGCAGAAAGACAGTTTTGAATGTGAGCAGCCGCAAGGGACAATTATGCATTGGCTCAAAGGGGGTACACATCAAGTAAGTAAGTACAAGATTAAGATCCCACTGAGGCTTAATAAACGGAGTGGGAGGAAATAAGTGGGTGAGCCCTTTTAAGAACCTACTCACAATAGGAGATTCAAAGAGTGAGGGCTGATCAGGAAACCTAAGAAAGGCGGAAATGGCACACAAATACCCTTTAAGGGTGCCCAAAGCAGAACCCTGCTGGGCTCAAGAAAGAATGAACAGAAGAACCTCTGACAGAGGGGCAGAAAGGGGGTCAGCAGATCTGTTGGTACACCATGCCGCAAATTTATTCCAACAACAGGCACATACAGTTTTAGTCGATGAATGCCTGGCTGGCAAGAAAACATTGCAGACTTCAGGTGGAAGGGCAAACGCTGTCATCTGTTGCTGCTCAATCTCCATGCATGAAGGTAGAGGTTGGACAGGCTAGGGTGGAGAACCGTCCCCTGCTGCTGCAACAGAAGATCCGCCTGAAAAGGCAGTCTGAGTGCAGGATCGATGGACATGCTCAATAGCTCTGGATACCACACTCTTGGAGCCCAGTCCGGAGCCACCAAGATAACTTGTGCTCGGTCGTACTTGATTTTCTTGAGAACTCTGGGTAGAAGAGGGATAGGTGGGAAGACATAAAGGAGGCCGGAGCTCCACTCGAGACGAAAAACGTCTCCAAGAAAGTGCAGCCATGGAAACTCCAACGCGCAAAACAGCTGACATTGCGCGTTCTCTGTGGAAGCGAACAGATCTAATCAAGGCTCTCCCCACTTGAGAAAAAGACCTTGCACCACCTCTGGATGGAGATGCCATTTGTGACCGACTGTGCGTCGGCGGCTGAGTTCTTCTGCTCTGGTGTTGAGAGAGCCCACCAGATGTTGAACCATCAGGGTACGGCCCTGATGTTCCAGCCATGTCCAGAGGCGTAGTGCCTCCTGACAAAGGGTCTAGGACCCCACCCCACCTTGTTTGTTGGAGTACCACATGGCGGTAGTGGTAGTGTTGTCCGTGAACACATGCACCACTTTCCCTTTGAGAGAGGGAAGGAATGCTTTCAACACAAGCCTGATCGCCCAGAGCTCCAGCATATTTATGTGGCATCCCGACTCCACTGGAGACCGGAGGCCTCTTATCTCAGCCTCCCCCATGTGGCCACCCCAACCCAGAAGTGACGCATCTGTCACGATAGAGAGATCTGGTTGGGGAAGGGAGAGGGATCTGCAGTTGACCCAATTTGGATTTGAAAGCCACCACTGCAGGTCTTTCGCAGTCCCCTCCAAGATGTGGACCAGGTTGGAAAGATTTCCCTGATGCTGCGCCCACTGGAACTTCAGGTCCCAATGCAGAGCCCGCATATGCCATCTGGCATGTGTTCCTAGCAGGATGCAGGAGGCTATGAGGCCCAGTAGCCTCAGAGTCACTCTCACCGAAACCCAAGACCAAGGCTGAAAGATCAGAATCATAGCCTGGATGTCCTGGACTCCCTTGTTGGGGGGATAAGCCCGAAACTGCACTGTATCCAGAACAGCTCCAATGAAAGGGAGCATCTGAGAGGGAGTCAGGTGTGACTTCGGCATGTTTATAGTGAATCCCAGCTGGTGCAGGAGGTTCACCGTAGTCTGAAGGTGGGAGACAACTGTCTGGGCAGAAGGCGCCTTCAACAGCCAGTCGTCGAGGTAGGGGAAGACTGAGACCCCTAACATGCGCAGATGAGCTGCAACCACTGCCATCACTTTTGTGAACACCCTAGGGGCGCTGGTAAGGGCGAAAGGGAGCACAGTAAACTGAAAGTGCTCATGAACTACCACGAATCGTAGGTAACGTCTGTGGGCAGGCAGGATGGGGATGTGGAAATAAGCATCCTGCAAGACCAACGCTACCAACCAGTCTCCTAGGTCCAAGGCAGAAAGAACCTGAGCCAGGGTGAGCATTTTGAATTTCTCCTTCTTGAGGAAGTAGTTCAGGTCCCGAAGGTTTAGGATAGGACTTAAGCCCTTGTCCTTCTTTGGTATCAGAAAGTAGCTGGAATAACAACCACGACCGACTTCTGGCACAGGGACCCTTTCTATAGCTCCTTGGCCAAGAGAGCCGCAACTTCCTGGCAGAGAAGCACCAAATGATCCTCCAGAAGATGATGGAAGGATGGTGGCATGTGTGGTGGTGAAGATTCGAAAGGGAGGGAGTAGCCCTTCTGAATGATCTGCAAAACCCACCGTCCGTGGTGATATGTTCCCAGTGGGGCAGGTGATTGAGGATCCCTTTCCCACGGGCACGTGGGATTCTGCGTCCTCAGCCACACATAGGCTGTCCAGCATGCGTGGCTGGGTAGAAGACACAACAGGGCGCCCCTTCCATTTCCACAAAATAGACGAAAAGCAGACTGTGGTGGGCGTGTGGGGGAGGAAAGACCAAGGGACTGAGCCGTAGCCCAGGAATCCTTGAATCTCTCCAAGGCCAAGTCCGCTTTGTCTCTGAAGAGACGGGTGCCATCAAAGGGCATGTCCATGAGTGACTGTTGGACATCCCCGAGAAGCCAGAAGTGCGTAACCAGACATGGCACCGTAAGGCCACTGTCGTCGCAACCGATCTGCCCAGAGAGTCGGTGGTATCCAGCCCACAACGGATAGTGAAGTTTGCCACCTCTCTCCCATCTTTCACTGCTTGGGAGACGATAGCACGGGCCTCCTCCGGTATCTGCAGCAGGACCTGCGCAACCGTATCCCACAGGGAGTGGGTATAACGGCCCAAAAGACATGCGCTGTTCACAGACCACAGTGCGAGGCTGGAGGAAGAAAACAACTTCCTGCCAAATTGTTCCAGTCTTTTGGGTGCCCTATCCGGGGGTGCGGAAGGGAATGGGCCAGAAGAAGAGGAAGCCTGGATTAAAAGACTCTCAGGTGTAGGGTGTTGGGACAGGAATTTTGGCTCGTTCGACGCGGGTCTATGGCGACGAGCGATAGTCCTGTTCACAGGAGCCCCTGTGTTGGTTTTGGACCATGTACCCAAAAGGACATCGTGAGGGCCTAATTGAATGGGAGAAGGGGTTCTGAAGTAGAAGTCCCAGGCTGAAGCACCCCTGTCAGGAGATTAGACCTGACTTCCACAGTAGGTAGCTCAAGGCCGAGGACCTCAGCTGCCCTACCGACCACCATACTGTAAGTCGCTCCCTCCGCCGTAACCACAGTAGGAGGAGACAGCATGCCAGCGTCAGGAGAAATATCCAGACCACTAGCTGCGCCCAAATCCTGTGCCCAGTCCATGGCAGGGTCCTCCTGGTAAAAGAACCCCTCCAATTCCGCCATGTATTCGTACCCATAGGAAAAAGGGTCTGAATCTGACCTCGGGCGAATAGGGCCCACCGAAGCCGATGGCAGCGTCGGTCAACTCCGTTCTAACTCCGAGTAGTCGGGGATAAGAATTGGGTCGACGTCGATAGTGGGCACTACCAACGTCAGGAGCATCGACAATCAACCACCGCTGGGGAAGGTCTCGAAGGTTCGACCGGCGTCAGTGCAGATATGCACACGGATCCGGAGGCGACCTCAGTGGCCCGGGTGTAGGAAAGTGCCATCTTGTCTGGCATGTTACCCCCATTTTTACTTGTGTGTCAGTTTGTTTTTGCCTGTCTCACTGGGTTATTGCTAGCCAGGACCCCAGTGCTCATTTGTGGCATAAATGTGTTCCCTGTGTGGTGCCTAACTGTGTCACTGAGACTCTGCTAACCAGAATCTCAGTGCTTATGCTCTCTCCGTCTCTAAAATTGTCACTGCAGGCTAGTGACCATTTTCACCAATTCTGATTGGCACACTTATAATTCCCTAGTATATGGTACCTAGGTACTCAGGGTATTTGGGTTCCAGGTGATCCCTATAGGCTGCAGCATTTCTTTTGCCACCCATAGGGAGCTCAGACAATTCTTACACAGGACTGCCACTGCATCCTGAGTGAAATAACGTCCACGTTATTTCACAGCCATTTTACACTGCACTTAAGTAACTTAAAAGTCACCTATATGACTAACCCTCACTTGGTGAAGGTTAGGTGCAAAGTTACTAAGTGTGAAGGCACCCTGGCCCTAGCCAAGGTGCCCCCACATTGTTCAGGGCAATTTTCCCTGACTTTGAGAGTGCGGGGACACCATTACACGCATGCACTACATATAGGTCAATACCTATATGTAGCTTCACAATGGTAACTCCGAATATGGCCATGTAACATGTCTAAGATCATGGAATTCTCCCCCCATGCCAAATCTGGTATTGGTGTGCCAATCCTATGCATCCCCGGTGCTGCAGCATGGACCCCGGGTACTGCCAAACTAGCTCTCTGGGGTTTTCACTGCAGCTACCGCTGCTGCCAACCCACAGACAGGCTTCGGCCCTCCTGAGGTCTGGGCAACCCAGTCCCAGAAAGGCAGAACAAAGGATTTCCTCTGAGAGAGGGTGTTACACCCTCTCCCTTTGGAAATAGGTGTTAAGGGCTGGGAAGGAGTAGCCTCCCCCAGCCTCTGGAAATGCTTTGAAGGGCACAGATGGTGCCCTCCTTGCATAAGCCAGTCTACACCTGTTCAGGGATCCCCCAGCTCCTGCTCTGGCGCAAAATTGGACAAAGGAAAGGGGGTGACCACTCCCCTGTCCATCACCACCCCAGGGGTGGTGCCCAGAGCTCCTCCAGTGTGTCCCAGGCCTCTGCCATCTTGAATGCAGAGGTGTGAGGGCACAGTGGAGGCCCCTAAGTGGCCAGTGCCAGCAGGTGACGTCAGAGACCCCTCCTGATAGGTGCTTACCTGGGTAGATGGCTAATCCTCCTCTGAGGGCTATTTAGGGTGTCTCCTGTGGGTTTCTCTTCAGATAACTAATGCAAGAGCTCACCAGAGTTCCTCTGCATCTCCCTCTTCGACTTCTGCCAAGGATCGACCGCTGACTGCTCCAGGACGCCTGCAACAACACAAAAAAGTAGCAAGACGACTACCAGTAACACTGTACCTAATCCTTCCGGCTTTCTCGACTGTTTCCTGGTGGTGCATGCTCGGAGGGCACTGGAAGCCAAGAAGAAATCTCCAGCGGGTTGATGGAATCTTCCCCCTGCTCACGCAGGCACCAAACTACTGCATCACTGGTCCTCTTGGTCCCCTCTCATCTTGATGAGTGTGGTCCCTGGAACACAGGAGCTGGATCCAAGTGACCTCGACAGTCCAGTGGTCCTTCTGTCCAAATTTGGTGGAGGTAAGTCCTTGCCTCCCCACGCCAGACAGTAATCCTGTGTACTGCGTGATCTGCAGCTGCTAGGGCTTCTGGGCACTTTTGCAAGGAATCCTTCGTGCACAGCATAGCCCAGGTCCCCAGCACTCCGTCCTGCATTGCTCAACTCGCTGAGCTGACCACCAACTTCGTGGGACCCTCCTTTGTAGTGTTGAGATGACCGCCGTGCTCAGATTTCTTGAACGCCTGTTCAAGTGCTTCTGCAGGTGCTGCCTGCTTCTGTGTGGGCTCTCTGTGCTGCTGAGCGCCCCCTCTGTCTCCTCCTCCATGGGGCGACCTCCTGGTCATTCCTGGGCCCGGGCAGCACCCATTTTCTTCAACCGCGACCTTTGCAGCTAGCAAGGCTTGTTTGCAGTCTTTCTGCAATGAAACAACTCTGCATCCTCCAGCACGCCGTGGGACATCTTCTGTGCAAAGGAGAAGTTCCTGGCATCTTCCGTTGTTGCAGAATCTTCAGCTTCTTCCACCCAGAGGTAGCCATTTTGCACCTTCATCCGGGGTTTAGAGGGCTCCTGCCCCCCTTGAACACTTTTGTGACTCTTGGACTTGGTCCCCTTCCTTTACAGGTCCAGGAATCCGTCTTCAGTGCTTTGCAGTCAGTTGTTGTCTTTGCAGAATCTCTTATGACTTTAGTGTCTTTCTGGGGAAGAAAGGTAACTTTACTCTTACTTTTCAGGGTCTTGGGGTGGAGTATCTTGGACACCCTTAGTGTTTTCTTACACTCCTAGTGACCCTCTACACACTACACTAGGCCTGGGGTCCATACGTGGTTCGCATTCCACTTTTAGTTTATATGGTTTGTGTTGCCCCTAGGCCTATTGCATCCTATTGTATTCTACAGTGTTCGCACCACTTTTCTAACTGTTTACTTACCTGATTTTGGTTTGTGTGTATATTTTGTGTATTTTACTTACCTCCTAAGGGAGTATATCCTCTGATATATTTCTGACACATTGTCACTAAAGTAAAGTACCTTTATTTTTAGTAACTCTGAGTATTGTGATTCTTATGATATAGTGCTATATGATATAAGTGGTATAGTAGGAGCTTTGCATGTCTCCTAGTTCAGACTAAGCTGCTCTGCTATACCTACCTCTATCAGCCTAAGCTGCTAGAACACTACTAATCTACTAATAAGGTATGCCTGGACCTGGCACAAGGTCTAAGTACCATCAGGTACCCACAATAAGCCAGGCCAGCCTCCTACACCGGGTCGAAGCCGCCGGTGCGGAACCCGAAGGCCCCTCATCCGAACCCCTTGGGCCCGAAGGCGCCGTATTGGGGTAGGCCCGCCCAAAGATGAAGCGCATGGCCTCGTAAAATTCCTTTAGTTGGGTGGGGGTCGCTCTGGCTCCAGGAAACTCGGGGAAGCACGGAGTCGACCTAGATGCAGGCTCCGAGGATGGAGGCCTAGTGCGTGGACGCTCGTCCCGTGTCGCATCGGCCGAGCAATGGGGTGAAGTCGGAGAGCGATAAGACTTTTTCAACTTCTTCTTCTTACCTTGACCCGAGGATTTAGAAGAAGACAAGTAGTGATGACTCCGCGACCGATCTCGAGACCTTCCTCTTGAGCGAGACCGGGACCTATGCGGAGCCGAGTGCCGGGCCGCCATTAGCTTTAGGGACCGCTAAAGAGGCACCACAGACAAATGCGATGAGGATCCGTCAGCGGCATCGTCCGATGGCAGTCCTCACAAGGCTTGAACCCGGTCTTCGGGGACATCTCGACGTACCAAAGTGGTACACAAAAATCTTCGACAAAACGGTAGAATTCACCCAAAAAATAGCCAGGGTAACTCTCTCCGGATCAGCGCGTGGCGCGGAAAGAAAAGAACTGACGTCACTGAGCGAGGGTGGCGTCTATGTACTACTCCCGACGTCATCACTGCGACCACGACGCCTACGGAGTCGACCAATGCCACCTACCGACGCGCAAGGGTATTGCTCGAAGAAAAATCTCCGGATCCAGTCTGACGCCTGGGGTAAAATTCTAAGTTAAGGAATCTGCAACTAGAAGTCTCTATCAGATGTCATGATTAAAACTCAGGCAGTATGACGTAGGAAAATGGCTCCCTGTTGCAGTTGCCCCCCACCTTTTGCCTGATATTGATGCTGACTTGACTGATAAGTGTGCTGGGACCCTGCTAACCAGGCCCCAGCACCAGTGTTCTTTTATTACAAATGTACCATTGTTTCCACAATTGGCACACCCCTGGCACACAGATAAGTCCCTTGTAAAAGGTACCAGTGGTACCAAGGGACCTGTGACCAGGGAAGGTCCCTAAGGGCTGCAGCATGTGTTGTGCCACCCTAAGGGACACCTCACCTAACACACGCACACTGCCATTGCAGATTGTGTGTGTTGGTGGGGAGAAAAAGGCAAATTCTAGCAGGCCTTACAGCCCTAAGGCAGGGTGCACTATACCAAGGGCATAGCTGCATGAGCAATATGCCCCTACAGTGTCTAAGTCTATTCTTAGACATTGTAAGTACAGTGTGGCCATATTAAGTATATGGTCTAGAAGTTTGTCAAAACGAACTCCACAGTTCCATATTGGCTACAATGAATACTGGGAAGTTTGGTATCAAACTTCTCGGAATAATAAACCCACACTGATGCCAGTGTTGGATTTATTACAAAATGCACACACAGAGCATCTTAGAAGATGCCCCCTGTAATTTACCCAATCCTTCAGTGCAGGACTGACCGGTGTGTGCCAGCCTGCCACTGAGACAGGTTTCTGACCCCCGGGGGTGAGAGCCTTTATGCTCTTTGAGGCTGGAAACAAAGCCTGCACTGGGTGGAGGTCCTTAATATCTCCCCCCTGCAGGAACTGTAACACCTAGCACTGAGCCTCAAAGGCTCAGGCTTCGTGTTACAATGCCCTAGGGCACTCCAGCTAGTGGAGATGCCCGCCCCCTGGACACAGCCCCTACTTTTGGTGGCAAGTCCAGAGGAGATAATGACAAACACAAGGAGGAGTCACCTACCAGTCAAGACAGCCCCTAAGGTGCCTCGAGCTGAGGTGACCCCTGCTTTTAGAAATCCTCCATCTTGGTTTTGGACGATTCCCCCAATAGGAATAGGGATGTGCCCCCCTCCCCTCAAGGACAGTAGCCATTGGCTACTGCCACCCAGACCTAAACAACCCCCTAAATTGAGTATTTAGGGGCGACCCAGAGCCCAGGAAATCCGATTCCTGCAACCTACAACAACAAGAAGGACTGCTGACCTGAAAGCCCTGCAGACGACGGAAACAACAACTGACTTGGCCCCAGCCCTACCGGCCTGTCTCCAGACTCAAAGAACCTGCACAGTGACTCATCTGACAGGGACCAGCGACCTCTGAAGCCTCAGAGGACTGCCCTGAACCCGAAGGACCAAGAAACTCCAGAGAACAGCGGCACTGTTCAAAAACAGCAACAACTTTGCAACTTTCAAAGACTTCACTTTTCCCGCCAGAAGCGTGAGACTTCACCCTCTGCACCAGACGCCCCCAGCTCCAGCTCCAGAGAATCAACACTGCAGGGAGGACACCCAGGGACCTCCTGAGTAACCTGAGATGACCCCCCCTGGACCTCCACAGCAACACATACAGAGAGGATCCAGAGGCTCCCCCTGACCGCGACTGCCTGGAACAAGGAACCCGACGCCTGGACCAAGCACTGCACCGCAGTCCCCAGGACCAGAAAGAACCGAACTCCAGTGCAGGAGTGACCATCAGGCGACCCTCTGCCTAGCCCAGGTGGGGGCTGGCCCGAGCAGCCCCCCTGTGCCCTGCCTGCACCGCTAGAGTGATCCCTAGGTCCCTCCATTGATTCCTATTGAAAACCCGACACCTGCTAAGCACACCGCACACGCCCGCCCCTGTGCTGCTGAGGGTGTGTTTTGTGTGCCTACTTGTGTCCCCCAGTGCTCTACAAAAAAACCCTGGTCTGCCCTTCCGAAGACGCAGGTTCTTAACTGTTGGCCGACTGAAACCAGAGCACCCCTGTTCTCCATAGGCGCCTATGTATTTTGGGCCCTCCTTTGACTTCTAAACCTGACCAGCCCTGTGTTGCTGGTACGGTGACTTTGGGGTTGCCTTGAACCCCCAACGGTGGGCTGCCTGTGCCCAGGAACTTGAACCTGTAAGTGCCTTATTTACCTGAAAAACTAACCAATACTTACCTCCTCCAGGAACTATTGCTTTTTGAACTGTGTCTACTTTTAAACGAGCTTATTGCCATTTTAACTAAAACTGTGTATGTTACTGCTCTAGTTACAAGTTCCATACTTACCTGTGTGGAGTACCTTGCATTTTATGTATTTACTTCAAATCTTGAATCTTGTGGTTCTAAAATAAATTAAGAAAATATATTTTTCTATATAAAAACTATTGGCCTGGAGTTAAGTCTTTGAGTGTGTGTTCCTCATTTGTTGCCTGTGTGTGTACAACAAATGCTTAACCCTACCCTCTGATAAGCCTGCTGCTCGACCACACTACCACAAAATACAGCATTAGAGATATCTAATTTTGCCACTATCTTACCTCTAAGTGGAACCCTTGGACTCTGTGCAAACTACCTCTTACTTTGAAATAGTATATACAGAGCGAACTCCTTACAGACGTCTCACAATTAGACAAGAGAAAAGACTGGGCTGTCCCTTGTCACCAATTCTCTTTGCTTTTTTGTTGAGTCCTTAGTGGCCGCTCTGCGACAAGACCCACTGATCGAGCCCCCCCCCCCACAGCAAGATTGCCAAAATAAAGCTTTATGCAGATGTGTGATCCTCTATTTGGCTGCCACAGAACAAAATGTTTGCAATGCCTTTGCAAAGCTTCAGACTTTTACTAGGATAAAAGGTCAACCATAGTAAGTCGGAAGTATTATTACGTAATAGCTCTCCCCTGATTTTACTTGCTGAAATGCGACAACACTACTCCAATACTCAGCCCGTAGGGTACCTGGGTATTATGGTCTTGCATAACTTTACAGAGTTATTTTCTTTAAACTGTATGGCCACCCTCAATAAGGCACGGGAGTTATTAATAAAAAGGCACAATCTACCTCTCTCTATTGTCGGACGTGTGGCTCAAATCAAAATGTTTCCTCTGCTGCTGTTTTTATTCATATTTTCGAATGTGATAATTAAAGTCGGGCGACAGTTTTCTGCCGAAGTCGACCAGCTAATTCATAACTTTTTGTGGCAGGGCAAGAGGGCTCGTACTAATCTCCAGACAATCTAATTGACAATTGAGCAGGGACGGTTATCTCTGTCACATATTAAGATGTGCTACCAAGCTGCAATACTTGACTGGCTTACTTGGACAGCAGCAATGAACAGTAGTACTCGCTGTTTTTATCTCCCTCGCATACTTCAAGAAGTCGCATTCCAACTATCCAAATTCCTCCAGATCCCCAAATTGCCCAAATCTACTTGTTATAAGCTCCCACAAATGCTTGAGTATAGATTCAAGCAGCTCAGAGAATAACTACAATTCCCATAGTTTCATCTCCAAATCAATATCAGGGAGTGTACAAAACTAGGACCCATCATAGAAATTGGGGTAATTATAAAGTGAGAAAAGGAAAGATATCCAGATTCAGTGACTTCATGCTGGTGGGTGAAATTAAAACCTGGGAACTCCTATTAGCAACCCTGCTACTCCCACCGAGCTATTCTTTTCATGACTTCAAATTAGGCATTTCATGCATCATAACCAGGTTAAGATAAATTCACTCTAACAAATTAGGAAAGCTTACTTCATAAGCAACATGAAGGCAATAGGGAATTGGTATTGCCTGCTTCTTCGACAACTGCAAAATAAAAAGGTACCTGCAGCATTAGCCAAAATTAAGACCTTGACCAGCTGCAAGATAAATCCATGTGTTTGGGGTGGCTAAAATATAGTGGCACAGAAAGCTACATGGGGTTCCAATTTTAAAAGAATGGCTTTTTATTGCAATAGCAGCTTTACAATACTCCTATTTGTCTTAAGAAAATGTATCCAGTCAGTTCATTGGAATGTTTTAGATGTTGCCAAGAGCGGGGTATTGACGACATATGTGCTTCATCTGTCCTATTTTATATGACTTTTGGCATTACATATTTGCAGCTATCAATGAACGAGTGCCGATCTGGATTACACTAGAGCCCTTAGAAGCACTGTCTGGCATGCTCCCTTCGTCGAGGCCAGCCTTTGGAGGCAATTTGTATAAAAGTCATTGCTAGTTGCTCGCTCACTGATTTTCCAGAAGTGGAGATGCCCATTGCAACTAACGTTGAAGCATGAGTCAACAAGATGCATCGGGTGAAAACGTGGGAGAAGCTATATGCTAAGAAAATGGGGGCACTGACAGAGTATAGGGGAACCTGGGGCAATAGGGATTAATGTGAAATAACAAAAGGAAAAGCTGAATCCCTTCCCAGGAAGAGTAATAATGTGTAAGGTGTTTTGTACTTATATATAAACCAAAGTGTAATAATGAATTGTATTTTTTCTAGCACACCTGACTCCTATAACTAAAATCTCTCTAAAAAAAAATATCTGCTTGGTGGCTGCAAATCCATCAAACAACTTCAGCAAAGTGGCCCTCTGCATGGCCTGTTAGAAGAGAAACAACCAATAGAGCATGGCAATAGCTAATCAACAGGCATGATGAGCTACCGGAACAAAGAGCCAGTAAGAAGACACTTTCCACACCATTGTTTCTATCTCTTTTGACTTCGGTCGAGTGCATAGTAAGAAACTTGGGTTAAGTATGGAGAACGAATGTGTCAGAAATAAAAGACCCTTAGATGAAGGATGAGAGATTAATAATGTTGGAACATCAGAAGACATGTAATGATGGTGCACAACCTCACAGTGGACAATCTGAGCAAAGAGTGCCTTAAACCAAGTGAACGTAATAGGATGGACCTACTGTAAGGGATTAAGGGACTAAGGGTTCTGATGTGGAGAAACTTGTCTTGATGATGTCCACGAATAGGCTAGCTTACTATCTGCAACCAGCAAAAGGACTTCAGTTACCTTTCACAGGACCATCTTAATTTTGTAGGACCATGTCCTACAAAAAGGTCCCCAAGAGACAGGTAAACTATACCTCAGAGACTATAATCCAGTAGTGTCATGGAGACCCAAATATACAGACCTCCAACACTGTCTGAATAGGAGAGATGGGCCACAGCCTCACTATTTTACTCTTCACCTTGAAAGTTACAATCTGCAATTGCTTTAAAGTCAGCAGGGGGCCAAAAGCTGTCTTTCACTGTGCTTTCCACCTTGGACAAAACAGTTCTTCCCACAGGTGACTACAAATGTGGATCTAACACAGCAACATCAGGAAAGACCTTTGGTGGCAAGACAGTGGCTGCTAGTACTAAAACAGTTTCTCAAGCACTAGTCAAGCACTAGTGGAGTTAACCATTGTTGGGATAAGAGCCAGGCAGGGTTGAAAATCGCCTAAGATCTTGGGTGCACAAGAGGGATTCAGGGAGATTGGAACACAGCAAGCAAGGCAAGCGCCAGAAGCCTCAAAAGCTAGAAGAGCCTCTGGCAACATCAGGGGTGGAGACAGAATAGAAATGGGCTCTGGTGTCAGGCTCTTGTCCTCTAGAACATGAAAGGAATCAAAATCTGACACGGAGATCAAAGTCTGGGAAAAGACCTGCAGACGAGACAACCTACCCCATGAAAGGGAGAAACACCAAAATGAAGAGTTAACTCATTCATTACTTCCTCTATTTGGTGCAGGATTACTTTAATTGGGATCCATCCTTATCCCCCATACCAGCCTCAAAACTATTCTACTGCTTATTGAGGGTCTCAAGAAGAAACATACCATTCTGTTCCTTGATCGCCACTAAATGCATAAAGTCACAAAAGCAACCAGATTCTGAGATGTGCACAGAATACATAACCCAACGACAAAGTAATGTGATTTTAAAATAAAATTCTTGAGTGCAGAAGGAGCAACGTCTTTAAGATTCTGGTCCCTTCAGGGTGGCATTTCTCCCTGAAGTGACTGCAAATACAATATGAAATAAACATTTCAGCAGTGAACTACTCTACATCTGCGTCAAAGTGTGCAGGAAAATAAGGAACTGATGGAGCCTAGTTAAATTTAGGGAAAAATAGAGAACTTGGATCACACAGTGGCTCCTCCTACTGGCACATGAAAACTTTTTCATCTTTTCCAGATCCAGTTTGGTCGCTGGAGGAGGTTCAAGAGGTGAGGAATCTGCAGGTAGAAGTGTTCATCACAAACTATGTTTTCTTAAGTATCGTCTTTCTTCCTTCCTAACTTAGGAGGAAAAGCAGCAGTTGGACTGCGGATTCACTACTCACTTATTATAAAATATTAATTACATTGAAATAGAAATCAGATAGCTCTACAATAGCAAACACTATATTTTGACTGGCTTCCAAAAGCCTGGCATATAACCAAAAGATTCACAGGCAGAAACTTAGACAAGTCTCATGAGCCTACATCTAGTTTCCGTAACAACAGCCTCTGAAGATCGCAGGGGTTCTAATCAAGAACTACAGTAATAACCCAGCTTACAGGATGTGCCTGTAGTGGGAGACATTGATGAAAAAGACAGCTTTACAATCCTCCGTTTTCATCTGCCAATTGTATAGGTGAAATTGGTTTCAAGCTCCGCAGCTATACGTCCAAGAAGAAAAAAAGGGTCTGAAACATTTATCTTTCTGTTTCCCATCTGTAAAGATTGTTTAGAACTCCAGTGATGGATAACTTGATTGCTTCTGATTTTGCGTACTAACGAGCTCTCCCCTTCACTGGGGTAAACATGCTGTACATTGGGAAACAAGAAGTATATAACCTGATAACTAGGCACACAAATACTTTCAGACGCATTGCTAATATTTATCAACCAGAGGTAACATAAAATTATTATTACTTGTAAGTTAAACTATATATTGAGTCAGCAGTGTTTAATGAAGCTTAAAATTGTAGAAAAGCATGAGCTAACCTGCATCTAAAGTGCTAAAAACATCACAACAACAAACCAATGAGAGAAAACCTCTGAAAAAGAAACATAAAAAATAGGAATTGTTTATTTGGTTTATAAACTAGGAGAATTGTTTTTGATAAGTGCTGGAGGTGGGGTTTTATCCTACAATGTCATGCCTATTTTTTCATAATCCAGCCGTGCAGCACACCTTTTCCTGTGTGATCATTTAATCCTGTTTTACCAAAGCCAGGTGACTTACCTATACACTATAGTTTGCCAGTTTTTATATCTTTCATAGATTCACATGCTTGAATTGTCCCATTTGTCAAGGTGGGAGTCCCTTAGTAATTATAACAAGTAGTATCAAAGAAACCATTGCACAACAAAGCTTAAACAAGTGACATTGTTAACCAATTAACATATTTTATTAAGACCCTAACTGCAGCCAATCAGAAAGCAGCTCCGTAAGCACTCTTCTTCTCAAGGGTTACTATATCTCAGATAAGTGTAAAGGTAATATATATGAGGTATTACAAGTGGTGAGCTCTCACGGGGAGGAATGAAGGGTCACATGTGAATCTAAGTAAGATATACATACTGGAGAACTACAGTGTACAAATAAGTAACTTTTGTTCTCCAGTATAGAATATTTCATAGATTCACATATGCTTGAGTCTGATAAGTAACGAGGTATGAACTTCATATTAACTCTCTATAAGCAAAGCTGCGAAGCAAACATTGAAGGTAGAAGAAAAAACAAGGAGGAGTTAATCTCACTGAAATAGTTGGTGACAGAAACCAAAATGAGGTATACAGTGCCTTGTTTGTCTTCCAGTTCAGGGAGGACCTGGCTTTGCAGTTAGGGCTGGACTGTTCCAACTTGAGCAGCGTCAAGAGTGACTAGCATATGCCTGGGTTCAAAACTGAGGTGACGATGTGCAAAATAATGATGGATTGGGATGCATCCTGAGTAATTATCAGTGGCTCAGACTAATTTGAGAATTCCATCCATCACTTTCTTTTTTATACTTTAGTTTTGCCCAGACGTGGGTCCCATGCACACTGGGGGGACTGTAACCAAACTGTATCCAGCTGATGTATCCATCTAAGCCAGTCCTGGGCTGTTTGTCTTCTGGTTCAGGAAGGCCCCAGCTTAGCAGTTCGGCCTGGACTGTTCCGAATGGACCAGGGCCAAGACTGATTTGCATATGGCTGGGTTCAAACTGAGGTGACATGTTCTGTGAAATAACAATGGAATGGGATGCGGCCCGAGTAATTACCAGTGGCTGACATTAATGTAAGCATTCCATCCATCACATTTTTTGTGTACTTTAAAATATGCCTCAAATTTAATATTCTAATGTCAAGAGTATGAAGTGCTTTTTCTGCTGCCTTAGTAGGATTTCGGAAAAAAAGCTAAATGACTATTGATTCATTCAGAAGCAAGTCTGATGGGCCTTTAGGGAGACAATAAGAGTGGTTCTCGAGCTAACTCTGTCATATCTGAATTGCATGTATAGTGCATTATAGTGAAGCCTTGAATTTCACAAAATTTCCATACAGAAGCGAGGGTTAAAAATAATAGTGCCATTTTCCGAGATGTGTTTGAGATTTGATTCACGAACAGATGTGAACATTCATCAACTGAGAGAGGACTGCATTCAGTTGTGAACAAACTGATGTTTTTTTAAACCAGATGATAGGGCCCGAAGAAAATCCTTACGAAGCTCCTTTACCAGTATACTAGACTATAGTGATAACTGGTCAGACGATTTCGTAAGTCTTGATACTGCTGCCAAGTGCACTGAGATGGAATTATGAGAAAGGCCTGAACATGCTAAATGTAACAGATATGGTACGAAATGTTCGGGTGGACTAAAAATAAATAAAAGGGTGGCACGTCATTCCGAGAACACAATATACAGAAATAAGTCAATTTACCCCTACAGGTTGTTAGTTTTATCAGCTCTGGCATTTTCTAAGATCTTTCTGCATTTGTCAGAAATGTTTAAACATGAAACGCGTGTTCAGGAGCCATGCCAATAAACAGTGAGACTCACGGGTTAGAAGAACAATGATCTTTGTCCACTGTTAACAGACCCGAAAACATTGTTCTTTTTTATTCTTCTATAATCCGGGAATTAGTGGAATAGGGGGAAATGCTTAAGTAAAAATTAATGTCCAGGTTACCTGGTAGGCATCCCTCCAATGACCCTTCGTGCCTATATCTGCTGACATAGAAGCAACATGTTCAACTGAGATACATGGCAAATAAGTATAGGTCTGGACTTCTGCAGTTTTGAAAAATGTCCGTTAGCTGACGATGATTTAATTCTCACTTGTGGCACTCGCCTTCATTGTTTGTTCCAGAAACATTTTCCTTTGTGAGAATAATCCAGTGTTGAAGATTCCATTTCCATATCTTTTGGATTTCCCTACACGAAAGTCATGACTTCGCCCCTTCTTCCTTGTGTAGATAGCACAGCGTGGTTGTGTTGTCTGTATGAACTAGCACTGATGAGTGTTGTATGCTCAGAAAAAAAGGCTAAAGTCCTATTGCAACTACCCTTAAATCTAGGAGACTGATATGCATCTTGGTTTCTTGAGACAACCTTTTTACCTTGATTTCCGGGTTCTCTAAATGCGCTCCGCATCTTTCTAGGGAAGCACCTGGTGTCATCACAAATTGATGCAGTGGGCTTAGGTGTTAGGCCTGATTATATGTTGTGTTCCTGTATAAACCAAAGCATGACAGACCTATTTCTGGGAGTAATCTAAATTATGATTTCAAACAGATCCTTAGTTTTGAGTATGGTGCCTGTGTAACTCTGCCTGAAAGGGCCTTATGTGTAGGCAGCAGTGAGAATTTAGGGGAATGCAAGGGGACTGGAATTATTTGAAAAGTCAAACTGAGGCACCTTATTTTCAAGAGAGAAATGGCTAAATTGGTTAGTCCCAGCATCCTTTTATTAGTAGGGAATACACTGCATGAGATTGCATTCAAAGGTGTCCCAAGAAAAATTATCCTGCTGGGTTGAATGAAAGATTTTTCCCCCTTCACTGCCAGACTTAGATCTGTGAACACGAAGACAGGGCCTTGTAGATTCCTTTGCAGTATGATACAAAGGACCATTTATGAGCAAGCTGCACAGGTAAGGGAAGATCTCCAGATTTAGGCTGCAGGCATCATTGTTTTTAAAAGGAAGTGTCAACCCAGGGTGGACACTAGGTCAGAATTGCCTGGGGACCAGCTCTAGTCGGATGGGCCTCCTCGACACGTGCCATGGAAGTCGGGCGCAGAGTGAGCAGGACTCGCAGATCCGTGGAAGTGCTGGAGTCCTGTGCTGGAGTTTCTTTCTGGACAGGGCCGCTGCCCAAGGGAGATGTTGGCCCTCTGGGGTGCAGCCAGTCCACTTGAGCATTTACGAGGTCGCTGGTCTTGCAGGATGCGTCGCCTTTTTGTAGCAGGGCTTCAGAGCTGGAGACATGCCTTTAGGACTGGAGCCAAGTCATTTGGTGTCTTTAGTCATCTCTGCTGATGGTCAGCTTAGCAGTCCTTCTTCTTTCTTCTTTTTGTCTTCTTGAGGTCATCAAGAATCTGGTGAGCTGGATTCAAAGGGGTCTTTAAATCCTGGATTTGGGCCATTACTGGGGGTCTGTGGATAGTAGCCAGTGGCTACTGTCTCTGCGGGTGACTTCACCCTTCCAGTATCCACTCCCTTGAGAGGGGGACACCGACCTAACCCTATTGGTGCATGTTCTCCACACCAAGAAAGAGGATTCTGCAATGAGGGGGTCACTTCAGCCCTAACACCTTAGGGGTGGTCCTAGCTGAAGTGGTCACTCCCTCTAAGTTTGCCGCCAAAATGTGGGGCTTTGTCCGGGGGACAGGCATCTCCACTAGCTGGAGTGCCCTGGGGCACTATAACAGGAGACCTGAGCCTTTGACGCTCAACTCCAAGCATTATAGTTTCTGTAGGGGCGGAGGTGTGAAGCACCTCCACCCAGTGCAAGTTTTGCCTCTGGCTTTGGAGAGCAAAAAGGCTCTCACCCCATTGGGTAAGAAACTTGTCTCTTAGTGACAGACTGGCACAGACTGGTCAGTCCCGCACTCAAGGATTGGGTAAAATACAGAGGGCACCTCTAAGATGCCTTCTGGGTGCATTTTTAAATAAATCCAACACTTCCATCAGTGTGAGTTTATTGTGCTGAGAAGTTTGATACTAAACTTCCCATACCCCGGTGAAGCCATCATGGAGCTGTAGAGTTTGTAATGACAAACTCCCAACCCATGTACTAAGTATGGCCACAATGCACTTACAACGTCTAAGAGTGGACTTAGACACTGTAGGGGCATATTGCCCATGCAGCTATGCCCTCACCTGTGGTATAGTACACCCTGCCTGAGGGCTGTAAGACCTGCTAGAGAGGTAACTTACCTAGGCCACAGGCAGTGGTTTGAGTACATGGCACCCTGAGATGGATGCCATGTCGACTGTCTTTTTCTCCACACGAGCACACACAAGCTGCAATGGCATTGTGCATGTGTTTGGTGAGGGGTCCCTTAGGGTGGCACAACAAATGCTGCAGACCTTAGAGACCCACCCTGGTCACAATGCTCTTGGTACCACTGGTACATTTTACAAGGGACTTAGCGGTGGGCCAGGGGTCTGCCAATTTTGATACAATGGTACAGTTTTAGGGAAAGAACACAGGTGCTCGGGCCTGGTTAGCAGGATTCCAGCACACAGTCAAGTTGGCATCAAATATCAGACAGAAAGTGGAGGGGTACTGCAAACAAGGGGCCGGTTTCCTACAAATGAGATCTAAATTAATGCGTGGATTTTCATATACAGGGTTGAGTCGTCTGCGTACACGGAGACCAAGACTGGGTGCTATTTGTATGGCAGTTCCCGGTGGTTATGATGTTGCCGGAAGAGGGCAGCTACGGGCTCATTTGCCACTGCAAACAGCAGTGGCGATAGAGGACACCCTGTTGGGTGCTTCTAGAAATTGGGAAGGCTTCTGTAACATAACTATTTTTGTGCAGTAAAGCAGCAGAACAAGATGAATTAAGTTAGGACTGATGCCAGCCAGGCCAGTAGCGCAAAGAGGAAGGGTCATTCCAATTAATCGAATGCTTTGGTAGCATCCAAGAAAAACGCAGTGGTGCGGCAAGCGGGGTCCACCGTCTGAGTCACCGTAAAGTAGGTACGCAGATTATATGACATGGACCACCCAGGGACAAACCCAGATTGGTCCTGCAAGACGATGGAATGCAACACAGGTAGAACCTTGGAAGTGAGCAGTTTCGCAAAGATTTTATTATCTGTATTTATCAAGGATATCAGCCTGTAGGAGTCAAAGATGCTAGGGTCTTTGCCAGGCTTAAGTACAGTCACAATGAGCGCTTCACACAGCAATGGTGGCAGCACCCTTCTCTTGATGAATTCTGCAAACATCCCAAGGAGGTGCGGAGCCAAGAGCTTCACAAATTCTTTGCAAAATGCCGCTATAAGGCCGTCAAGGCCCGGCGCCTCGTCCCCGGGAAGATCCTACATATAATATGAATTATTCCGAGAAGGGAGAGTCCAGATACTGCCTGTGACCGTCTTCCAGCCACAGGAGGCACAGTGTCTCAAAATAGTCAGTGTACTGTTCAGTGTCAGGAGTGCTTGTGGAGGAATATAACGAGGAGTAAACATTTCTCATTGTACAGAGCACCTCTGCTATGCTATCCTCACCCTTGGGGCCCCCTCGTCATCCAGAAGATCCACGATGTTATTGTTGGCCCATGGTCTGCGCAACAGAGCAGCAAGCGTTTTACCCTCTATCACCGTCTCCATAGCAACTAGCTTGTACCTCTTTTCCCAAGAAGCACACCTCTCGGAGTGCTGCCTCATTAAACTGCAACACCTTATCTGGAACTTCAGCCAGAAGCTTGGCATCCTGCAACTCATAAAATTGCTCTTCTAAGCTTGCAAGCTGTTTCTCCAAATCGCTCACTTCGTGGCGCAGCACTTGGGGAATACCATGCTGCTTGACTAGACAGACCCCTGATGACCACCTTAAAGGCCTCCCACCATGTACCCGAGGACTGCACAGAACCCTTGTTTAGATTAAAATGATTGACAATCGCCTTACACACCGCCAGTATGAACACTTGGTCATGCAGTGCCCCAGTGTGGAGGCACCAGGCAAACGCTTGCTGTGCATGACCGGGCACACACAATTCCAAAAATACCGGGCAGTGGTCAGAAATTGTATGCATGAAATGTCTAATCTCAACTGTACAGAGCTCTGCGTCCCTGGTGCCTACATATCGATGAGGGACGAGCTGTTGTATGTGGTGTTGATGCAAGTGCCCTCTTTCAGGTTGCCTCGTGCACCCTAGATCTACCAGTCCCTGCTCAGATATATAATGGCGTTCAGTATGTTTGCAGCTCCTGGGAGCAGGGGTTTGGTGCTACTGCTATGATCCAAGTCTGGGTAAAAAACTACATTGAAATCGTCTCTCCGTTGCAATGTGCCGGGCCCTAATGATTCAGCTAATTGCCAACTTCATTGAAAAAATTCGGGCCATACATCGACAGTAGTCGGTACAGTCCGTCCAGAAGAAGTCCTGTGAGCACAAAATATCTCCCTGGCGGATCACATGTTACTCTTTTAGTGCGGCAAGGCAATGCCCTACGAATAATGATAGTGACTCTGCAGGCCTAACAGGAGTATGGCGCAATTTGACATTTTCCATTACACCCTGCAGGCAAGTGCGTTTTAGAATCTGCTGTGAGGTGAATTTCCTGAAGCATATAGATGTCAACAGCATTACGGCATAAATAAGTGAACGTCTGGCGCATTTTACGCTTACCGTTAAGCCTCCTTACATTCCATGACTGACATCTCTATTCAAAGGTGTTAGCCTGTGGCATTCTCAAATGTCAACGATTCCCTGTCACTGCAGCGTCGAAGTACCGTGGGCACAGAGCATGCAGGAGCACAAAAAAGTTAGGAGAGGAGAAATATCAAACCTGTGTCCAAAACCAAACATTCCACCCACCACCCACGTCGGCCTCCCAATCGAGTCAGACATCCATACCCCACCCAACAAGAAACCCACAACAATCCCCAATGTCAGAGATCTTATCAGAGTACACGGATTCATCTTTGGGGAGCTGGAAAGGCTGACTCACCCCATCCCAAAGCAGATGGGTGGTCTGGAAAGATCAAAGGAGGAAAAAATAAGAAGCAATCAGGCGGCTAGCCACCACTTGTAATATAACACCGGGTCAGCAGCACGTCTAAGGTAGCCAGGCCTTTATTCACTGTTCAGTTGTTGTCACTGAGAAGGCAATTGGCATCAGCATCCGACCCGAAGTCTGGCAGCTTTCTTTGAGAGGGTACGTCCAAACTTTGGGGCCAATTTGGGGTCCGTGGAAAAATGAAGCTTGCCGTTGAGCTGGATCCTCAGTTTAGCAGGATATATCAAGGAATATTTAGCATCGTCTGGCTGAGGGAGCGTTTAACAAGTAAGAAGTCTCTCCGCACTGCCTGGACTGCCGGAGTGAAGTTTGGGAAATGGTAAGCGTGTTGTTCTGGTAGATCAGTGATTGCTGCTCCTAGGCCAGAAGGAGCACAACGTTGCGATCTCGGTAATAGAAAAGACAGGCAATAATGGTCCCAGCAGGTGCCCTGGGGGAGGCCTCTGGCCCAACAATCTGTGCACCCCCTCCACCACCAGCACTGAGGAGAGCGTATCGGGAAACAATGTCTTCAACATACCATCCACAAAGTCTTTCATCCAGCCCATTGCAGTGGACTCAGGTATGCCCAGAATGAAGAGGTTATTTCACCAGGAGCTAGCTTCAAGGTCAACTATCCTCCAATTCAGACGTGTGGTGCTCCAGCTGATCAAGCCTCGAATCATGGTCGTCTACTCTGTCCTTGAGGCGATTCATACGATCAGTAAGGTGGTCCAATTTGCTATCTATGCCTGCCAAACTGTGCTTCAGATCCAGGAACATGGTCTTGATCAAAGGGGACTGTGGTGTCTCCTCCTGTGAGTTGGACACCTCTTCATCTGGCCCTGCTCTATCGAGAGCTCTGGATTTTTTGCAGGGATCAAACGATAGTTTAGATTGTTTCTGGTCGGATTTCCCCATGATGTTCATTACAGACCAATTACATCCACAGTAATGTCCACAAATCTATTGCTCCGACCCAGATTATCATGAGGCACAGACCGGGATGCCAACCTGTATGCCTACCATACCCACTGAAGGAGGAGGGACTCAATTTTTGCAGTCCTTACATGAATAACTGTGGCAGCCCATTCGCCGCCACCCCACGCCTCCACTGATTAAAGGCCCTGGGAAAGACTGAGGGGTCCAGTCCAACCGGCTCTCTGTGCCATCCGGCACAGGGCAGTCCTAGCATCATGAGACGTGTGGGTCCAAGCTCAGCCTCCAGCAGAGCCACCAAGGGGCGATGCAGGTAGCATCCAGCAGTTCGAGAAGATGTCCCCCCACCCCTTGCACCTGCACACCCAAGTCCACCAAAAGTCAGCACCGGGGAGGGGGGCAGAGACTATGGCGCAGCCCAACTGGTGTGACCCAAGACCTCCTGGGCAGCCACCAGATGCAGTGCAGGGTTTTCAGTTCAAATAAGCCCCTGCCCCTTCAACAGTCTGTAGTCCTTCAAATAAAGTTACACAGGCCCTGCACGCGGACTGGTCCCGGCGAGGGGGATCGCCAACACCACCTAAGAATGCAGGAAGGTCTAGCAAACCCTCAAGGTAGCGATCGGCAGAGCTCCACGGGACCTCCCTAGTGTCAACTTCATCCAGGGCACCTGCAGGATGCAGAAAATCCTCCGGCTGGGCCTCAGCCTACTGCCAGCCAGCCCTGCATGCAGGAGAGGTCCGCTCCGGGACCGATGTTCTTTCACAGGGGTGACATGCACCATTACACTCGCCCCCCGCTACTGCGCACCTCCTCGCCCGGCTCAGGCAGCAAATCAGCACAGCACGGGGGTTGAAACTCAGGCCTCCACTCACCATGCCTGGTCGCAACCTAGGTCACCGCTGTGCCAGGGACAACAGGGAGGTCAGTGAACCACACAAGCTGCCAGAAATAGTCACCAAACATTCTCAGGTGCTGATGGCTCCAGATTTAAGGATAATATTTGGATTCATTTCTCCTGACCTGCAAAGCCTCGCTTAACGGCGGCCATCTTGCCATCTGACCAAGCCACACCCTGCAGCTGGGTCAAAGGTTAAGTTTCTGAAGTACTCCAACATTCTGGATCATGGTTATCTTCAGGCTGATGGAGAGGCTACACACCTATGCCAGTCCACAAAAGTAATTATATGAATAATTTCCTAAAAATTGAATAGCATTCAAATTAAAGGTACATGGAGGCAAAGATCAAGGCTTCAATGCCAGTCCACAAAAGTAATTATATGAATAATTTCCTAAAAACTGAATAGCATTCAAATTAAAGGTACATGGAGGCAAAGATCAAGGCTTCAATTGTTGAATGCAGTAATGAAGTGTCACCTCTAAACTTAGCAATGTTAATATGCAAAAAAACACTAGTCCACTAAAATACCTGCACGGAGGTTACGTTCTGTGATGGTCCCTGAGATGCCAAGCTGCCTTTCACTGTTGAGGTTGGCCGAGTATTGGAGGTAACTGAGGGTTTTGGAAATGGGAAAGGTGGAGGTGGTTGTCCACTCACAGATTCACCCTGAGCATGGAACAAGCGATCTCGCAGCTGCTGAATCGGGCGCTATAAGAGAATGTATGAAAGGTCACAAATTAGTACAAAAAGTATTTACAAATATTTCTGTGCCCACTGCAGTCTCCTGGCTGTGACACGAGTTAGTACAAAGTACACATTCTTACTGAGCTGGGACCAACACATGCTCTAATTTCTATCATATGAGACCAAAGGTTGAGCCAGGAGGAACAGGTGCACCAAAACTACTTCTATATGCAGTAGATGTTAGATGTAAACATGGTTGCATTGTGATCGAAGTGGGTAGCAAGTTCTGTTTAGGCGCTGTCAGATGAGCTTGGGAACCACTGAAACGTCTTAATTTAAATAACCACAAACAAAGCATGTGTCAGTCACTTGTACCACACTCCTGTTGGTGGATTTAGAATGACTGAAAAGCGATGTGTGCATGATAACAACTGCAGATATTTCACGCATCATCTCATTTAAATATGTTCAAGTCTTAAAGCGCCAAATGGATGATCTCCCAATGTGCCGCATTTAAACTATGCACCTACATGATCACAGCTTTGACATCAAAACACTGCATTTACCTGTTGACCAGAGGTTCTCCTAAAGCTCTTTACCCAGGTATCCCTGCACCACATACAGGCCCTATGAGCTCACTCCATTGTAGTTCTAACAGGCACCGCTAAAGCAAAGTGACCCTTTGGGGGAAAAAAGAGCTTTTAGACACTCACATAGTATGGGTGCAGTAGAGAAATGAAAGAACACTGTGCCTCTATGTAAGGAAATGCCTCCTTGGCATGATTACCCCCTAACCTTTTTGCCTTTGCTGATGCTAAGTTATGACTTGAAAGTGTGCTGGGACCCTGCTATCCAGGCCCCAGCACCAGTGTTCTTTCCATAAACGGTACCTTTGTCTCCACAATTGGCACAACCCTGGCACTCAGGTAAGTCCCTTGTAACTGGTACCCTGGTACCAAGGGCCCTGATGCGAGGGAAGGTCTCTAAGGGCTGCAGCATGTCTTATGCCACCCTAAGGACCCCTCACTAAGCACATGCACACTGCTTCTCAGCTTGTGTGTGCTGGTGGGGAGAAAATGACTAAGTCGACATGGCACTCCCCTCAGAGTGCCATGCCAACCTCACACTGACTGTGGCATAGGTAAGTCACCCCTCTAGCAGGCCTTACAGCCGTAAGGAAGGGTGCACTATACCACAGGTGAGGGCATATGTGCATGAGCACTATACCCCTACAGTGTCTAAGCAAAACCTTAGACATTGTAAGTGCAGGGTAGCCGTAAGTGTATATGGTCTGGGAGTTTGTCAAACACGAAGTCCACAGCTCCATAATGGCTACACTGAAAACCGGGAAGTTTGGTATCAAACTTCTCAGCACAATAAATGCACACTGATGCCAGTGTGCAATTTATTGTAAAATACACCCAGAGGGCATCTTAGAGATGCCCCCTGAAAATATACCTGACTTCCAGTGTAGGCTGACTAGTTTTTGCCAGCCTGCCACACACCAGACATGTTGCTGGCCACATGGGGAGAGTGCATTTGTCACTCTGTGGCCAGGAACAAAGCCTGTACTGGGTGGAGGTGCTTCTCACCTCCCCCTGCAGGAACTGTAGCGCCACAGGGCATCCCAGCTAGTTGAGATGCCCGCCCCTCCGACCGCTGCCCCCACTTTTGCAGCAAGGCTGGAGGAGACAATTAGGAAAACAAGGAGGAGTCACCCACCAGTCAGGACAGCCCCTAACGTGTCCTGAGCTGAGGTGACCCTTACTTTTAGAAATTCTCCATCTTGTGGATGGAGGATTTCCCCAATAGGATTAGGGATGTGCCCCCCTCCCCACAGGCAGGAAGCACAAAGAGGGTGTAGCTACCCTCAAGGACAGTAGCCATTGGTTACTGCCCTCCCAGACCTAAAAACACCCCTAAATTCAGTATTTAGGGGCCCCCAGAACCTAGGAAACTAGATTCCTGCAACCTTAACAAGAAGAAGGACGGCTGACCTGAAGCCCTGCAGTGAAGACGGAGACGACAACTGCTTTGGCTCCAGCCCTACCGGCCTGTCTTCCAACTTCGAAGAAAACTGCAACAGCGACGTATCCAACAGCGACCAGCAACCTCTGAAGCCTCAGACGACTGCCCTGCAACCAAGCACCAAGAAACTCCTGTGAACAGCGGCCCTGTTAAACAATCTGCAACTTTTTTGCGACAAAGAAACACCTTTAAGGACTTCACGCTCCCCACCAGAAGCGTGAGACTTTCCACTCTGCACCCGCCTCCCCCGGCTCAACCTACGGAAAACCAACACTACAGAGAGGACGCCCCGGCGACTGCGAGCCCGTGAGTAGCCAGAGATGACCCCCCTGAGTCCCCACAGTGATGCCTGCAGAGGAAATCCAGAGGCTCCCCCTGACCGCGACGGCCTGAAACAAGGGACCCGACGCCTGGAACCAACACTACACCCGCAGCCCCCAGGACTTGAAGGAACCAAACTCCAGTGCAGGAGTGACCCCCAGGCGACCCTCTGCCAAGCCCAGGTGGTGGCTACCCCGAGGAGCCCCCCATGTGCCTGCCTAGATCGTTGAAGAGACCCCCGGGTCTCCCCATCACTTCCTATCTGAAACCAGACGCCTGTTTGCACTCTGCACCCAGCCACCCCTGTGCCGCTGACGGTGTACTTTCTGTGCCTGCTGGTGTGTCCCCCGGTGCCCTAAAAAAAAAACCTGATCTGCTCCCCAAAGACGCGGGTACTTACCTGCTGGCAGACTGTAACCATTGAAGCCTATGTGTTTTGGGCACCTCTTTGTCCTCTGCTCCTGACCGGCTCTGAGCTGCTGGTGTGGTAACTTTGGGGTTGCCTTGAACCCCCAACGGTGGGCTACCCTAGACCCAACTTTGAACTCTGTAAGTGTTTTACTTACTTGTGAACTTAACATTTACTTACCTCCCCCAGGAACTGTTGTTTTTTGCACTGTGCCCACTTTTAAAATAGCTTCTTGCCATTTTTGTCAAAACTGTACATGATATTGTGATTATTCAAAGTTCCTAGAATACCTGAGTGAAATACCTTTCATTTGAAGTATTACATGTAAATCCTGAACCTGTGGTTCTTAAAATAAACTAAGAAAAAATATTTTTCTATATAAAAACCTATTGGCCTGGGGTAAGTCTTTGAGTGTGTTTTCCTCATTTACTGCCTGTTTGTGTACAACAAATGCTTAACACTACCCTCTGATAAGCCTACTGCTTGACCACACTACCACAAAATAGAGCATTAGAATTATCTCTTTTTGCCACTATATTACCTCTAAGGGGAACCCTTGGACTCTGTGCACACTATTTCTTACTTTGAAATAGTATATACAGAGCCAGCTTCCTACATTGGTGGATCAGCGGTGGGGTACAAGACTATGCATTTGCTGGAATACTCAGCCAATACCTGATCACACGACTAAATTCCAAAAATTGTCATTAGAAACTGATTTTTGAAATTTTTCTAAATTTTTAAAAACTCCTGCTAGGGCCTTGTGTTAGTCCCTGTTAGCTTTTTTTTTTATTTAGAGTTTAAAAGTTTTGTAAAACTTTGGATTAAGTTCTAAAGATAGTTTTAGATTCTTAAAAAGTATCCCAACTTTTAGAGAAATAATGTCTAATACAGAAGAGATGGTGGTGGAGATCAACCTCACCCCTTACCTGCATCTTAGGATGTCAGAGTTAAGGACTCTCTGTAAAATCAAAAAAATAAAAACTGGATCAAACCCTACCAAAGTACAGCTCCAGGAGCTTTTGCCAGAGTTTGCTAGAGACAACCCCTCTGAAGACAACCTTACAGAGGGGGGAAGCTAGTGACCAGGAGGATAATTTCCCCCCTCCTGTCCTAGTTAGGGAGCCCAGGGTTTCTCCAACCCTGACTCCACAAGTGATAGTCAGAGATGCTGCTTCTCCCACAGGGGAGTCCAACAGCTCTGCAAGCATTGAGGGTATCCTCAATGAAGATGACCTCCTGTTAGCTAGGATGGCCAAAAGATTGGCTTTGGAGAGACAGCTCCTAGCCATAGAAAGGGAAAGACAAGGGACGGGCTTAGCTCCTATCAATGGTGGCAGCAACGTAAATAGGGTCAGAGAAACTACTGACATGCTAAAAATCCCCAAAGGGATTGTAACAAAATATGAAGATGGTGATGATATCAACAAGTGGTTCACAGCTTTTGAGAGGGCTTGTGCAACCAGAAAAGTAAACAAATCTCACTGGGGTGCTCTCCTTTGGGAAATGTTCACTGGAAAATGTAGGGATAGACTCATCACACTCTCTGGAAAAGATGCAGAATCCTATGACCTCATGAAGGCTACCCTGATTGAGGGCTTTGGATTCTCAACTGAGAAGTACAGGATTAGGTTCAGGGGGGCTCAAAACTTCTCGAGCCAGACCTGGGTTGATTTTGTTGACTTCTCAGTCAAAACACTGGATGCTTGGATTAATGGCAGTGGTGTAAATGATTATGAAGGGCTGTATAATTTGTTTATGAAGGGACACCTTTTGAGTAATTGTTTCAATGATAAACTGCATCATCCTCTGGTAGACCTATGTCCAATTTCTCCCCAAGATTTGGGAAAGAAGGAAGACCATTGGGTCAAGACTAGGGTGACCAAGACTTCCACAAGGGGTGACCAAAAGAAAGGGGTCACAAAGACTCCCCATAGGAAGAGTGTTGAGACATCCAAGGGAAAAAGGAAAGAGTCTTCTATAGGGCCCCAAAAACCTGCTCAGGAGGGAAGGTCCAAAGCCTCTTCACAATCCTCATTTGGGTACAAGGGTAAAAACGTTGATACCAAAAAGGCCTGGTGTCGTAGCTGTAATCAGCAAGGACACCAAACTGGAGACAAGGCCTGTCCCAAGAAAGGTTCCAATCCAACTACTACTCCAGTTAGCACTGGCATAGCCAGTCTCAGGTGGGATCAACAGTGTGCCCAGAGCAAATCAGGGTCCACACTGAAGCTACATTAGTCTCTGAGGGTGGGGTGGACCTAGCCACACTAGCTGCCTGGCCCCCTAATATGTAAAAATACAGGCAGCAACTCTTTATTAATGGGACTAGAGTAGAAGCCCTGAGGGATACAGGTGCCAGTGTCACAATGGTGACAGACAAACTGGTTTCCCTAGGACAATACCTGACTGGACAAACTTATCCAGTCACCAACGCTGACAATCAGACTAAAGTACATCCCATGGCTATGGTAACTTTAGAATGGGGAGGGGTCACTGGCCTGAAACAGGTGTTAGTCTCCTCTGCTATCCCAGTAGACTGTCTGCTTGGAAATGATCTGGAGTCCTCAGCATGGGCTGAGGTAGAACTCAAAACCCATGCAGCCATGCTGGGTATCCCTGAACTGGTGTGTGTCAAGACAAGGGCACAGTGCAAGGCTCAGGGTGAAAAAGAGGTGTTGGAGTCTGGAATAATGGCCCAACCCTCCAAAAGAAAAGGAAAGAATTCTGGGGAACCAGCTTCAGCCGAGCAAAAGAAAAAGAACCTCTCTTCTCATAAAGAAGTTCTATCCCCTGAGGGAACTGAGCCTATGGAGTTAGAACCTTATCAGGTTGAACGCTTGGGCCCAGGGGGACCCACAAGGGAACAGCTGTGCAAGGGGCAAGAAACATGTCCCTCTCTTGAAGGCCTTAGGCAGCAAGCTGCTGAGGAAACAAAAGGAAATGTCAGTGGAACCCACAGGGTCTATTGGGAAGATGGACTCTTCTACACTGAGGCAAGAGATCCCAAACATGGTGCCACTGGTAGTGCCTGATGAGTTTAGGGAGTTAATTCTGACTTTAGCCCATGACATTCCACTTGCTGGGCATTTGGGACAAACCAAGACATGGAAGAGGTTAGTCTACCATTTCTATTGACCTAATATGTCCCAGAAAGTAAAGGGGTTTTGTGCCTCCTGTGCCACCTGTCAAGCCAGTGGTAAGATAGGTGGCCACCCAAAAGCCCCCCCTCATTCTACTTCCAGTGGTGGGGGTCCCCTTTGAAAGAGTGGGAGTGGATATAGTGGGTCCACCTGAACCTCCCACAGCCTCAGGGAATCAGTATATCCTGGTAGTAGTGGATCATGCTACTAGGTACCCTGAAGCAATTCCCCTTAGGTCCACTACTGTCCCTGAAGTAGCCAAAGCACTTATTGGTATCTTTACCTGTGGCCAGGAACAAAGCCTGTACTGGGTGGAGGTGCTTCTCACCTCCCCCTACAGGAACTTTAACACCTGGCGGTGAGCCTCAAAGGCTCACCCCCTTTGTTACAGCGCCACAGGGCATCCCAGCTAGTGGAGATGCCCGCCACTCCGGCCACTGCCCCCACTTTTGGCAGCAAGGCTGGAGGAGATAATTAGGAAAACAAGTAGGAGTCACCCACCAGTCAGGACAGCCCCTACTGGCTACTGTCCTTGAGGGTGGCTACACCCTCTTTGTGCCTCCTCCCTGTGGGGAGGGAGGGCACATCACTAGTCCTATTGGGGGAATCCTCCAAACTCAAGATGGAGGATTTCTAAAGGCAGGGGTCACCTCAGCTCACCTCAGCTCAGGACAACTTAGGGGCTGTCTTGTCTGGTGGGTGACTCCTCCTTGTTTTTCTCTTTATTTCCTCCAGCCTTGCTGCCAAAAGTGGCCGGAGGGGCGGGCATCTCCACTAGCTGGGATGCCCTGGGGAGCTGTAACAAAAGGGGTGAGTCTATGAGGCTCACCACCAGGTGCTACAGTTCTACAGGGGGAGGTGGGAAGCACCTCCACCCAGTACAGGCTTTGTGCCTGGCCACAGAGTGACAAAGGCACTCTCCCCATGTGGCCAGCAACATGTCTGGTGTGTGGCAGGCTGGCAGAAACTGGTCAGCCTACACTAGAAGGCAAATTGGTATTCAGGTGGGTGTATGTTACAATAAATTACACACTGGCATCAGTGTGCATTTATTGTGCTGAGAAGTTTGATACCAAACTTCCCAGTTTTCAGTGTAGCCATTATGGAACTGTGGAGTTCGTGTTTGACAAACTCCCAGACCATATACTCTTATGGCTACCCTGCACTTACAATGTCTGAGGTTTTGCTTAGACACTGTAGGGGCATAGGGCTCATGCACATATGCCCTCAACTGTGGTATAGTGAACCCTGTCTTATGGCTGTAAGGCCTGCTAGAGGGGTGACTTACCTATGCCACAGGCAGTGTGAGGTTGGTATGGCACTCTGAGGGGAGTGCTATGTCGACTTAGTCATTTTCTCCCCACCAGCACACACAAGCTGTGAGGCATTGTGGATGTGCGGAGTGAGAGGTCCCCAGGGTGGCCTAAGACATGCTGCAGCCCTTAGAGACCTTCCCTGGCATCAGGGCTCTTGGTACCAGGGGTACCAGTTACAAGGGACTTACCTGGATGCCAGGGTTGGGCCAATTGTGGAGACAAAGGTACAGTTTAGAGAAAGAACATTGGTGCTAGGGCCTGGTTAGCAGGGTCCCAGCACCCTTTCAATCAAAATTTAGCATCAGCAAAGGCAAATATTTAGGGGGTAACCATGCCAAGGAGTCATTTCCTTACAAGGCCCCTGTAGATCCTTTGGGCCTGGAGCCCCCTGGAGGCCTCCACTTGAGACGTCACCAACAGCCCAGAAATTTGGTTTTTATTGGGGCTAGATTCAGGATTGACTTTTAAGATGATCAGGAGCGACACACAGTGGCATGCTGACACCCTTTCTGCAGTCTGAGCTAGGCGAGAGGGGGGCCTATGCCTACTCCATTTCCTTGTTTCTTCTTGAACTTACCCAAAGACTTTGACAGCAATGAGAATCTGCCACAGGAACACAACATTCCTTTTGAGGCTAACCGGTCAAGCGTTGTCTTCGGGTGTTCAGTGACAGATCTTTGCCTCAGTCTTGTATGGCCTTCAGATTCATCTGGGTGCAGTTGTCACAGGCCCTGGAATCATACTCCGAAACAAACCAACATAGACATACTTTTTGAGGGTTTGTCACAGATATCTGTTTGTGGCAGTCGCCACAAAGGCTAGAATTCTGGCTGTTTTAGAAGGTGACATTTGCCTTTGCAAAATAGAAAATATTTGTCAAATTAAGTGTCCTGAGAAGACCAAGGAGTAGCTCTGAATCCATGCTTGGAGGAGCAGAAATAAAGGAACTAACATCAGGTAGCAAAAGAGAAACATATATGTAGCTCCACTTGTCACATCTGGAGTGGAATAACATTGTAGTGGAGCCACGCATTGCGACCTGCCAGAGCACAGGATGACTGCTCAGAACTTTCTGGATCCAGTCTGATACCTGGGAAATATTCACAAGATGAGAAATCTGTGTTCAGAAGCATCAATCAGAATAACGTTTTTTGCACAACTTCAATTCAGGGGACTTCTTTATAAAGACATATGTTTACTAATGAAATAATTCTCTGAGACGTCCTGAAATGAAATCCTTCTCTAAAAATACCCATCAAAATATAATAAACCTTCATGATTGGGAAAATATGAAGTAATTGAAGTGTTCAAAGGTTTAGTGCAATTCTATACAAGTCACTTGTAAAAAATGATAGCTATCTCTATAAGGGCTCTTAGAGTGTGTATTTATAGCTTTGAATCTGTGAATACATAGTGGTATAAGAGGAAACTGCTTCAGAAGTTTGCAATACCAGAACTGACCATGGTTTGGGATGACTAGGGAGGTGCCAGAGAGCCTGCGCGCAAGATGTCCGCGCATTAGTGAGGCTCCTGTGTTCTGGGGGCAATATCCATAATAATCAACAGCATTTCCAACGTATTGACATGAACACCTGCACACCTCTGATAGTAAATGTCTACACTAGTGAGGTAAGTTGGCACACAAATACTTGTCAGAAAGCAGAGTAGTTTGGAGGAGACGTGTGATGGGTGCTTGGACTAAGATTGCGGCCGTGCAACGACCAGGTCTAGATATCACCTGAGGGAGGCTGCAACGGAGGGCACTGGTGCACGGCGCATTGAGGGGAGAAGCCCTTACCATCTACGTCGCTTTTCTCGCCTGGCCTGGAGCGCCGAGCAAATTGTGTTGACGGCCTGCAGAATTATGTAGGAGAGGAAGGGAGTGGCAGAGGTAAAAGGTGGAGTGGCGGAGGTAAATGGTCTGGGCGGGATTGGGGAGCTGGTATCCTGCCAGGATATGTCCGCTTCGTTCCCGACTGAAGACCATACCCACAGATGAACTCTGTGGTGAGTACGGAGGGGGCCGGGTTCACTGGGCGTTTGCGATGATTTCCTACAAGGCACCTTTGGCACCGTATAGTTATTAGTGTCCCTGAAGACGACAACGCAGTTGCGGTAATTATCCCTGTTGATCCCCAGATGTTACCTCCACCAAAGGGGCTCTTCTTGATCATTCTGTGATGTGCCTACATTGTCCTGGAGGAAGGTGAGGCAGGGTGGAGGATTGTTCATTAGTCCCACATACTCAATGCCTACCCAGATGACTATTGTCCTCCTGCAGCCTTCTCTGTGATCACCTAGGGAGACTTCCCTGTGTGAGATCTATGCTCATCCCCGACTGGTGTGCACCTTAGGAGTGAGGTGGGACCAACCTAAATAGGACAAAATTAAGGATCAGACAGACAATAGCCATAATCCAACTGGCCACACTCTTGCCTCTCTGCTGGCCTGCATGACATTAAGCGCTACACTGCATTATGTCTCCAAGCTCCAGCCCTGTAGGGCTTCATTTTCATTGAACCTGGTGCTATAATTGGCAGGGTGTTTCTTTGATCCTAGAAGTCCACATGCGTGTGGTGAAGGGTGCGAGAGACACTGCTTATCAACAGGTCTGTAACCTGTGTCACCTGACCGGCGAAATACAGCACTGCGAATATGTGGAAGATGGAGGGCAGGCAGCTACGCCACCCTACTCGGCTCCCTAACGAAGATGCAGCCCATCCGGTGATGCAGAGTGCCCAACGGATAGACCCTGAGACGACATGGAGATGAAGGCACTTCTAATCGTCATGAAGCACAGCTTGACGTCAATATCGTCTAAAATGGACACCATGTGCACCAGAATTGACTCAATGACCCACAAACTTAAAAGTCACAATGAGCGTCTTCAGGAGCTGTAGAGGACAGCATGACATCCCATGGAGAGCAACTCCTAAATATGGAAAAGGTATTATAAATCATTGCAGCCGAAAATGAAGATTTAGAAGCGCGCTCGCACCACATTAACTTATGCATCCAGGGAGTGCCTGAGATGACCAATACAGAAATGATGGAGGAGTATGTGAAGAGACTCCTGATCATGCTCTTTGGTGCAGAATTGTTCTCCAAGGTATTTATCGTTGACAGGGTTCATAGATCTCTTATAAAACTTGACCACCGCCGGGCGCCCCCGCACGCCCGATCATTGCCTGCATTTTGAACAATAAGGATTGCGACGCGGTGATTAGAATGGCTAGAGAGCAGAAATCTCTACACTTTGATGGCAACGCTGTTTCTATCTACCCTGATTTTACCATATTGGAATAAGAAGCTCAGAAAAAATTCCTTTCTGTCAAGTAGAAGCTGCGCCAGGAAAAAAAAACCCTATGCAATGTTATATCCAGCACTACTACGGATCACTCACAAGGGAAAAGACCACATATTTGTAAACCCACAGCAGGCCCAAGAATTCCTACGGAAGAATACTACTGGCCGCTCGAGAAACTATTCTAATGAAGCTCAGTCCGAATCTGCCTCTACAACATCTAACATTGACTAGCTCTACATATTGGCTCGGGCGGCCTTGACCGTTGTTCGTTGTGTTGGGCTATCACGCGCTCTATGATCCTGAGAGATCACTGTACTGCAGTACATGTTCCATAATGAAGACATCATGCCTAAAGTACACTTCGACTAACTAACAATGCTGACAATATTGTAATACTCTCAGACACCCTTGTTCCACTGAGGATGAAGCAACCTGGCACCTCGGGCGACCCCCCACGGTTACACTTCCATTCATCACTAAGTGTGAGATTATTGTTATGAGAAAGTTTGTTGTTTAAGGGAAAGGATATCAATACCTGGCGGGTCTGGTCCATCAGAATGGGAGGAGGAATGGTAGGGGGCTGTCTCTTTGTTAAAGTCTTTCCAAGATAGTTTGCAATGGTCACACAGTGGAATAAGGACACTGAAGATGAGCCCCACCTCCCAGTCTACACACCGCAAACACACACAACTCATGGCCAGTCAGGCACACAAATGCAGGACTGACACTGATGCAATCACCACCCAGATGCTGTGTAGGTGCCTGACCTGGAATGTTCAGGGACCTGGAGATCCACACAAGCGAAGACACATATTGGCCTACTTGGATACACACAGTATTCACAATGAATTATTACAAGAGAGACACTTTTTCTCTACTGCAGGGGCAAAATTTGCTGCCAGATGGTCTAGTTGTGGACAGTATTCCACTTACTCCTTCTATACACGGGGAACAATCACCTTAATAAGTAAAAGGGTTCTATTTCAACTCCAGGGATCTGTTTATGATGATCAGGGCCACCACACCATATTGTGGGGGTGGGCTACGATCTCACTCTCTTATTATAGCTAACTTCTACAGCCCCAATGTGGACGATCACGCCTTTTATGACCGACAGTGTGGACTGATTGCGGATATTGGTTCCATTCTATTATTTAACATTGAGACCTGAGAGTGATCGATCAGGGCATACACACCACTCACGTAATGTATCTGTCAGACATGATATCGCTATTTTGGAAAATAACTATTTACTTGATGCTTGGCGACAGGCCAATCCCACTACCCGAGAAGGCACATTTTATTCTGGAGTCCCTAATAACTGGTCTCAACCAGACTGCTGGCTCGACTCGCATCAAATAGGCCCCTGGATTAATGAGGTGAGACAAATAGCAAGAACATATTCTGATTGCTCACCTGTTCTTTTGGTTCTGAACCTTCCTAGGAGGGCTGGGGCTTTACCTACTTGGCGATTTAACCCTACAAAACTCCTAGACCCACCCTTCCAGGAAGAACTGCGCATGGAAATAGACAATTTTCTAAGTCGAAACATTGACTCAGTTCCACTGACTGGTACTGTTTGGGAAGCACTTAAAGTGACAATACGGGGGATTTGTATTGGTAAGAGCTACGGGATACAACACACTTTTCGCTCCAATCTACACAAATTAGAGGTAGGTATAGCTTAAAAGGTTTGACCAACTTCAGACCAGTCAGGCAGATCCCAAAACACTAGCTGCCATTAGGAAGACTCTGTCAGACTAGCAAGAGGTTGCTGAGAGAGAACTTTTCTAGCGTGGTAAATATCCCACAGCTCTATCATTTGGAGAGGGGAAAAGGCCGGGTCACACCCTAGCCACTATGACTCGCAAATTGTCAATAGAAAATGAGATTCTAGAAATAAAGGCACCAGAGAGAGATACAATGGATATAATGCATACTTTTGCAATCTTCTATGAAAGCCTCTATAGCTTCCGTAGACTGACTGAGTTGGACCTTACCAGATGCTACAGTTTGGCCGGGCCCCAGGACCTGATGGCATCCCGGCAGACTTTTATAAAACCTATAAAGCTGAGTTATTAATGCCCATCTTAAAAAAGGTATATCTGGAATTAAAAGCGGTAGCTACACTGCCCCATACCATGTGCAAAGCAATGATCCTAGCCCTTCTTAAGCCTGGAAAGCCTCCAGATGAATGTAATTCATATAGACCTCTATCTCTCATCAATTGCGATGTCAAGATATTGGCTAAAATACTCACAAATCATCTTTTACTGCTCCTAAACTTTCTGGTGAGACCAGATCAATCTGGATTTATCCCAAGGCGATTGATCTCTCCTAACCCGAGAACTCTATTTGCAGTAATGCAAGAAATAGACCCGGCTCTCTCAGCGGTGGCTATCCTCTTGGATGCCACCAAAGCCTTTGATTCCCTTGAATGTGACTTTTTAATAGCAGTACTACATCGTAGGGGCTCGCTCATGATTTCTTAGCCTGGGGGACCCTCCTGTATACGAACCCCACAGCAAGAATAGGGGCAATAGAGGGAGGGGTGCCCACTGTCGCCACTTCTCTTTGCGCCACCAATGGAGCCTCTGGCATCCAAACTACAGCAACAACATCAAGAATATGCTATTAGTAATCCCTCGAGGCACCTCTTGGTGTTGTTATATGCAGATGACATTATCTTATACCTGAAAAAACTCACAGATCAGTCTAAATGAGATACTGTGTGAACTTGTATACTTTGGAGAAATCTCCGGTATACAGATAAACTGGGGGAAGTCTCACATTTTTCCACGGACACCTATTGTGCAAGCCTTCACTCTAGACTATCCATTACAATGGTGCTTTACTGAGTTTAAATATCACTCACAGCAAGAGAAAACGCTACGAGCCAATTACACTTGCAGCCCTTACTGATAGCATCACCAGATGGGTTTCCTTACAGTTGTCTTTGGCAGGCCGTATGGAAATGATCATACTCCCTAAGTTCTTATATCCCTCCTTAAATATACCTCACCCGCCCAGTTGTTCCTTTTTTCGTGCCCTCCGCACTCAGATGATTAGACTGGCATGGGTGGGAAAACAACCCCGCATACAATGGGACATTCTCAGCCTTCCATTTTCAAAAGGAGGATTTGCGGCACTGATTTTTTAATCATATTATTAATCTGCCCAACCCCACTATGCCTTACACTGGTTCAAGTCCACTCCATATCTGCCACATTTGGCTGTAGAAGGATATATGAGCCCTCTGCCATTAACAGCAGCATATCTAGGTGTTGAAGTGCAATTAACAGATTCCACAGATTCTACAGTAGCATGCAGCACTGCTGTGTGACGTATCCTGGCACGCCATGCAGATAATCCTGTACTGTGCCCTCCACTTGTACCTCTCCCTTATAACCCTCTGTTACCGATCACACATGAAGCCTCCTGCCAGGTGCTTCTTTGTAGACTGGGATACCCCCAGTGGGCCGATCTGTATGTAAACGGCCTTTTCAAGACAAAGGAGCAATTGTTTGTGGAGGTAATGCCCTCCCCCATTAGATACATTGATGTGTTTCAGGCTCCAGCATAACGTGAAGACAGTTACGAAAGGCTTTCCCAAAGAGCAACTGATGTTGAACACTCTACACACACACACACACACACTACTTCATGCAGAAAGGCCAAGGTACCTGGTTTCCACCTTGTATTGCAGTATTCAATCAGAGGTGGTCCCCAGGGATACAGAGCACGTGAATACTGGCAAATAGAAATAGATGTGGAATTGACAGATGATATCTGGGGCGCATGCTGTTTGCGTACTGTGAACGTAGCTTACAGTAGCTGCCTTCACTTAATACATTGCAAATTTCTACACAGAGTATATTACATGCCGAATAAACTATTCAGGTGTGGGCTACGTGCAGATGACAAATGTCAGCGATGCAGAGTGGAGGGTGCTGATTTTTTACATTTAGCTTGGGAATGTAGTCGTATTAGGGACTATAGGTATGAAATAGAAGATGCACTGAAGGAAATGGTAGACTCTACCCTTACACTTACTCCCCTGATAGCATTACTTGGATTCTCGCACATGATCAAACACCGCTATAGGAAATTTGTAGCTCTGGTGTTATTACTTGTAAAACGTAGAACTACATGTCACTGGGGAACGGGGAGAGTGTCCAACTCAAAAGAATGGCTAACAGACCTCAGTTAATGTAATGACCAGATGACACTATATGGAAAAACCCTGCCACGAGTTCCGACCTAAGGATATCTGGGACCCTCCATACAACTACCTGCTGACTCACCCAGATGCCCTGTCAGACATGTAACGGGTTAAGCACTGAACAGTACATGGTCTATGCTGGGTCAAATTTTGGCGATAAGACAACCAAAAACCATGGGAGTCGGGACTTCTACTATATGAGCACCCTCAGAACATACTATGGCATGTGAACTGGCAAATACCTGGTGACTTACTATGCTCCGACACTCTCTTGTATTGGGAGATCCTACTAGTTTGCTCTATATATGCAATACACTTGAGGAGCGAAGGGTGATAATTACCTGGCTGGGTGGTGGGCCACAGTATTACATGATATACCTACTTTGCACTTTTTCCATGTGACCAACTGATACTTAATCTTAGTTGTTCTAGGATTATAGGGCTTTTGGTGATTAACCTGTTGAAAATAGATAAATAAATAATTTAAAAAATGGTTTGGGGTAACTAGTTTCTTTATGCCAGTGTGCAGGCTCACCAATTCTCTGTTTGATGAATAAAACCCTGGGGATGGGGGCATTTGGAATGGGGGAATTGGTGACAATGTCTGGTCAAATTGGGCACTTCATTGCAGAGCTTCATTCCTCATGCTGCTCATTAATTTATTCCTCATTAAATCGGAGGAGATTCTGAACCGGGTCACATGAGATGCATGCTATCAAACTCTTCAACTACCAGATTAAGAATGCTTAATTTGTTTCCCACATTCGCACCTACTAGAGGTATAATTTATTGGTTCTACTGTTACTATACATTACGGCAGATATGATCAATTACTGCACAGTTGGCACGTTGTATGTACTATACCAAAGTAAGGTATAGTGTGCACAGAATCCAGTGGATCCCCAGAGGCTTTACAGAGGCTAAAGTAGATAATAGGAATGCTCTCTTTTGTGGTAGTGTGGTTGATCAGTTAGGTTTATCAGAGGTGTAAGAAAATGCCTCCTTGGCATGGTTACCCCCTGACTTTTTGCCTTTGCTGATACCAAGTTATGATTTGAAAGTGTGCTGAGGCCTGCTAACCACGCCCCAGCACCAGTGTTCTTTCCCTAAACTGTAGCTTTGTCTCCACAATTGGCACACCCTGGCATCCAGGTAAGTCCCTTGTAACTGGTACCCCTGGTACCAAGGGCCATGATGCCAGGGAAGGTCTCTAAGGGCTGCAACATGTCTTATGCCACCCTAGGGACCCCTCACTCAGCACAGACACACTGCTTGCCAGCTTGTGTGTGCTGGTGGGGAGAAAATGACTAAGTCGACATGGCACTCCCCTCAGAGTGCCTTGCCAACCTCACACTGCCTATGGCATAGGTAAGTCATAGGTAAGGCACCCCTCTAGCAGGCCTTCCAGCCCTAAGGCAGGGTGCACTATACCACAGGTGAGGGCATATGTGCATGAGCACTATGCCCCTACAGTAGCAAAACCTTAGACACTGTAAGTGCAGGGTAGCCATAAGAGTATATGGTCTGGGAGTTTGTCAGACACGAACTCCACAGCACCATAATGGCTACACTGAAAACTGGGAAGTTTGGTATCAAACTTCTCAGCACAATAAACGCACACTGATGCCAGTGTACATTTTATTGTGAAATACACACAGAGGGCCTCTTAGAGATGCCCCCTGAAAACATACCCGACTTCCAGTGTGGGCTGACTAGTTTTTGCCAGCCTGCCACACACCAGACATGTTTCTGGCCACATGGGGAGAGTGCCTTTGTCACTCTGTGGCCAGGAACAAAGCCTGTACTGGGTGGAGGTGCTTCACACCTCCCCCTGCAGGAACTAACACCTGGCGGTGAGCCTCAAAGGCTCACCCCCTTTGTTACAGCGCCACAGGGCATCCCAGCTAGTGGAGATGCCCGCCCCTCTGGCCACTGCCCCCACTTTTGGCGGCAAGGCTGGAGGAGATAAAGAGAAAAACAAGGAGGAGTCACTGGCCAGCCAGGACAACCCCTAAGGTGTCCTGAGCTGAGGTGACTCTGACTTTTAGAAATCCTCCATCTTGCAGATAGAGGATTCCCCCAATAGGATTAGGGATGTGACTCCCTCCCCACCAGGAGGAGGCACAAAGAGGGTGTAGCCACCCTTAGAGCTATTAGCCATTGGCTACTAACCTCCCAGACCTAAACACACCTAGGTAGAGAGATTCCTGCAACCTGAAAACGAAGAAGGACTGCTGACCTGAAGCCCTGCAGAGACGACGGAGACACCAACTGCTTTGGCTCCAGCCCTACCGGCCTGTCTCCCCACTTCAAGAAAAACTGCAACAACGAGGCGTCCCCCAGGGTCCAGCGACCTCTGAAGCCTCAGAGGACTACCCTGCATCTAAAAGGACCAAGAAACTCCAGAGGTAAGCGGCCCTGTTCCACAAAGACTGCAACTTTGCAACAAAGAAGCAACTTTTAAATACCACACGTTTTCCGCCGGATCGTGAGACTTTCCACTCTGCACCTGACGCCCCCGGCTCGACCTGCGGAAAACTAACTCTACAGGGAGGACTCCCCGGCGACTGCGAGCCTGTGAGTAGCCAGAGTTGACCCCCCTGAGCCCCCACAGCGACGCCTGCAGAGGGAATCCAGAGGCTCCCCCTGACTGCGACTGCCTGCTTCAAGGAACCCGACGCCTGATAAAGACACTGCACCCGCAGCCCCCAGAAACCGAAGGAACCGGAATCCAGTGCAGGAGCGACTCCCAGGTGGCCCTCTTCCTAGCCCAGGTGGTGGCTACCCCGAGGAGCCTCCCCTTTGCCTTCCTGCAACGCTGAAGGCCCATTGAATCCTATTGCAAATCCGACGCCTGTTAGCACGCTGCACCCGGCCGCCCCTGTGCCGCTGAGGGTGTACTTTCTGTGCCTACTTGTGTCCCCCCCCGGGGCCCTACAAAACACCCCTGGTCTACCCTCTGAAGTCGCGGGTACTTACCTGTTGGCAGACTGGAACCGGGGCACCCCTATTCCCATTGAAGCCTATGTGTTTTGGGCACCACTTTGACTTCTGCACCTGACCGGCCCTGAGCTGCTGGCGTGGTAACTTTGGGGTTGCCCTGAATCCCCAACGGTGGGCTACCTTGGACCCAACTTTGAACCCTGTAAGTGCTTTACTTACCTGTGAACCTAACAAATACTTACCTCCCCGAGGAACTGTTGATTTTTGCAGTGTCCATTTTTAAAATAGCTTATTGCCATTTGTGCCAAAACTGTACATGCTATTGTGATGATTCAAAGTTCCTGAGATACCTGAGTGAAATACCTTTCATTTAAAGTAATGTTTGTCAATCTTGAACCTGTGGTCTTAAAATAAATTAAGAAAATATATTTTTCTATATAAAAAACCTATTGGCCTGGAATTGTCCTCATTTATTGCCTGTGTGTGTACAACAAATCCTTAACACTACCCTCTGATAAGCCTTCTGCTCGATCACACTACCACAAAATAGAGCATTAGAATTATCTCTTTTTGCCACTATCTTACCTCTAAGGGGAACCCTTGGACTCTGTGCATGCTATTTCTTACTTTGAAATAGTACATACAGGGCCAACTTCCTACAAGAGGGTAGTACTAAGCCATTGTTGTATACACACAGCCCAATGGAATCCTATGGAGACTGGGGGCATTTAGAAATAAACTACTTGCAGGTAAGTTCACAAGACTTCAGGCCGTAGACCTGGGAGGTTTAGTGCAGCACCGGAGGGGGGGGGGGCTCTACAAGTCAGCACCAAACAGCGGCACAGGGATGGCCGGCTGCAGGGAGAAAACAGTGTCGGTGCCCAGTGCTTTTCACTCAGGAACCCCTGGGGTCACAAAGATACCGCAGGCTTTGTCCAGGGAGTCAGCTGAAGAAAACCAACAGCTGGAGAGGTAAGTAAAGAGCCCACTGGACGTTGCTGGACCATTGGTTGGGTTCCCAAAGGCCAGGGGGCTGGGAGTGCAGGGGTACATTTAGGCATCAGGAAATCTTCCCCAGATCCGGTCACGATCAGGGGCTCCACTTGATTTAGGCTGCAAGAGTCGGCGTGTAGGTCAGGAGGGGGTCAACCCAGGTTGGACTCGAGGTCGGCATTGCCTGGGGATCTTCTCTAGACCAGTAGGCCATCTGGACATGGGCAGTGGGCAAAGGATGCAAAGTGGGCAGGACTTGCAGATCAGGTGTTGTTCTGGAATCCGTCTTGGAGGTTTCTTTGTGGATGGGTGATTTTGGTCCTGGGGCCGGCAGTCCTCTGGGGGTTTGTGGAGGAGGCTGATCCTGCGGGATGAGTTGTCTTCTTGTAGCAGGAGGTGTGAAGCTGCAGACAGACGGCTAAGGCTGGGGTTAAGTCAGTTGTCGTCTGGAGTCTTATCTGCTGGTGCGGCTCTTCAGTCCATCTGTTCAGGTCGCCAGGAATCTAAAAAGCAAGGCTCAGGGGTGTCACTAAATACTAAATTATGGGGTGTTACAGGGACCAGAGGGCTTTAGAGAATGGCTACTGTCCCTGAGGGTGTCTACACCCTTCCTGTGCCCACTCCCTTTGGAAAGGGGGGCACATTCCTAACTCTATTGGCCAACATCCTCCAAAGCAAGATGGAGGATTCTGCTAGGAGGGGCTCATCTCAGCTCTGGGCACCCTACAAGTGGTCCCAGCTGGGGTGGGCACACCTCCTGGTGTTTACTAATTTCCCGGCCAGACTTGCTGCCAAAAGTGGGGCTTGGTCTGGGGGAGGGGGGGTGCAACTCCACTAGCAGGAGTGCCCTGGACAGCGTAACAAGAGGCAGGAGCCTTTCAGGCTCACCGCCAGGAGATACAGTTCCATTGGGTCAGAAACTTGTCTGATAGTGGCAGGCCAGCACAGATCTGTCAGCCTTACACTAGAGGGTTGGGTGAAATACAGGGAACATCTCTAAGATGCCCTCTTTGTGCATTTGCCGATAAATACAACACTGGCATCAGTGTGGGTTTATCGAACTGAGAAGCTTGTTGCCAAACTTCCCAGTCTTTAGTAAAGCCATCATGAAGCTGTGGAGTGAGTAATGATAAACTCCCAGCCCATATACACAGGAGTGCCCTGGACAGCGTAACAAGAGGCAGTGTGGGTTTATCAAACTGATAAGCTTGTTAAAAAACTCCTAGTCTTTAGTGAAGCCATCATGAAGCTGTGCAGTGAGTAAGGACAAACTCCCAGCCCATGTACTCAGTATGGCCACACTGAACTTACAGGGTCCAAGAATGGGCTTAGACACTCTAGGGGCATATTCCTCATGCAGCTATGCCCTTACATATTGTATGGTGCACCCTGTCATAGGCCTATTAGGCCACCTAGAGGGGTGACTTACCTATGCCACAGGCCGTGATTTGTGTGCATGGCACCCAGAGAATGATGCCATGTCGACTTTACCTTTTTCTCTCCAACAACACACACAATGTGCAATGGCAGTGTGCATGTGTTTGATGAGGGGTCCCTTAGGGTGACATAAATCTTGTTGCAGCCTTGGAGACCCCTGGCCACAGGACCCTTGGTACCACTGGCACCTTTTACAAAAGACTTAGCTGTGTGCCAGGGGTGTGCCAATTGTGGAGGCAATGGTACAGATTAGGGGAAGAACATCAGTGTTGGGGGCTGCTTAGCAGGATCCCAGCACACACTCAGTCATGTTAGCATCAGATATCAGACAAAATGTGTGAGTTGGAGGGGGGTGGGTAACTGTACAAAGCTGACCTAGTGTGTAGTGAGCACCTATGGTGTTATCATCTTATACCAGGTCCAGCTATCCCCTATTAGTGAAGTGTAGGCAGTGTCTAGGAAGCCAGGGCTCCCTACAGGTAGCTGTGGATGAGCACCCAATACTTATCTAGGAGATATGCAAAGCATATGCAATACCACTATAGGCAAATAGCACTTACACACATGAAAGAACCAAACAGTGTTACAAAAATAAAGGTACTTTATTATAGTACCACATATACTAAAATACTGTATAGGCAATCCCCCAACTGGACGTAAGTAAACACACTATTATATACACATTACCAATCAGTAAATAGCATAGAAAGAAATAGGCATTGGTAGAAGTAATAACAAACAGTGAGGGCCTTAGGGGAGGGCCAAACCATATAATACAAAATTGGAATGCGAAAAGCAGACCCCAACCCAACGAAGTGGAATCAGCAAAAGGGAGCTGGAGGAACTATGAACTACAAGAGCTGAGTACCTGAGTGACCCCGAGCGACCATGAGAGCACAGGTAAGTACCTGGTTTTCCCCAAAACCAACAGGAAGACTTTGGTAAAGGATTGTGCAAGACCCAGACAAGACTGGAAGAACTCCGAGATGGATCCTAACAGACGGGGACCTGCAAAGGAAGGGGACCAAGTCCAGTTTGAGATGGAGTGTCCAGTTGTGGCAGGAGCCACTACCCACCCTTTTGTGGATGTAGGACCAGCTCGATGGTGGAAGAAGATCAGCAGTGCAGCACAGGAGCTGAAGAGGAGTCCCAGAAGTGATGTAAGAGATGTCACACGTCGGCGGTCGTGATGCAGTTGGTCAGTGGTGCTGAAAAATACAAACAAGCCTTGGCAAATGCAAGAGCCAGAGAAGGAGGTTTTGCAAGACTGAAGAGGTTCAGCAAGGTCCAGGGGGCACGACTAAAAGAGGGGAGTCTACGGTGACCATCAGTAGCTGAGAGAGTCACAAGAAGAGGAGGCAGCCCCCCACAGGTAACCGACTGGCAGAAGGCACGGGCATCGCAGTGAGGCCCACTTAGCAGACCTGGAGGCGTGCCCCACGTCACTGGAGCAGCAGGTAGGAGTCTGTACTTTGCAGGAAGAAGTGCTAGGGGCCGGGCTACAAAAAGCCTGAAGATCCCTAGGAGGAGGAACAAACAAGCCTTGATAGCTGCAAGAGTCGCTTTGCACATGGGTATTTGCCCTGCAAGGAAAGGCAAGGTCTTACAATCTCGCAAGTGGGACAGCTGGTAGAGAGGGCAAAGGGGACCACTCCAGACCACCACCTGTGTTGCAGTTGCCGGAAGGACCTGGAGAAACTATGCTGCAAGCGGAGTCACTGCTGTAGTTGCAGATTCTCTGTGCCTGGAAGGTCCCGTTGCAGACCCAGTGGCTAGAAGATGAAGTAAATCGATGCAGAGGAGGCCTGCTGGAATCCTGCATGTCAAATCTGAGGACCCACCCAAGAGGGAGACCCCAAATAACCGAGGAAGGGGGATTGGTCACTTAGCAAGGTGACCACCTTTTAGGAGGGGCTGTGGCGTCACCTACCTGACTGGCCACTTAGATGCTCCCAAGGGCCTCTGCCCACCTTGGATTCAAGATGGCAGCCTCATGTGGCCACCTGGAGGGTCTGGGCACCACCCTTAGGGTGGTGATGGACAGGGGAGTGGTCACTCCCCTTTCTTTTGTCCAGTTTCATGCCAGTTCCCCTGATCTGGGGTCCATGGACTGGTGCAAACCGGTTCATGCAAGGAGGGCACCAAATGTGCCCTTCAAAGCATACTGGTGGCTTGGAGAGGCCTACCCCTCCCTAGACATGTAACAACTATTTCCAAGGGAGAGGGTGTTACCACCCTCTCCCACAGGAAATCCTTTGTTCTGCCTTTCCCTGCCTTAGCGGGTCAAGCAGCAGGAGGGCAGAAACCTGTCTGAGGCGTGGCAGCAGCGCAGGCTGCCCAGAAAACCCCAGGAGACTGGTAGGACCAATGCTGGGGGTCCTCTAAGGACCCCCGAGAGTGCACGGAATCATACAACCAATACTGGCAACAGTATTGGGGTATGATTCCAACACGTTTGATACCAAACTTGCCCAATTTCAGGGTTATCATTATGTAGCCGGACACATGACCTGTGCCCAGTACACAGGTAAAATGGCTTTCCTGCACTTATGAAGTCCAGTGTAATAGAGCTGAAGTTCATAGGGGCACCTCTGCTTATGCAGGGGTGCCCTCACACAAAGTTACTTGCACCCTGCCCTCTGGGCTAGGAGGACCTACCATAGAGGTGACTTACAGTGACCTGGTGCAGTGACCTGTAGTGTAAGGGTGCGTGCACATTTTTGCGCAGGCTGCAATGGCAGGCTGGCAAATACACTTTGCACGGACCCCATGGGTAGCACAATACATGCTGAAGCGCATGGGGAACCCATGGTGCCCCAATGCTCTGGGTACCTAAGGACCATATACTAGGTACATATATGGAACCGCCAGTATGCCAAATTTGGGGTGTCCTAGGCAACTCAATTTGGAAGCAGAGAGCACCATCACTGGGGTCCTGATTACCAGGGTCCCAGTGAAGACGGTCAAAACACAATGACAGAAGGCTAAAAGTGGGGGTAACCATGCCAAAAGGAGGATACTTTCCTGCAGCAACCATGCCAAAAGGGGCACTTTCCTACATGTATAACTCAGATTACTGTAGAGCCTGTCAAAAAGTACTACTATGGATAGAAATTCACTATTAAGTGTGGGTGTTAGGTAATTTGTAATAAGTAGCAAGATAACAAGTTTTCATAGTCAGTAAACCAAACGAGCAGCACATTCTTGCTCACATATGGAGGACACCTGGTTATATGACAGATAACCTAAATATCAAACCTCATTATTCTGGAATATTCAGGGGTTGAACCACCCACTCCTCCACAGGCCTGACTTTTGTAGAGTTTAATACACAGCAACACACAGAGTTTTAACCCCTTCCACGCCATCGATGTAATGGTTTCGTCCAGTGGCGCATCACTGGGGCGCCACGAACTTAACCATTACGTCCTGGTACCAGCCCTTGGGGGCAGCACTAGCGCTCCCCCGAGGGCCTCCCATCCCTCCCTCCCCTGGGCAGGGAATGGAAGGGGAACTGCTTCCCCTTCCACCCCACCCAGTGATGTCTGATGACATCAGTGGGTGATATCGCGCTGACCTCATCCGAGGTCAACCCCATTGTGCTGGGAGCTCAACTTCCAGCACAATCTGAAGAGATATGCTTGCATTTTCTCTTGCGATCAGGGGGTTGTGGAGGTCAGAGAGACATTAAAGCAAAGGAAAGGTTTTTCCTTTCATGTCTTTCTGAGCATACCTGCAGCCTGATCGCGTAGCCACCTGACACCAGAGAGTTTGTCATTTTTAATTGTATACAAATAAGCGGAATGGTCCCATGGGAGAGGGGTGCTCCCCTGGGGGACATTTTATTTAAGGTAATTTCTACCCCCCTTGGGGGCAGATCGGCCTATTTTAATTAGGCCTTAAACCACTAGGCACCAGGTATTTATCTATTTTTTTGTTTTTTTTTACTGACAGGGAACGACACCTTACACAAGGGTCGCTCCCCTGGGGTGCAATTGTACTTTAGGCCATTTCTGACCACCTTGGGTGCAGATCTGCCTATTTTAATAGGCCAATCTGCACCACTAGACACCAGGGATTTTTTTTATGCAGATGGGGAACGACCCCTTAGGCAAGGGGGCAATTGTATTTTAGGCCATTTCGGCACAGGGGTAGATTGGCCTATCTCTATTAGGCCTATCTGTCTTCCCCCATGAGGGGCAGAAACCACTTAGGCACCAAGGATTGGTGTGTGTGTGTTTTGTTTGGGGGGCCAGCCCCTTGGTAAAGAGTCGCTCCCCATGGGGGCACTTTACTATTGGCTATTTCTGCCCCCCCTTGGGAGCAGATCGGCCTATTTTTGTAAGGCCCGTCTGCCCCTAATGGGGGGGGGGGGGGAGGTAGAAAGCCAACCAGCCACCGGGGAGGTTATTTTTCAAAAAAGAGGGTGGGGGTATGGCCATACCGCCAGCCCAAATAAATGGGGACAAAGTGGGCAGATGGGGCAATTACCCCCGATACACTCCCAGAGGGTGGGGGGGGGGGGAGTAGAAAGCCTACTAGATGCCAGGGAATTAAATAAAATAAAAAAAAAGATAATTGGCAGGTGGCTACCAACCAATATGGCATGGTTATACCCCCACCCTAACTGAAGGGGGTAACAGTCTTTCAGCTATCCCTCCGCACACTAAAAGATCTTATCCCACCGGCAAGCAAGAGGACATTTCGTTATTTTGGGTTTTGGTTTTACATTTGTGCCATGAGAGCTTGCTTAACTCTCAAAATTGTCCCACTTGGAATGGTGAGGGCTGCACTTTTTGAACTTTGGGGCACAGCCATGAAGAAAAATCTACAAGACCCAGACACATCTGAAAACTAAACATCTGGGTGAGTCCAGGGTGGCGTGCTTCACATGCACCCCACAATGCCCTGCAAAGCTCCAACCTCGCTTGAAATCCCCCATTTTCCCCCATTTTTGTGATGGAACCTTCCGCAATCTGGAGGAATCCACAAAATTCCTACCACCCAGCATTGTTGCCGATAAAAATTCTGCCCCACTTATCAGCCTAATACATTTTTTTGTTCAAACTTCCCTTTTGGATCTGCTTTGGTTCCGCCTCAATTTCAACATATTTTTTGCTCTTCCCTGACACAGGCGCTCGGCCCACCTACACAAGTGAGGTATCATTTTTACTGGGAGACTGAATTTGAGGTTTGCTGAGCATTCTGGATAAGCGAACACTGGGGGATCCACGCAAGTCTAACCACCCTTGATTCCCTCCGGTGTCTAGTTTTCAGGAATGTCTGGGTTTGGTAGGTTTCCCTAGATGACTGCTGAGGCCAGGACCAAAAACGCAGTTACCCCCCCTACCAAAAACAGACAGTTTTGTAATTGATACTTTTGATGCGACCACGTAGTATTTTGTGGCATTTCCTGCTGCGGGTACTAGGCCTACCCACAAAAGTGAAGTACCATTTTTATCAGGAGACTTGGGAGAATGCTGGATGGAAGAAAATTTGTGGCCCCTCAGATTCCAGAACTTTCGATCACCGAAATGTGAGGAAACAGTGTTTTGTTGGCCAAATGTTGAGGTTTGCAAAGGATTCTGGGTAACAGAACCTGATGGGAGCCCCACAAGTCACCCCATCTTAGATTTCCATAGGTGTCTAGTTTTAAAAAATACACACGTTTGGTAGGTTTCCCTAGGTGCCGGCTGAGCTACAGGCCAAAATCCACAGCTAGGCACTTTCAGATTTCAATGTAAAAATGTGATGTGTCCATGTTGCGTTTCCTTTGCGGGCACTAGGCCTACCCACACAAGTGAGGTACCACTTTTATCGGGAGACTTGGGGAACACAGAATAGCAGAACAAGTGTTTTTGCCCCTTGACATTCTCTACATTTTGTCCTTCCAAATGTAAGACAGCAAGTAAAAAATACATCTATTTGAGAAATGCCCTGTAATTCACATGCAAGTATGGGGACCTCGGAGTTCAGAAATGTGCAAATAACCACTGCTTCTCTACACCTTACCTTGTGCCCATTTTGGAAATACAAAGGTTTCCTTGATACCTATTTTTCACTCTTTATATTTCACCAAATGAACTGTTGTATACCTGGTATAAAATGAAAACCAATTGCAAAGTACAGCTCATGTATTCGCTCTGGGTACCTAGGGTTCTGGATGAACCTACAAGCCCTATATATCCCCACAACCAGAAGAGACCAGCAGACGTAACAGTATATCGCAATAAACAATCTACCATAGCTGGAAAAAGTTATAGAATTTCAGTATTTTAGCTGTTACTTTCTTTAGGAAAACCTTGAAGGATCTACACAAATGACCCCTTGCTGAATTCAGAATTTTATCTACTTTTCAGAAATGTTTAGCTGTTCGGGGTCCAGCATTGGTTTCACACCTATTTCTGTCAATAACTGGAAGGAGAATGAAAACAGAAAAAATAGTAAAAATGCAGTATGCCCCAGTAAAATGCCAAAATTGTGTTGAAAAATGTGGTTTTCTGATTCAAGTCTGCCTGTTCCTGAAAGCTGGGAAGATGGTGATATTAGCACCACAAACCCTTTGTTGAATCAATTTTCACGGAAAATACACAAGTTTTCTTCTGCAGCCCTTTTTTCCCATTTTTATTTTCTATTTTTTAGAAAAACACAATTTTAGCTGTATTTTGGCCATTTTCTTGTTCTCCTCCAGGGGAACCCACAAACTCTGAGTACCTCTAGAATCCCTAGGATGTTGGAAATAAAGGACACAAATGTGGCGTGGGTAGCTTATGTGGACAAAAAGTTGTGAGTGCCTAAGCGCAAACTACTCCAAATTGGCAAAAAAAACGGTTGGCACAGTAGGGGGTAAAAGCCTCGCAGCGAAGGGGTTAAACACAGACATAGGATAGTTATGGTACAAAAGATTCATCTTGGCCCACAAAGCTAGACACACTTTGAGGGAGGCTCCCTCAGTATATGGTGTACACCTATTGGTAAGACTCCATATGCTGAGTCAGGGCAACCTTTGGCGATAGTGTAGGTAGCTCTAGATAACCAGAGCTCATAGGGGTAGCTGAGGAGAGCAGCTAAAGCATATCCAGGAGGATGTAAAGCGGTTGCAAATCCCACATAGGTCAGTCACTGAAGTACAGACAGGAAAGAATCACACCAGTGTTAGAAAAATATGTAATATTTATTATACACACACTCTCTAGAACTAACTTTGGTATAACTCCTAACCGGCGGTATGGGCATTCAAAAATATACTTAGCAACAGATAAGTAAACGCATTAAATTACATGGGCCCCCACTGGGGTGGGGGAGGAGGGTTTGAGTGCAAGCCATTTACTAAAATAATGGAATGCGAAAATCACTCCCTACCCACACTACCACCCAAGGACCTGGAGGACTGAGGAAGTATTAAAGCCCCAAAGGTAAGTAGGTAGGATTCTCCAGGCACCCGTATGCAGCGTAGATATCTCAGGTCAGTATCTGTAGGCTAACATGGGGAAATCACGATTGTAGTTTTCGCGTTTTAGGACCCTTCCCACAGAATCCAAAGGAAACCCATTGGGACAAGGGAGGTTCGATAGTGCACTCACCCATGGATACACAAAACAGTGGAGTACCTACAACAGAGAGCCCAGGTGCATTAGGGGGAAGTTGTATCAGAACCTTCTGCTGAAGTCAAAGAGGACTTCAGTTCTCCAACTGCTGTTGCGATCCAGGGCCCAGGCCGATTAAACTCAGATGTGGTTTCCAGAAGAAGAGGACCTAAGGAGAGAGGGGACAGAGTTCAGACCACCCAGAGGTGCCCAGGCGGTGCTGGAGGAATATGCCCACCATTCTCTGTGATGCTTCTTGAAGGACGGTGGACGAAGAAGTGCAGCTGTGGAGCCCAGACGGTGCAGGAGGATCCCAGGAGTCGTCAACAAGCTGTCCCATACCGGCTGTTGAATTAAAGAGGGGTCCGTGGTCAGCAGGACAATCAACAAGCCTCGGCAACAGCAAAGAAGTATTGTACAGAGTTTGCAGGAGTTTTGGGGCCCAGAAAAGTTCAAGAGACCCCACCTTGGCAAGTAGGTCAGGGCCAGCCCTTAGCAAGCAGGAATCGTTGGAGCCCCCTGGCAGGACCCTCTGGCAGCAGGCACAGGGATTCACAGGGAGGCCTCGGCAGAACAACAAAGAGGGATGCCCACGTCCCAGGGGTTGCAGAGAGGACACTGCTCTTGGAGTTGGAGAGTGCTGGGGGCCGGGGCATCTTGGAGCTAGGTCTTTGGACTGAAGAGCCAACAAGCCTTGGGAATGACAAGCAGACGCAGTGCACTGGGGTTCCAGCCAAGCAGCTCCAGTAAGGGACCACAAACTTTCCAGTTCCACAGAAGATAGGTCAGACCTCTGGAGAGCCACAGAACCACCACCTGTGTTGCAAAGCTGTGGCGAGTCCATAGAACAGCAGGATCCACAGGTCGGTCATTGTTGATGTGCCTGCGGATGCAAGGGAGTGACTCCCTCACTCCAAGGGAGATTCCTTCTTGCTTTCCTAAGTGCAGGCAGAGTCCCAGTAACTCTGGAGACGGCACGACCACAGGGTTGCAGAAGTCTTTGCAGAACCTGGAATCAAAGTTGCAGCAGGAACCGTCCTACTGGTTACAGTCTTGCTTCTGGTTCCAGCAAAGAACAGCAGCAGATCTGGTGTCCGGGTAGCAGAAGTGTCTTGCAGAGGAGACTTGCAGACGGTCTTAGATGAATCTGGGGTCCCACCTGCAGAGGGAATCCAGAGGCTCCCCCTGACCGCGACTGCCTGCTTCAAAGAACCCGATGCCTGGTAAAGACACTGCACCTGCAGCCCCCAGGACCTGAAGGATCCGACCTTCAGTGCAGAAGCGACCCCCAGGAGGCCCTCTCCCTTGCCCAGGTGGTGGCTACCCCGAGGAGCACCCCCCCCATGCCTGCCTGCATCTCTGAAGAGACCCCTGGGTTTCCCATTGAAGCCAATTGCAACGTTCGCCTGTTTGCACTTTGCACTTGCCCGCCCCTGTGCCACTGAGGGTGTACTTTTTGTGCTGACTTGTGTCCCCCCGGTGCCCTACAAAACCCTCCTGGTCTGCCCCCTGAAGTCACGGGTACTTACCTGCTGGCAGACTGGAACCAGGGCACCCCCTTCTCCATTGAAGCCTATGCGTTTTGGGCACCACTTTGACCTATGCACCTGACCGGCCCTGAGCTGCTGCTGGGTATCTTTGGGATTGCCCTGAACCCCCAATGGTGGGCTACCTTGGACACAACTTTGAAACCTGTAGGTGTTTTACTTACCTGCAAAACTAACCAATACTTACTTCCCCCAGGAACTGTTGAAAATTGCACTGTCTAGTTTAAAAAAAGCTAATTGCCATTTTTGCCAAAACTGTACATGATATTGTGTTGATTCAAAGTTCCTAAGACACCCGAGTGAAATACCTTTCAATTGAAGTATTACATGTAAAGCTTGAACCTGTAGTTCTTAAAATAAACTAAAAAAATATATTTTTCTATATAAAAACCTATTGGCCTGGAATTGTCTCCGAGTGTGTGTTCCTCATTTATTGCCTGTGTGTGTGTACAACAAATGCTTAACACTTCCCCTCTGATAAGCCTACTGCTCGACCACACTACCACAAAACAGAGCATTAGAATTATCTATTTTTGCCACTATCTTACCTCTAAGGGGAACCCTTGGACTCTGTATATGCTATTTCTTACTTTGAAATAGTACATACAGAGCCAACTTCCTACACAGCGCCATCAAGTGACTACCTGGCAGAGCTCTGTGCGCCTCCCTAGAGGAGGAGCTGGACAGGGGGATGATCACTCCCCTGTCCTTCGTGTGGTTTTGCTCCAGAGTGGAAACCGGAGGTTCCTGCACTGGTGAAAACTGCTTTATGCAAGAAGGACACCAAATGTGCCCTTGAAGCCTCTGAGCCCTTGGTGGCGCTCAGAGGCATCCCCACCCCAGCCCAGAGACACTTATTTCAAGAGAAGAGGTGGTCACACCTCTGTCCTACAGGAAATCCTTTATTTTGTCTTTCCCTGTCTAGGGGAGGGCAGAACAGTGTCTGGGGTCTGCAGTAGCATGGACTGGCATGCAGACCCTGCAAGGCTTTAGAGGCAGACATGGGGTATACCCTTAGGGAAACTCCGGGGTTCATTGTATCATGCAACTAGCACTAGAATCGGTGTAGCTGCATGATTCCAACATGCTTGATACCAAACATGCCATTGTTCTGTGAAGCCTTTATGTAGTTGAACAACTTGTGTAGACCAGTGTCCACTACATACCTGAAACTGGCTTCCCCGCACTTACAAACCCAGGGACTCCTTCACACTGAGAACCATGCACCCTGCCCTTGGGCTAAAGAGCCTACTTTAGAAGTGACTTAAAGGGTCAGAGTGCAGTGACCATGATATAAGGCAAACCTTATTTCTGGAGTGAAAGGTGCATGCACCATTTCACATAGGCTGCAATAGCAGGCCTGTAGTCACAGTATGCATGGGTCCTCATGAGTGGCATAATACATGCTGCAGCACATGGGGGACCCCTGGTGTACCAAATGCCCTGGGTACCTAAGTACCATATGCTAGGGACTTACATGAGTGCACTGGTATGCCAATTGTGGGGTGTAAACATTACCTTAGAACAAAATGTAGGGGAGAGAACACGGACACTGGGGTCCTAGTTAGCAGGATCCCACTGTACTGCAGTCTAAACACACTCATACTAGCAAGAAGTGGGGGTAACTGTGCCAGAAGGATGCTACATTTCTACACACTTCACCTTTTGTTTGGGTGATACGATTCTTATCACAATACAGTCTATAGTCTAGAGGGGCTGCATACTGTTTTGTAAAATGACATTTAAGATTGGTGCAATATGAACAAGTTAAATGATTTTTGTAAAAATCCCTCTGGTGGATGTTCTACTTGCAAATTTCATACTTCTTGAATCTCATCCAGAACAAGTCTGGATCTAGAAAGGTGAAATAGCTCTCCTGGGCTGATAGGTAACCCCTCTGCTCCTGGATCCACCCTGGCTATGATATCACATAGCAGTGTACTCTGCCAATCTGTCAAAATGATGTCAGTTTCCTGTGCTTAAAAAAAGAAAAGTTAACTTGAGACCCTATTAAAATGCCTTTTTGCAGAATAGGAGGCGGATTGGATTTTATTTTTAAATAGTTAATAATTGACACTGGGATCTGTACACTGCACTGGGCTAAGAGGGCCTACCACAGGGGTGACTTATAGTGACATAGTGTACTGACCTGTGGTGAAAGGGTGCATGCACCTTTTCACGCAGGCTGCAATGGCAGGCCTGCAGACACATTTTGCATGGGGTCTCATGGGTAGCACAATACATGCTGTAGCCCATGGGAAACCCCTGGTGCCCCAGTGCCCTGGGTACCTAATTACCATATACTAGGGACTTATAAGGGGGCACCAGTATGCCAATTTTGGGGTGTGCAAAGTCAAAGGCAACCACATTTAGAGGGACAGAGCACAACCACTTGGGTCCTGGTTAGCAGGATCCCAGTGAAAATAGTCTAAGCATACTGGTAGCAGACAAAAAGTGGGAACTTTCCTACACAACCCCCCCCCCCCAAACGAAAGCCAATAAGACTAACCTTGCCCAGTTGAGTCTTCACTGTCTAAGTGGACATATCTGGAGAGTCCACCTGTACTGGAGTGGTTACTCCCAGGTTTATGTTCCACTGTATAGTCCATTCCCTGTAGGAATATGGACCACCTCAATAAGATGGAATTCACACCTTTCATTTGCTTCAGCCATAAGAGGGGCTTGTGGTCTGTCTGAACATGAAAGTGAGTACCAAACAAGTATGGCCTCAGCTTCTGCAAGGCCCAGACCACTGCAAAGGCATCCCTCTCTATGGCTGAACAACACTTTTCTCTGGATGGTCAACCCTCTGCTTGGTTGGTCCTGGCACCTCATCATTTAGTTAAGATAGTAGAGCAATTTACTTACCTTCGGTAACGCTTTTTCTGGTGGATACACTAGCTACCTGTGGATTCCTCACCTAATGAGTTCTCCCCCATGCGTAGCATTCAACAGAAACTTTTCTCTAGCTCTGCACGTCGGCGAGGACGTCACAATTGCCCGACTCTACGCGGCTCCGCCTGACGTCCTCATGGCAATAAGAGGCCCTCGCCGTCGTGCTGACGCCAGTTTACGCCATTTTGACGTGCCTTTGAGACGAATAGAAAAACATCGACAATCTAAACACTCCATGATCATAAGCAATAAATCTTTATAAAAAACCTTTATATAAACCTTTATAGACCTCCGTAAAAGGTGCATACCATCATGAACCAGTTTGAAAACTTGCAGATAACCAGAAATGCAACTATGTATGTATGTATGTACATATATACAAATATAGAAATTAAGACATTGAAGTGCACACCCAAGGCGATCCCGCTTATGACCAGACTGACAACGGGGAGGCGGGAGGGACCGTGAGGAATCCACAAGTAGCTAGTGTATCCACCAGAAAAAGCGTTACTGAAGGTAAGTAACTTGCACTTCTGATGGCTACAACTACCTGTGGATTCCTCACCTAATGAATAAAGTCCCAAAGCAGTACAATCTCGGAGGAGGGTGTCTGTCTGGTCACACCAGGAACTTCTGCAGCACAGGCCGTGCAAAATGGCCATCCCTCCGCACCTCCGAATCCAGACAATAATGCTTTACAAAGGTGTGTAGGGAAGACCAAGTCGCGGCCTTACAGATGTCCGCCACCGGAACACCTCTGGCCAGAGCCGATGAGGTCGACTTGGCCCTGGTGGAATTGGCCCTGATCCCCTCAGGAGGATCCTTCTTCGCCAATGAGTAACATATTTTAATACAAAGAACGACCCACCTGGAGAGCGTTCGCTTGTGGATGGCCTTCCCCTTCCTCTTCTCCACGTATCCAATAAAGAGTTGGTCATCCAAGCGGAACTCTCTCATCCTGTCAATATAAAAGCTGAGAGCCCTCCTGAGGTCCAGACGATGGAGTCTTTCCTCCTCCTTAGATGATGCTGCGGAGGGTAGAACGTCGAGAGAGTGATGGATTGTCCCAAGTGAAATGGAGATACTACTTTGGGGAGGAAAGCCGCCCTGGTCCTCAAAACCACCTTGTCTTTATGAAAAGTTGTAAATGGCGGATGAACAGAAAGGGCATGGAGCTCACTTACATGTCTAGCCGAAGTAAAGGCTGTCAGAAACACAGTTTTTAAAATCAAATACCTCAAGGGACAAGAATGAAGAGGCTCAAAGGGAGAGCCCATCAAAAAAGTCAACACCAGATTCAAGTCCCACTGTGGCATGATAAAAGGAGTGGGAGGAAACCTATTAGTAAGCCCCTTCAAAAATCTTAAAACCAAAGGAGATTTGAACAGAGAGGGTTGATCAGGAAGACATAAGAAGGCCGAAAGGGCCGAAAGATAGCCTTTAACAGTGGCCACAGCACAACCACGCTGTGCCAACGAAAAAGCAAATAACAATATATCTGATAGATGGGCACCTAAGGGATTAATTTGCTGCTCTCCACACCAATGAACAAATTTAGCCCACCTACTAGCATAGACCGATTGGTGGAGTGTCGCCTGGCTGATAAAAGAACGTCCACCACCTCTGGCGGGAGAGAAAAAGCACTCAGGTTGCCCGGTTCAATCTCCAGGCATGAAGGTGTGGGCTCTGGAGGTGGGAGTGTAGAACCTGCCCCTGCGAGAGGAGGTCTGCCCTGAGAGGAAGACGGAGCGAAGGGCACAGAAAGAGTTGGAGTAGGTCTGCATACCACACCCTTTGTGGCCAATCTGGAGCTATTAGAATGACTTGGGCCCAGTCTTGGCGAATCTTCCTCAAAACCCGAGGAATCAAGGCCATGGGGGGAAACGCGTAAAGCAACTGGTCACACCAGGACATCTGAAACGCGTCCCCCAACGCTCCTTGCATCGGATACTGAAGGCTGCAGAACGACAGACAGTGCACGTTCTCCCGAGTGGCAAACAGGTCTATTCAGGGAGAACCCCACATCCGAAAGATGTAAAGAACCAGATCCGGATGCAGACGCCACTTGTGGTCGTCTGAGAATAAACAACTGAGACTGTCCGCCCGCATGGTTTGAACCCCGGCCAGATGGTTTGCCATTACCCAAAGCCGATGGTCCCGAGCCCAGGACCAGAGTCGCAGAGCCTCTCTGCAAAGAAGGTACGACCATACACCTCCCTGCTTGTTGATATACCACATCGCAGTCGTGTTGTCCGTTAGAACCTAAACCGACTGACCGCGAACGAATCGCCCGCAGTTCCAGCAGATTGATATGAAACATCTGCTCTACTAGAGACCAACGACCCTTGATCTCCAGATCCCCCAGATGAGCTCCCCACCCCAAAGTGGAGGCATCCGTTATCACCGCGGTCACCGGAGGAGGAGGCGAAAACGGCTTTCCTTGAGAGAGGTTGCTGTCCACAGCCCACCATCGGAGATCCGCTGCAGTGTCTCTGGAGATCCTTATCGACTCCCTGAGATCTCCTCTGTGCTGAAACCACTGCCTGCGGAGGCACCACTGAAGAGCCCTCATGTGCCAGTGTGCATGAGTGACCAACAGAATGCAAGAAGCAAACAGGCTGAGCAGACGAAGGACCTTGAGGACTGGAACTACCGCCTGTAGGAGGTTGCCTCTGTATATACTATTTCAAAGTAAGAAATAGTGTGCACAGAGTCCAAGGGTTCCCCTTAGAGGTAAGATAGTGGCAAAAAGAGATAATTCTAATGCTCAATTTTATGGTAGTGTGGTCGAGCAGTAGGCTTATCAGAGGGTAGTGTTAAATATTTGTTGTACTCACACAGGCAATAAATGAGGAACACACACTCAAAGACTGATTCCAGGCCAATACATTTTTATATAGAAAAATATATTTTCTTAGTTTATTTTAAGAACCACAGGTTTAAGGTTTACAAGTAATACTTCAAATGAAAGGTATTTCACTCAGGTATTCTAGGATCCTTGAATAATCACAATAGCATGTACAGTTTTGACAAAAATGGCAATAAGATATTTTAAAAGTGGACCCAGTGCAAAAATCAACAGTTCCTGGGGGAGGTAAGTAATTGTTAAGTTCACAGGTAAGTAAAACACTTACAGGATTCAAAGTTGGGTCCAAGGTTGCCCACCGTTGGGGGTTCAAGGCAACCCCAAAGCTACCACACCAGCAGGTCAGGGCTGGTCAGGTGCAGAGGTCAAAGTGGTGCCCAAAACACATAGGCTTCAATGGAAATAGGGGTGCCCCGGTTCCAGTCTGCCAGCAGGTAAGTACCCGCGTCCTCGGAGGGCAGACCAGGGGGTTTTGTAGGGCAACAGGGGGGGGGAGAACACATGCAGGCACAAAAAGTACACCCTCAGCAGCACAGGGGCAGCTGGGTACAGAGTCGGGTTTCAGATAGGAATCAATTGGGAGACCCGGGGGTCTCTTCAACGATGCAGGCAGACACAGGGGGGGCTCCTCGGGGTAGCCACCACCTGGGCTAGGCAGAGGGTCACTCCTACACTGGAGTTCGGTTCCTTCAGGTCCTGGGGGCTGCGGGTGCAGTGCTGGTTCCAGGCGTCAGGTTCCTTGTAGCAGGCAGAAGCGGTCAGGGGGAGCCTCTGGATTTCCTCTGCAAGCGTCACTGTGGGAGCTCAGGGGGGTCAACTCTGGCTATTCATAGGCTCGCGATCGCCGGGGAGTCCTCCCTGTAGTGTTAGTTTTCCGCAGGTCGAGCCGGGGGCGTCGGGTGCAGAGTGGAAAGTCTCATGCTTCCGGCGGGAAACGTGTGGTCTTTAAAGGTGCTTCTTTATTGCAGAAAGTTGCAGTTTCTTGAACAGGGCCGCTGTTCTCTGGAGGTTCTTGGTCCTTTAGATGCAGGGTAGTCCTCTGAGGCTTCAGAGGTCGCTGAACCCTGTTGGATGCGTCGCTGTTGCAGTTTTCTTCAAAGTAGGGAGACAGGCCGGTGGGGCTGGGGCCAAATCAGGTGTCGTCTCCGTCTTTACCGCAGGGCTTCAGGTCAGCAGTCCTTCTTCTTCTTCTTTAGGTTGCAGGAATCTAGTTTCCTAGGTTCTGGGGTGCCCCTAAATACTGAATTTAGGGGTGTGTATCAGAGTCACCAGATCCTTGGGGTCTGCGTACGTTCCCAACACATCCACCACTGAACAGCTCCAAGACTCTGATAGATAAATCACAGAGGCTAAGAGAGTTCAAGAGGGGAAGAGGGGATTAGGAAGGGAACAGCTGGGAAGGAGACCTGTAGTGAGAAAAAGGTTAGAACACACAATATGAAAATGATATCTCCTGAAATCAATACTAGACTATGATTCTAAGCCTAGTCATTCTGAAAACATGAACAATCTAAGAATTAAGCTTAAAGTGACTAAGTTTCAAGATGGTCGGATACCTGTAAGGGAAACAAGATGGATTAAATGAAAACTTTCTTATTCAAGTACTTTCCTTTACAAAAGAATCGGAAAAACATTCTGAATAAATTTTAAACCAGTCATATAAATCCTTTTTTGAGAATGCATACTAGGACCATACAATATTGCATCTAGAAACTCAGGCCTTCTGTATACTCTTAAAATGTTTCAACACAATTGCGAATATTGCAGATTTATATATATATATATATATATATATATATATATATATATATATATATATATATATATATATATATATATATATATATATATATATATATATTAAACACCATAAAAGGATTGTGCACCATGAATAACACAATATGGATCCAGGAAACAAATCATATAACTTGTCAACTCGAATATTACATAATAAATATCTTAGAATAGTGGCATACAATAAACAACATGAATTAAACTCGAGGAGAGAATCGTGCGTCATGCCAATTCGAGTGTCACCATGTAAAATGTCAAGAAATGATAGCACGCAATGAATATCAAAATCAAATCATCATTAAATGAATCGCGAGTCTTGCTGATTCTTAAACCATGATGTTAATGCCAAGAAATAACAGCTCACAATGAATAACAAGATCAAAGTACAATGAAACGAATCGCGCGTCTTTTGCCGATTCTTAAGCTACCATGTAAATGTCAAGAAATGGTAGCGCGCAATGAACAACAAAGTTAAATCCTCAATCGCGTGTCTTGCCGATTCGTAAGACATCATGTAAATACCAAGAAATGGTAGCGCGCAATGAATAACAAAGTTAAACCTTTATGAAACAAATTGTGCGTCTTGCCGATTTGTAAACCACCATATAAATATCAAGAATGGTAGTGCGCAAGTAATTTGTTAATCATTACAGAATTAAACCAAGAATATGAAAATTCTCGATAACGGTGTCGGAACAGTCCAACCATCGTCTTACCGCCTGGAACAATCATCACCAATGAAGGATGAAGGGCAGAAGCCTGGAAGATCAAATAGGCCCCTGGGACAGGAGCTCAGGAAGAAGCTGCTGCTCTGCACCAGGACCTCTGAATAGTGAGCACTGGGAGTTGGGCTGGCTCTCTTTTATAGAGTCTTGGCCCAGCCCACAACCACGCCCAGGCATGTTGCAGGGAAAGTCTCTGGAAGGCCCTGGAAAGGGGCCACACCCTAACACACTTTGAAAACCTGCAGCAATACATTGCAAAGGAACAGGTTCTGTAAGCATATTAAAAATAAGTTTCAGGATTGAACTCTGCAATGCAAAAGGTTAAACCACAACATATCCGCACAATGCATAAATGACGTTGTTTTGAGAGTGCTTGGTTTTTGCATTCTAGTCGCCAATAGAGCGCGTACTGCTCTGGTGTTGACAGTGTGTTTAGGTCTGGGAGGGCAGTAGCCAATGGCTACTGTCCTTGAGGGTGGCTACACCCTCTTTGTGCCTCCTCCCTGAGGGGAGGGGGCACATCCCTATTCCTATTGGGGGAATCCTCCAAAACCAAGATGGAGGATTTCTAATGGCAGGGGTCACCTCAGCTCAGGGCACCTTAGGGGTGTCCTGACTGGTGGGTGACTCTTCCTTGTTTTTCTCAATATCTCCCTTGGACTTGCCGACAAAAAGTGGGGGCTGTGTCCAGGGGGTGGGCATCTCCACTAGCTGGAGTGCCCTGGGGCATTGTAACACAACGTCTGAGCCTTTGAGGCTCACTGCTAGGTGTTACAGTTCCTGCAGGGGGGAGGTATTAAGCACCTCCACCCAGAGCAGGCTTTTGTTTCTGTCCTCAGAGAGCACAAAGGCTCTCACCCCAGGGCGTCAGAAACTCGTCTCTCAGCAGCAGGCTGGCACAGACCAGTCAGTCCTGCACTGAAGGATTGGGTAAAATACAGGGGGCATCTCTAAGATGCCCTCTGTGTGCATTTTTTAATAAATCCAACACTGGCATCAGTGTGGGTTTATTATTCTGAGAAGTTTGATACCAAACTTCCAAATATTCAGTGTAGCCATTATGGAGCTGTGGAGTTCGTTTTTGACAAAGTCCCAGACCATATACTTAATATGGCCACACTGTACTTACAATGTCTAAGAATGGACTTAGACTCTGTAGGGGCATATTGCTCATGCAGCTATGCCCTCACATGTGGTATAGTGCACCCTGCCTTAGGGCTGTAAGGCCTGCTAGAGGGGTGACTTAACTATGCCACAGGCAGTATTTTGTGTGCATGGCACCCTGAGGGGGATGCCATGTCGACTTTGCCTTTTTCTCCCCACCAACACACACAGTCTGCAATGGCAGTGTGCATGTGTTAGGTGAGGGGTCCATAAGGGTGGCACAACACATGCTGCAGCCCTTAGAGACCTTCCCTGGTCACAGGGCCCTTGGTACCACTGGTACCTTTTACAAGGGACTTATATATGTGCCAGGGGTGTGCCAAATGTGGAAACAATGGTACATTTTAGGTAAAAGAACACTGGTGCTGTGGCGTGGTTAGCAGGGTCCCAGCACACTTCTCAGTCAAGTCAGCATCAGTATCAGTATCAGGCACAAAGTGGGGGGTAAACGCAACAGGGAGCCATTTCCTTACACCGCTCCTTCTTGAAACATCCTGGATCTGCTGTGGCGGAGGAAAGGCCCGATTCAATGTCATGTCCAGTACTGCCCCTATGAACAGGAGGCGTTGAGAGGGCTCTAGGTGATATTTGGGCACATTTATTGAAAAACCCAGATTGAACAACAACTGGGTTGCCAGCTGCAGATGATGCAACACAAGCCCGGAGACTGGGCTTTGATCAACCAATCGTCCAGGTAAGGGAATACTACTATCCCTTTCCTCCTGAGGTCTGCTGCAACAACCGCCATAACCTTCGTGAAGACCTGAGGTGCGAAAGTAAGACCAAAAGGAAGGACCGCAAACTGGTAGTGCTGCGATCCTACCACAAACCGGAGATACTTCCTGTGCGACTTGAGAATGGGAATGTGGAAATAAGCATCCTGCAAGTCGACCAACACCATCTAATCCTCCTTGTTCAATGCCATAAGCACCTGTGCTAGAGTCAGCATTTTGAATTTCTCCTGTTTGAGGAACCAATTCAAAATCCTCAGGTCCAAGATAGGTCTCAGCCGACCATCCTTTTTGGGAATCAGAAAGTACCTGGAATAGCATCCCTGACCCCTCTCCTGCTCTGGAACCAACTCCACTGCGCCCTTCAGCAATAGGGACAGAACCTCCTGTTCTAGCAACAGGAGATGATCTTCTGAACAAAAGGAAGGACGGGGAAGGGAGGGGGAATCTCCCGAAAATGGAAGAGCATAGCCTTTTCTCACCACACTGATGACCCAGGAATCTGATGTTATTGACTCCCACATGGGAAGAAAAAGAGAAAGCCTCCCCCCCTCCCGGAGAGACATGGGAGACGATGACAAGAGGACCAGGGCTGCTTTCCTTGTGGCAACCCTCTGGAGGAAGAGGAAGGGTGCTGCTCCTGGGTGGCCCTCTAGTGCGGACCCTACTCCGCCCCCTAAATGATCGATAAGGGAGGCTCTAAGACTGCTGTCCCGGCTGCTGTGATCTCCCACAAAAGGAAGCTCCTCTTCCAAAAATTCGCAGCTGCCTAAATGATCGAAATGGGGTTGAAGCAGCCTGCAGACCCAATGACCTAGCAGTGGACCTACATTCCTTAAAGCGCTCTAGCGCAGAGTCCGCTTTAGATCCAAACAGTTTCGCCCCATAAAAAGACAAATCCAACAACGTGGCTTGAACGTCCGAAGAAAATCCAGAAGTACGCAATCACGCATGGCGCCTGGTGGCAACAGAGGTCCCCATGGCTCTTGCAACAGAGTCGGTGGTATCCAGCCCTGACTGAATGACTTGCGTAGCTGCCGCCTGGACATCCGAGAGTAGGCCATGCAAGTCCTGGGGCATGTCTGGTAGAACTGTCCTTGCCGCGTCCATTATAGCACGTATGTACCTGCCAAGAATACAGGTAGCATTGGCAGATCTTAACGGCATGCTACACGACGAAAACACTTTCTTGGCTGACTGTTCCATGAGCTTGGATTCTCGGTCAGATGGAACTCCCGGAAAAGAACCAGGGGCAGACCTCGAAGAACAGGATGCGGGCACGACCACACTCTCTGGAGAAGGATGTTTAGACAAAAACTCAGGGTCCCCCAGTGCAGACATAACATCTGGCCACTGACCTACTGACAGCCGAAGAGGTGACAGGCTTCTTCCACACCTCTTCTATTGGTTCCATAAGAGCCTCATTAAATGGCAAAAGAGGATCCGCCATGGCTGTAGCAGGGTGCAGAACTTCCGTCACCAGGTTGGTTTTAACCTGAGCTATAGGTAAGGGAAGTTCAAAAAAGTCGCAGTATCCCTAATGACTGAGTGAAAGGTGGCTGCCTCCTCCGTATACTCCCCTGGGGAGGCCAGATCCCATTCTGGGGAAGTATAAAGCCCGCTCGCTGTATCCAGTCCTGGGAACGAACTCTGGGGATCAGCAATCTCCCCCTCCTCAAGGAATTGTTGCCGGTATTCCCTTTCCTCCAGCAACCTAAGGGCCTTCTGTCTGGATCTCAACTTGGCCTCCAGCCCCGGTGTCGACATGGAGTGCAAAGACATCAGTGAATGGCGCTGAGAAGGCGTCATGACAGGATCTCCGGATCCTCCAGACGCCGCAGATGGATCCACCGGCACCATGGACAAAGGCCCTGCATCCGACGACCCCATCAGGCCTCGAGGCTCCATCTCCTCCAACAACGGCGTCAAAGGTCTCTCCCTCGACAGCTGCGCCGCCGGCATAGGCGCCTGGTTAGAGTCTCCTGCCGGACAGAACGGCATAAACGGCATCGGCCTGTACGGAGCCGGAACGCAGAGATTGAATGCCAGGGGACCAGTGGGGCCAGCCGGCGCACCACCTACCGGAACCATATTTTGAAATATGGTAAACATGGCATTAAGAAATGCCGCCGGATCCGTCCCTGGAGCCGAGAACGTAGGATAGCCCTGAGGAGCCGGTGCCGGCGCCGGGCTGGACTCTTGCGCGCCTGGATGTGCCGGAGAAGCCTGATGACTTTGAGGTTTCACAACCTCGAAGACTGACGGTGCCAGGGACGTCTGCGGAGTCATTGGCTGTGGGGACACCGTCAGACTCACTTCCCAAGACTTACGGCGCCGAGTCAACAGATACCTCGACGCCAACCGACTCCTGGACCGACGCCGAGAGTCACGGTGACGCCGTTTCTTATGAGTCGACTTCCCTGAAGACTAACCATGGTACCGCTTCCTCTCCTTCTTCGACTTGGCTAAAAATAGCTTAGCTTCACGCTCCTTCAAGGCCTTTGGATTCATCTTCTGACATGACCCGCATTACTGAGGCACCAAAGGCAGTCGTTGTGAGGATCAGTCACCGACATCCGACCTCCGCACTCTCTGCAGGGCTTAAAACCGGACTTCTTTGGAGCCGACATCTAGAAAAAAACACAAAGTATCCCTTCCGAAGAGAGAGCGGTACCGGTAGCTAGAAACGTAACCGTATCGAAGGCACATAAAAAAGGGAACTGACATCAGCACGCCGGCGTGCACCTCTTATTGCCACGATGACGACAGGTGGAGCCACGTGGAGTCAGGCAATTGTGACGTCCTCGCCGACATGCAGAGCTAGAGAAAAGATTCCGTCGAATGCTACGCATGGGGGAGAATTTATTAGGTGAGGAATCCACAGATAGCTAGTGTATCCATCAAAACTGCCCATATTCCTACCTCAGAAGCATCTCTCTGTACAATAAACTGCTTGGAGAAATCAGGGTTTCTTAGTATAGGAGTGGAGCACATGACCTGTTTAAGGTAATCAAAAGCTTTTTGGCAGCTAGCTGTCCTTAACCCTTTCTTTTGGATGCGAGGTCATTTAAGGGAGTTACAATGGAGTCATAGTTCCTAATGAACCTCCTATAGTACCCTGTAAGGCCTAGGAAGGCTCTGACTTGGGATTGGGTTGTAGGGGCAGTCAAATCCAGACTTGTTTGGATATTGCCCTGTAGTGGTTGGATCTGGCCTCCATCTACCATGAGACCCAGATAAACCACCTATGCCGGCCCTATATGGCAATTAGATGCCTTGGTAGTGAGGCCTACGTTTTTCAGAGCCTTCAGTACATTCCCAAGGTGGACCAGGTAATCCTCCCAGGGGGAGCTAAATACAGATATAACCTCTAGATAAGCTACACTGAAGCTTTGCAGGCCTTGGGGAACTTTATTCACCAACCTCTCAAATGTGGCAGGGACATTCTTTAGTCCAAAGATCATCAATGCAAAGTGATAGTGCCCACTAGGAGCGTAAAATGCTGCCTTGGCTTTAGCATTCTTTGATAACTTGATTTGCCAGTAGCCAGCAGTCAGATTAAAAGTGCTAAGACACTTGGCAGAAGCCAGTGTATCTATTAGCTCAGCTGCCCTAGGGATAGGATAAGAATCTGTTTTGTTAACAGTATTGAGGCCTCTATAGTCCACACCTAACCTCATCTCTCTTTTGCCACTTTGAGAGTGTAGTTTGGGGACAAGGACTACAGGGCTAGCCCATGGGCTGTCCAAAAGACTCAATAACTCCTAGGTCTGGTATCTTTTGCAGCGCAGCTTTGATAAATTTCCTGACATGATCTGCCTGCCTGTATAATTTACTTTTGACAAGCAGGCTGTCACTTGTGTCAGTGGAGTACTCACACCATGCAGTTTGAGCAGGAGTTGGAGAAAACCGTTCAGAGAACTGACTTAGGATATTTCTGCAATCTTCTTTTTCTGGCTCAAAGAGGCATTCTGGAAGTACAACTCCATCTACTGAGCATCCACAGTATTGTGAGAGACGAGGTCAGGGAGAGGGTCACTCTCTTCTTCCTGACCTTCATCAGTTGCCATGAGCAAAGTGATATCAGCTCTATCATAACAGGGTTTCAAGCGGTCCACATGAAGCACCCTGTGGGGCTTCTAAGAGTGTCTAGGTCAACCAAGTAGGTGACCTCATCTCATCTCTCCACAACAGTATGTGGGCCACTCCACTTGTCCTGGAGTGCCCTGGGAGCCACAGGCTCCAGGACCCAAACCTTCTGTCCTGGCTGATAAATAGTCAGCACAGCCTTCGGGTCAATGCACTGCTTCTGCATTTCCTGGCTAGCCTAGAGATGTTTGGATGCCCTCTTCATGTATTTAGCCATTTTAGATCTGAGGCCCAATATGTAGTCCACAATGTTCTGTTTTGGAGGCTTGAGAGGTTGCCCCTGCCTTCTTTCACAAGGCAAGCAGACCCTAACAGGGTGTCCAAACAAAAGTTCAAAGGGGCTACAGCCCACACCCTTTTGAAGGACCACCCTATAAGTAAAGAGGAGGCAAGGTACCAGGACATTCCACCTCCTTCTGAGTTTTCCTGAGTGTCCCAATATCATGCCTTTGAGGGTTATGTTGAACCTTTCAACTAACCCATTTGTGTGGCGATGGTAAGGAGTGGTGAATTTGCAAGTGACACCACAGTCCATCCACATGGCTTTAAGGTAAGGAGACATGAAGTTTGCCCCTCTGTCCAATACCACCTATTTAGGAAAGCCTACCCTCAGAAGATTCCCAGGAGGGCCTTAGCCACTGCAGGGGCTGTAGTGTTCCTAAGAGGGATAACCTCTAATTACCTGGTGGCATGGTCTACCACCATCAGTACGAGTCTGTTTCCGGAGGCTGCTGTAGTCCAGGGGGCCAACAATATCCACCCAAGCCCTCTCAAAGGGAACCCTAACCATTAGTAGTGGTAATAAAGGGGCCTTTGGGGTGCCACTTTTCTTACCACTGGCTTGACAAGTGTGAGAAAGTAGCTTCTTTCTAGCATGGTTATCCCTATTTTTTGCCTGTTTGTCAGTGTGTTTTTACTGTCTCTGTGGGATCCTGCCACCCAGGACCCCAGTGCTCATAGCTTGAGACTTATTTGTCAGCATGTTTTTACTGTCTCTCTGGGATCCTGCTAGCCAGGACCCCAGTGCTCATTGCTTGAGACCTATCTGTCAGTGTTTTTACTTTCTCACTGGGATCCTGCTAGTCAGAACCCCAGTGCTCATAGTTTATAGCCTATATGTGTTGACAGTATGCTTGACTGTCACTGGAGTTCTGCTAACCGGAACTCCAGTGCTTATACTCTCTCTGTGTACCAAATTTGTCACTACAGTATAGTGACTCCATATTCAAATTCTGATTGGCACACTCGACCCCATTATAAGTCCCTAGTATATGGTACCTAGGTGCCCAGGACACTGGGGTTCCAGGAGATCCTTATAGGCTGCAGCATTTCTTTTGCCACCCATTAGGAGCTCATACAAACCTTTCCTCAGGTCTGTCACTGCAGCCTGAGTGAAATAATGCACTCACTATTTCACAGCCATTTTTCAATGAACTAAGTAACTTATAAGTCACCTTATGTCTAACCTTCATTTACTGACTAGGTGCAAAGTTACTGTGAGGGCACCCTTGCACTAGCAAAGGTGCCCCCACGATGTCCATGGACAATTCCCACTGACTTCGTGAGTGCTGGGACACCATTCTAAGCATGCACTACATATATGTCAAAACATATATGCAGCGTCACAATGGTAACTCCGAATATGGCCATGTGAGGTGTCCAAGATCATGGAATTGACCCCCTCCCAATGCAAATCTGGTATTGGCGGCCAATCCCATGCACCCTGGGGGCTCCACCATGGACCCACAGTACTGCCAAACCAGCTCTCTGAGGTTTCCATTGCAGCTACAGCGGCTGCCACCTCACAGACAGGTTTCTGCCCTCCTGGGAATTGAGCAGCTCAATCCCACGAAGGCCGAACAATGCATGACCTTCAGGAGAGGGGTGTTACACACTCTCCTTTTGGAAATATGTGTTACAGGCATGGGAGGGGTATCCTCCCAGAGCATCTAGAAATGCTTTGAAGGGTACAAACGGTCCCCTTCTTACATAATCCAGTCTACACAGGTTCAGGGACCCCTAGTACCTGCTCTGGCGCGAAACTGGAGAAAGGAAAGGGGAGTGACCACTCCCCTATCCACCACTACCCCAGGGCTGGTGTCCCGATCTCCTCCAGAGTGTCCCTGGTGTTAGCCATCTTGGATTCCAAGCAGTGGGGACCCTCTGGAGACCTCTGAGTGGCCAGTGCCAGCAGGTGACGTCAGAGACCCCTCCTGATAGGTGCATACCTGGGTATATAGCCAATACCTCTCTCAGGGCTATTTAGGGTCTCTCCTCTGGGTGTTTCCTCAGATTCGGTTTGCAAGATTCCTCAAGGACTCCTCTGCATCCTCTGTTTTTAGCTTCTGACCGTCGGATCAACCACAGACTGTTCCAGAAACCGCTGTAACTGCAACAAAGTATCCAGGAAGACTACTGTGACCTGCAACTTCAGCTCCAGCAGGCAATTGCAACAGTTTCCAAGGTGTGCAGGCTCTGAGGACTGCCTGTCTTCACCCTGCACCAGAAGAACCAAAGTAATCACCCGTGGAGTGACAGAGTCACTTCCCTGCTTCAGCAAGCACCTCTCTGTGACAACTGGTACTCTGGGACTCCTCCCCTGTCGACGAGTAGTGGACCGAAGTGACCCAGAATGTCCAAAGGTCCAGCTGTCCAAATTTGGAGGAGGTAAGAACTTGCCCTCCCCGTGCTGCAACAGTACCCCTTTGCACAGTCTTCTGCAGCTCCTTGGGCTTCTGTACACTTCTTCCAAAAGTTCTTCATGCACAGCGTAGCCCAGGTCCTCCGCACTCCATCCTGCAATGCAGAGCTTCCTGAGTTGTTGTTCAGCAGCGTAGGATCCTACAGTGTAGTGCTGCGACAACCGCATTTTACTTCTCCTTTGTCCCCATGTTCTGGGACTCCCATGGGCGCTGCCTGGTCTTCTGAGGACTCTCTGAAGTGCTGAGAGCCACCTCTGTCTCCTCAGTCTGAGCTGAGACTCCCAGGTCCCTCCTGGGTCCAGGCAGCTCCTCTGTGATGCAAACCACGTACTTGCTTGAAACAAGGCTTGTTGGTGTAATCCAGCAACGGAAACCGCCTGCATCCAACAGCTCAATGTGGGACATCTTTTGCACCAAGCAAGAATCCGCAGCTATCTTCTTTGGTGTATTTCTGTACTTTTTTCCAACCAGAGAATACACTTTTGCATCTTCTTTCATGTTGGTAGGGGCTCTTGTTCTTCCTGGACTCTTCTTCGACTTCTGGACTTGGTCTCCTCTCTCCACATGTCTTCAGGTCCAGGAATCAATTGTTTGTTACTTGCAGTCTTGCTTGGTTCTTACATAATTGTTCATCATGGCTTGTAGTGTGTTCTAAGGAAACCTGCTGTATTTGACTCCTGCTCTCCTAGTCTCTGGGGTGGGGTACTGTACTTGCCTTTGGTGTTTTCCTACACTCCCAGCACCCCTCTACACAATACACTTGCCTAGGGGGAATTTGTCAGTCGCATTCCACCATTTTAGTATATGGTTTGTGCTGCTACTAGGCCCATTGCAATCTATTGCATTTTCTACTGTTTGCACTATTCTATGACTGTCCACTTACCTGATTTTGGCTACTATTGTATATATAGTGTATAATACTTACCTCCAAAAGGAGTATTGCCTCCAATATATTTTTGGCCTTGTGTCACTGTAGGAGGCTGGCCTGGTTTGTAGTGGGCCCCTTGAGTACTTACACCTTACACCAGTCCCAGTTATCCCTTATTAGTGAAATGTAGTAGTGTTCTAGCATCTTAGGCTGATAGCGGTATCTATATTAGAGCAGCTTAGGCTGAACTAGGAGACATGCAAAGCGCCTGCAATACCACTTATAGTTACACAGTACTTATACACAAGTAATGACAATACTCCGTTTTGCCAAAAATAAAGGTAGTTTATTTGGGTGACATAAGGACAAAAATATCTTAGAGACAATATTCCTTCTGAAGGTACGTATTAAACACAATATATACACTAGACACCAAAATAAGGTAAGTAATTAGATATAGGATAGTGCAATCAATAGGAAACTATTGCTATAGAATGTAATGGGAGAAAACGGGTCTAGGGGCAACCAAACCATATACTAAGAAAGTGGAATGCGAATCACAAATTCCCCCCTAGACAAGAGTAGTGTGTAGGTAATCGCTGGAAGAGTAAGAATACAGCAGAGCTAAGTAAATTACCCTACCCCAGAGCCCAGGAAAGTAGGAGTAAAGTACTGCAAGTTTCCTTAGGACACACTACAAGTCGTGATTAGAGTTATTGCAAGAATCAAACAAGACTACAACCAGAAAAATGGTGGGTTCCTGGACCTGAAGACCTACAAAGGAAGGAGACCAAGTCCAGAAGTCGAAAGAAGTTCCAGGAAGGACAGAAGCCCCTGCCAACCCAGAAGAGGGTGCAAAAGAAGAGTCCCCGGTTGGACGAAGACTGCAGAAGTGCACCCAAGGAAGATGTCAGCGGGTTCCTATGTGATGCACTGGATGTCCCACGAAGACAAGGTGGATGCAGGTGAGTTTTGGCGCTGGATTTCTCCAACAAGCCTTTGTTCTGGCAAAGTCGCGTTTTGCATCAAAGTGGCGCTGTCTGGACCCAGGAGAGACCTGGGGGCCTCAACTCTGTGTGAGGCGGAAGAGGGGGCTCTCAGCACTTCAGAGAGCCCTCAGAGATCAGACAGCACCCACGCGAGTCTCAGGACACGGGGACAAAGGAGGTGCAAAATGCGGTTGGTGCAGCACTTAAAAGGGGGGTCCCACGCCGTCGGTCAACTCAATGAGGTGAGCATCACAGGACAGACTGCTGGGGACCTGGGCCAGGCTGTGCACAAAGGAATTTTGCAAATACTACACAGAGGCCTCGGGAGGTGAAGAATATGCGGTGCACAGGTGTACTGTTGTTCTCCGGGCAGGCAAGGTCTTTCTCCTCCAAATTGGGACAGCAGGACCTCAGGACAGTCTGTGTCGAAGGGGTCCACCCTCTGTGTTCCAAGGAGCACGCTCATTGCCAGGAGAGGAGTACAAGAGAACCGGTCGTTGACTTAGAAGGTGCCTGCTTGAGCAGAGGAGTGACTCCGTCACTCCACAGGAGATTTCTTTGGTTCTTCTGGTGCAGGGTGAAGGCAGGGAGACCTCAGAGCGTGCACACCGTGGAAACTGTTGCAGTTGCTGGATGGAGCTGAAGTTGAAGAGGAAAAGTAGCCCTTCTGGATACTTTGTTGCAGTTACAGCGGTTCCTGAAGCAGTCTTCGGTAGATCCGAGGTCAGAGGATGAAGTAGTAGTTGCAGAGGATTCCTGCTGGAAACTTGCAAGCAGAATCTGAAGAGAATCCACAGGAGAGACCCTAAATAGCCCTGAGAGGGGGATTATCAACCTTATCAGGTATGGACCTATCAGGAGGGGACCTCTGCCGTCACCTGCTCGCACTGGCCACTCAGAGGCCTCCAGAGTGCCCCCACACCTTGCAAAGCAAGATGGCTGAAGTCTGGGACACACTGGAGGAGCTCTGGGTACCACCCTTTAGGGTGGTGATGGACAGGGGAGTGGTCACTCCCCTTTCCTTTGTCCAGTTTTGCACCGGAGCAGGGGACAAGGGGTCCCTGAACTGGTGTAGACTGGCCTATGCAAGGAGGGCACCATCTGTGCTCTTCAAAGCATTTCCAGAGGCTAGGGGAGGCTACCCTTCCCAGCTTGTAACACCTATTTCCAAAGGGAGAGGGTGTCACACCCTGCTCTCAGAGGAAATGCTTTGTTCTGCCCTCCTGGGACTGGGCTGCCCAGACCCCAGGAGGGCAGAACCTTATCTGTGAGGTGGCAGCAGCGGTAGCTGCAGTGCAAGCCTCAGAGAGCTGGTTTGGCAGTACTGGGGGTCCAGGGTGGAGCTCCAGGATGTATGGAATTGGCTCCCTAATACCAGATTTGGAATGTGGGGACAATTCCATGATCTTAGGCATGTTACATGGCCATTTTCAGAGTTACCATTGTGAAGCTACTAAGTATTGACCTATATGTAGTACACGTGTGTAATGGTGTCCCTGTACTCACAATGTCCGGGGAAACGGCCCTGAACTATGTGGAGGCACCTTTGCTAGTGCAAGGGTGCCCTCACACTTAGTAACTTTGCACCTAACCTTCAGCAAGTGAAGGTTAGACATATAGGTGACTTATTACCTACTTAAGTGCAATGAAAATGGCTGTGAAATAACGCACGCGTGGCAGGCTGTGCAAGGGTTTGTCGGAGCTCCCTATGGGTGGCAAAAGAAATGATGCAGCCCATATGGATCTCCTGGAACCCCAATGCCCTGGGTACCTAGGTACCTTTTACCAGGTACTTATAGTGGGGTCCAGTGTGCCAATTGAAATTGGTAAATGAAGTCACTAGCCTACAGTGACAAATTTAAAAGCAGAGAGAGCATAAGCACTGAGGTTCTGATTAGCACAGTTATGCACTAAACAGACACACACATTAGGCCATAAACTATGAGCACTGGGGTCCTGACCAGCAGGATCCGACCGAGACAGGCAAAAACATACTGACATACAGGTAAAAATGGGGGTAACATGCCAAGGAAGATGGTACTTTTCTATACAACCCCCCCCCACACCCAAACGAGGGACAATAAGGCTAACCTTGCCTAGATGAGTCTTCATTGTCTAAGTGGAAATATCTGGAGAGTTGATCTGCATTGGAGTGGGTACTCCCAGGTCTATGTTCTACTGTATAGTCCATTCCCTGTAGGGAAATGGTCTGCCCCAACAATTTAGGGTTTTCACCTTTCATTTGTTTAAGCCATAATAGAGGTTTGTGGTCTGTCTGAACAATGAAGTGAGTCCCAAACAAGTAGGGTCTCAGCTTCTTCAGTGCCCCGACCACAGCAAAGGCCTCCCTCTCTATGGCAGACCAATGCTTTTCTCTAGGGGTCAACCTCCTGCTAATGAAAGCAACAGGTTGATCCTGGCCCTCTGAGTTTAGTTCTGACAGTACAGCCCCTACCCCTAATTCAGAAGCATCTGTTTGAACAATGAATTTTTTTGGAATACTTTGGGCTCTTTAAGACAGGCGCAGAGCACATTGCCTGCTTAAGCCCCTCAAAAGCTTTCTGACAGCTAGCTGTCCACAATACCTTTTTAGGCATTTTCTTACTGGTGAGGTAATTAAGAGGTGCTGCAATGGACCCATAGTTCTTAATGAACCTCCTGCAATACCCAGTGAGGCCTAAGGAGGCTCTGACCTGGGTTTGAGTTGTAGGGGGAGCTCCCCTGAAGTGGTGTAATCTGTTCCCCACCTACCAAGTGGCCCAGATAAACCACTTTCCCCAGCCCTATCTGGCACTTTGAAGCCTTGATAGTTAGGCTTACCTTTTGCAGGCCCTTCAAAACATTCCAGAGGTGGACCTGGTGTTCCTCCCAGGTGGAGCTAAAGACAGCAATATCATCTAAATATGCTGCACTAAAAGCTTCCAAACCTTGTAGGCCTGTATTCACCAGCCTCTGAAAAGTGGCAAGTGCATTTTTTTTTTTAAACCAAAGGGCATCACTGTGAAGTGATAATGCCCTCCAATAATAGAAAATGTAGTTTTTGCTTTAGCATCTTCTGACATCTTGATCTGCCAATACCCTGCAGTCAAGTCAAAAGTGCTTAGATACTTGGCGAATGCCAGTGTATCTATTAGCTCATCGGCCCTGGGTATAGGGTTAGCATCTGTTTTTGTTACTGTATTGAGACCTCTATAGTCCACACAAAACCGCATTTCTCTCTTTCCTTTTTTGCTACGTGCTTTGGGGACAAGCACCACTGGTCTGGCCTAGGGGCTATCTGAAGGCTCAATATCTCCAAAGGCTAACATTTTCTGAACCTCTGCCTTTATGCAATCTCTGACATGGTCAGGTTGCCTTTAAAATTTACTTTTGACAGGTAAACTGTCTCTAGTGTCAATTGTATGTTCACACCAAGTAGTTGTACCAGGTGTGAGGTATTGACCTATATTTAGTGCACGCGTGTAATGGTGTCCCCGTACTCACAAAGTCCGGAGAAATAGCCCTGAACTATGTGGGGGCACTTTTGCTAGTGTAAGGGTGCCCTCCCACATAGTAACTTTGCACCTAATCTACAGCAAGTGAAGGTCAGACATGTAGGTGACTTATAAGTTACTGAAGTGCAGTGAAAATGGCTGTGAAATAACGTGTGCATTATTTCACACAGGCTGCAATGGCAGGCTGCGCAAGGGTTTGTCTGAGCTCCCTATGGGTGGCAAAAGAAATGCTGCAGCCCATATGGATCTCCTAGGAACCCCAATGCCCTGGGTACTTACGTACCATTTAATAGGTACTTAAAGGGGGGAGTCCAGTGAGCCAACTGAAATTGGCAAATGAAGTCACTAGCCTACAGTGACAAATTTAAAATCAGAGAGAGCATAAGCACTGAGGTTCTGATTAGCAGAGCCTCAGTGACACAGTTAAGCACTACATAGACACACACACATTAGGCCATAAATTGTGAGCACTGGGGTCCTGACCAGCAGGATCCCAGTGAGACAGGCAAAAACATACTGACATACAGGTAAAAATGGGGATAACATGCCAAGGAAGATGGTACTTTCCTACAATGCTGAAGTTACAGATTGTTGGTTCCGGAAGAGTCCAGTTGTGGTTCTGGTGGCCAGAAGTTGAAGTAAACGTTGCAGAGAATCCCTGCTGGAATCTTTAACGTCTAATCTGAGGACCCACACAAGAGGGAGACCCTAAATAGCCCAGGAGGGGGAACTGGTCACCTAGCAAAGTGACCACCTATCAGGAGGGGGATGTGACGTCACCTGCCTGACCTGGCCACTCAAATGCTCCCTGGGGCATCTGACCACCTAGGATTCAAAATGGCAGAATCAAGTGGCCACCTGGATGAGCTCTGGGCACCACCCATGGGGTGGTGATGGACAGGGGCGTGGTCACTTCCCTTTCCGTTGTCCACGTTCGTGCCAGAGCAGGGACCGGGGGTCCCTGGACTGGTGGGAACTGGTTTGTGCAAGGTGGGCACCAAATGTGCCCTTCAAAGCCTACCGGTGGCTTGGGAAGGCTACCCCTCCCAAGTCTTGTCACACCTATTTCCAAGGCAGTGTTACCTCTATCTCCGACAGGAAATCCTTTGCTGTGCCTTCCTCAACCTGAGCTGGCCAAGCAGTGAAGGGCAGAAACCTGTCTGAGGGTGGCAGCAGCACGGGCTGCCCGGAAAACCCCAGAAGACTGGTAGGAGCAATGCTGGACGGCCTCTCAGGAGCCCCCAGAGTGCATGGCATTATGCAACCAATGCTGTCAACAGTATTCAGGTATGATTGTGACATGTTTGATACCAAACATGCCCAGGTTAAAATTTACTATTATGTAGTTGGACACAGGTCCAGTACACGGGTAAAATGGCTTCCCCGCACTTACGAAGTCTGGGACCCCCCCCACCAGTGCTAAGAGGTCAGGGTGTCTCTACACGGGCCCCTTTTCCAAATTTTTCACCTTTTTTTCTGGGACTCGGCTGAAGCCAGGTCCCAAGATGGCTGCCAACATTTCCTGGTTTGAAGTGTTGGCAGCCAATCAGAGCCAGGCATAAAAAAAATCATAAAAACGTTACTAGGCCTGCAGGTTGAGCCGCTTGAATAATCTACTCAACCTAACTGTAATGTACTTGACCCAGACACAGGTCTCAAATTGTGTGATTTTAGGCAAATACTGTATTTTACAGTCACCTTTTTCTTCATTCTCACATATGAGTGCACCTTCAAATATGTGAGTTCAGCATTTCTGCTGTAAAGAAAATCCTGTTTTGTTTGATTAAATAAACAAAACGTTTGCTCTTTGTATAATAAATCTAGCCCACATATAGGGTACACATGATCCATGCATGACTTGCTTCTTAATTTACTAATAGCTTTGCCATAAGGGGAGATGTGTTTCTCAGTTTATGTTTAAACACTCACTTTTAATAAATATATTACTAAAGAAGGGTGTGGTAGCGTACTGTCATTTACAGACAGCAAATTTCCAGGAAATGTCCAAAAACCTTCCCACTAACTTTTAGTTTTATTGATAAACCTATATTGTGTATTAACAATAATCTGTGAAAATTGCTTTTCAGAAAACTTTTATCATTTGCTCATCACCAAGTAAAGTGTTCTGACTTTTTTCCATTCTAATAGAATATTTTTTTCATCACACAGAAGTAGAAAAATGGTCTTTCACAGCTACTGAAATATATTTCGAAATGTCGGTAAAGTTGACTTAGTTATATTAATGTTGTGTTAGGAAAAATTGGATACCAAAAGCCTTTAATTTTACATAGGTCAGACAGTTCACCTTACTAAATCCTGGAACTCTGCAGCATGCAGTCATAAGGAAAAGTATTTTCATTGCAAGAAGACAAACTGACTTTTGACCTCAGAGCAAATGTGACAAGGATAATATTTAAAGGCATTGTAATTGCTAATTCAGTTTCTAACTGAACAGAACACCTGTTCTTTGTCCATTCGCCAGAAGGGTGGAGTGGAATCTAAAAATACCTCTACCTCATAAAATAAAACTCACCTTAGTGAATGGCCGAGTAGATTTTTCGACCCTGAGAACTGTGCATTTCCTTGCACAAGGTTGTCTTTGTTCATGAATACTTCGCGGCCAGAGATATTCAAATTTGAATTTACCTAAATTTCTTTTAAAATACTGAACGGATTTACACCAATTAACAAAAAGCACAATCTGCGTACTAAAAGCTAGCTTTCTGCCAACTTTCGTGTAATTCCATCCAGCAGTTTGGGCAGTAGACGTTTTGACAGATCTTATGGGAATTAAAAAGGGAAACGCGACATTTTTTTTTAACCCCCTTTTTCTGGCCCCCGCTTGATGGCTCACCCCGAAACTTTCCATGCACACCAAAAATCATCAGGTAACTTTCTTTGGAAAATGTTGTGAAGATTCGTCCAACAGCGCCTAAGATACAGGCCAGTCAAAAAATGCTTTTTCTGTGGAAACATGATCCTAACTATACCTACATAGTGGCTATAGAATGGAATAATATCATTTACAGCGAGAAAATTACTAATTTTAAAAAAATGGTTTCGATAATACCTAAACATAATCCATGCTGAGAAAAATCACAAGTTTAGATGAACAAGTTACTTACCTTCAGTAACAATGTATCTGGTAGAGACATATTCTAGTTGCAGATTCTTTACCTTAGAATTTCTCCCAGATGTCAGACTGGATCCCGAGATTTTTCTTCAAGCAGTAACCCTGCAGGCTGTCAGGTGGAGTCTGTCGACTCCGCGGGGTTCGTTGGCATTGTGTTTGCCATGATAATGTTGTGTTTGTATATAGGTGCCTCACTGGCGCGCTGACTTCAGTTTCTTTTCACAACTTTCCACACCAGGAGTGCGGAGCGATGAAGAACACTGAGAATGGTGCTCCATATAACTAGGGTCCTTAAAGGGAAGGCCGGTCCCTAGAAAATGGTTTAAAGAGCAGGGAGGATGGGTGGGTCTGTAAGGAATCTGCAACTAGACTATGTCTCTACCAGATACATTGTTACCAAAGGCAAGTAACTTGTTCATCCGATAGACACTTCTAGTTGCAGATTCCTTACCTTAGAATAGATACCAAAGCAATTCCATCCCCGGTGGAGGGCTGCAATCTTAAATCACACCAAAACGTCCTGCAGGACCGAACGGCAGAAGTAGCCATCTCTGTGGACATGACTATGCAGGCAGTAATGTTTAGTGAATGTGGGCAGGGATGCCCACATTGCTGCCTGGCAGATGTCCAGCACTGGGAATCTGCATGCTAACGCTGTGGTAGCAGCAGTTGCTCTGGTGGACGGAGCATGCAAACCCTCATGGGTTTCCTTTTCGCCAAAGCATAGCACATTTTGATGCAGAGGACTACCCATCGCGAGATGGTATTTTTCTGCACCTCCCTTCCTTTCTTCGCACCCACATAACCAACAAAGATTTGATCGTCCACCCAGAAGTCTTTGGTACGACTAAGGTAAAATGCCAACACTTTTTTCGGATCCAGGAGGTGGAGTATCTTCTCCTCACGAGAGGGATGTGGGGTATAAAAAATAGGCAAGGTGAATGATTGGCCTACATGAAAAGGTGTCACCACTTTGGAAAGGAAGAAAGACATGGGACTAAGCACTACTTTCTCAGGATGGACAGCTAGAAACGGTGGATTCGAAGAGAGAGCCTGGAGCTCACTCACTCTGCTAACAGATATGACTGCAATCAAGAAGGCAGTTTTAAGAGTCAAGAGCCTCACCGGTCAGTTGTGGAGCAGCTCGAAAGGAGCACACATGAGATATTCGAGGACCAAGTTCAAATCCTACTGGGGCATTATGAACAGGATAGGAGGGAACATGTGGGTGAGTCCTTTAAGAAACCTCCCAAAAGTGGGAGATTTGATCTCAGAAGGTTGGTCTGTCAGTCTTAAAAAGGCCGAGATGGCAGACAAATAAACAATGAGGATGCCCAGAGCACAGCCCTGCTGGGCAAGAGAGAGAATGAAGAGGAGAACCTCTGAAAGAAGTGCAGAAAGGGGATTAACAGATTTGTTGATACACCATACCATAAATTTGTTCCAACAGCAGGTGTATACCATTTTGGTAAAGGGACACCTGGCTGCCAAGATAACATCACAGACTTCAGGTGGAAAGTTGTCAACTGCCACCGCTGAATCTCCACGCAAGGATGCAGAGACTGGACAGGTTTGAGTGAAGGACTCTCCCCTGCTGCTGCAACAAAAGATCCTCCCAAGGGGGCAGTCTGATCAGAGGATCTATAGCCAATCCCAATAGCTCTGGATACCAGACTATTTGTGCCCAGTCCAGAGCCACCAGAGTTACTTGGGCCCGGTCAATCCTGATGTTCTTCAGAACTCTGGGCAGCAGGGGTATTGGCTGGAAGGCGTAAAAGAGGCCTGAGCTCCACTAGAGACGAAAAGCGTCGCCAAGCCAGTGCCACCTTGGAGATTCCAATGCGTACAACAGCTGGCATTGCGCGTTCTTTACGGAGGTGAACAGATCTAACCAAGGCTCTCCCCACTGTTGAAAGAGACCTTGCGCGATCTGCAAATGGAGACGCCATTCACGATAGACTATGCATCGATGGCTGATTTGTCTGCTCTGGTGTTCAGAGAGCCCACCAGATGTTGAAATACCATGGAAATGCCCAGGCATTCCATCCGTGTCCAGAATTAAGGAGCCTCTTGAAAGGGGGTCCACGACCCCACTCTGCTATGCTTGTACCACATGGCGGTGGTGCAGTTGGTGAATACCTTCACCACTTTCCCTTCGAGAGAGGGAAGGAATGCTTTCAGTGCAAGTCGGATTGCCCGGAGCCCCAAAAGGTTGATGTGGAGCCCGGAATCCACCAGAGGCCTCTCATCTCTGCCTCTCTCGTGTGGCCGTCCCGACCCAGGAGTGATAGATCTGCCACTACTGTGAGATCTGGTTGGGAAAGGAAGAGATATCTGCAGCTGACCCAAACTGGATTTGACAACCACTATTGCAGATCTAGTACAGTCCCCTCGAAGATCTGGACAATGGCGGAGAGGTTCTCCTGATGCTGGGCCCACTGGAACTTAAGGTCTCACTGCAGAGCCCATATATGCCATCCGGCATGCTCAACCAGCAGGATGCAGGAAGCCATGAGGCCCAGCAGCCTCAGAATAATTTTCACCAAAATGCAGGATAGAGGCTGAAACACTGGAATCATAGACCGAATATCATGGACTCGCTTTTCGGGAGGATAAGCCTGAAACTGCTCTGTGTCCAGAACAGCTCTGATGAAAGGGAGCGTCTGAGAGGGAGTCAGGTGTGACTTTGAATGCAGAAGTTTCGCCGTAGTCTGGAGGTGGGAGACAGCCTGGGGTGAGTTTGCATTCAACAGCCAGTCGAGATAGGGGAAGACTGAAAACCCTAGCGCAGATGAGCTGCAACCATTACCATCACCTTCATGAACACCCAAGGGGTGCTGGCAAGGCCGAAGGGGAGCACAGGGAACTGAAAGTGCTCGTGACCTACCATGAATCGCAGGTAACATCTGTGGGCTGGCAGGACTGGAATGCAGAAATAGGCATCCTGCAAGCCCAACACTACCATCCAGTCTCCAAGGTCCATGGCAGACAGGACCTGATCTAGCATTAGCATTTTGAATTACTCCTTCTTGAGGAATAGATTGAGGGACCAGAAATCTAAGACAGAGCGAATGCCCTTGTCCTTTCTGGGCACTAGAAAGTAGCGGGAACAAAAACCACAACCTACTTCTGGCACAGGGACCCATTCTATGGCTCCCTTGGCAAAGAGAGCCGTGACTTCCTCGTGGAGAAGTGCCAAATGATCCTGAAACAGATGATTGTATGATGGCATGGCCGGAGGAGAAGTCATGAAAGGGACGAAGTAGCCCTATTGGACAATTTGCAACACCCACCTGTCTGTGGTGAGGATTCCCAGTGGAGCAGGTGATGGTGGATACTGCCTCCAACCCAAGGAGGGCTTGGAGGAGGGGGCGGGGTGGAGTAGGAAAAGTTGACTGTGTGAGGCGAGGAGCAGCTATGAGGCCAAGGGAGCGAGCTATAGCCCGGGAGTCCTAAAAGTGCTCGAGTGCTGAGTCCACTTTGACTCCAAAGAGACGGGTGCCATCAAGGGCATGTCCATTGGGAGACTGCTGGACATCCCCTAAAATGTCAGATGTCCTCAACCAGGCGTTACACCGCAAGGTCACCGTCAATGTAACCGATCTACCTAGTGAGTTGGTCATATCCAGCCCACAACAAATCATGAACTTTGCTGAGTCTCTCACGTCAGTAACATCTTAGGAGAGAACCACCCGGGCCTCCTCCGGGACTCGAAGCAGCACCTGCGTGACTGTTTCCAAGAGAGTCTGGCAGTATTGGCCCAAACAGCATGCGGTGTTCACGAACTGCAGCACCAGACTGGCAGCAGAAAACAATTTATTGCCAAAGTTATCCAGTCTTTTTGGCTCTCAGACGTAGGGTGTTGGGTCAGGAATTTCAGGTTGGACGGCGCAGGCTGATTGCGCTGGGCAACCGTTCTATTCACAGGAGCCCCTGTGCTATGTCTGGACCAGGTACGAAGTAGGACTTTCATAACAGCTTTATTAAAGGGTATGGGGGGATTCCGAAGTGGAAGCCCTAGGCTGAAAAACATCGGTCAGGAGGTTAGTCCTGACTTCCACAGAAGTAAGTTCCAAAATCTCAACTTCCCTTCTCACCACCATGGAGTATAAAGCTCCTGTCTCCGTAGCCACGGTAGGGGAGAAAGCACGCCAGCATCAGGAGAGGTATCTAGTCAGCAAGCATCGCTCAAATCCTGAACCTAGTCCATGTCAGGGTCAAGCTGGTTTTCTAAAGGGTCCGGCAACAAATCTACATTATCCCCATATCCATACCCACAGAAAGAAGGTTCAGGATCCGCCCTGGTCCCAGTAGAGCTCATAGATAACAGAATCGGCGTCACCCTATCGGCTCTGGCTCATCGAGAATGAGTATAGTATTGAAATCAACTGCGGGCCCAACCGATGTCGGGAGCATCGACATCTGTCCTGATGCCAGGGAAAGTCGCGTTGGCACGACCGGCATAGGTACAGATCCAAGAGCGGATCCAGAGGAACTGAGGCCAAATCTGCTGGTGCAGAACCCGATGGGGCTCCCACTGACCCTCTTGGGCCCTAGGGTGCCTGGGACCGGTCGGTGTGCCCAAAGAAGAGGCGCATGGCCTCATAGAACTCTCAAGTGGGCAGGGGTTGCTCCAACTCCGGAAAATCGGTGAGGTGCGGAGTCCACCCAGACGCAGGCTCCGAGGATGGAGGCCTACAGCGTTGACACTCTTCCCGCGTTGCATTGTCTGATCGACGTGGCAAATTCGAAGAACGTTTAGCCTTCTTTGATGACTTCTTCTTGTGACCTGAGTGTCCAGAGGAATTGGAATGGGACGTGAAGGAATGATGATGACTCAGCGAGCGGTCTCATTACCTTCCTTTCAAACGAGACCGGGAATGACGTGGAGTCAAGTGCCGGGCCGCCATGAGCTTTAGGGACAGCTTCCTCAAAGCTTTCAGGTTCATTGCCTGACACTCGGAGCACGACTTCGGGTTGTGGTCTCGCTCCAGATACCAAAGTCAGACGAGATATTCATCCGTCACAGACATCATTCAGTGACATGAGTTGCAGGATTTAAAACAGGTCTTCAGGACATCACTCAACACATCCAAAACTTGTCAAAAAGAATTCGACAAAAGTGTAGCAGTTAGTCAAACAATGACTAGGGGTAGCTTTTCTCTGGATCTGCGCATAGGCTGCCGTGGAAAGGAAAGAACTGATGTCATTGTGCCAGGGTGGCGTCTATATATGACCACAAAGTCATCACGGGGACTACGAAGCGCGCAGAGTCAATCAATGCCAACCTGATGGTGCGCAGGGGTACTCCTCGAAGAAAAATTTCAGCATCCAGTCTGACACCTTGGGGGAAATTCTAAGGTAAGGAATCTGCAACTATAAGTCTCTATCAGATATTGACTTCAAAAGACCCCCGGAACCTTTCAAATATCTGAATGGCACTAATATGTTTAAAGTATGTTCTTTCCAAAGACGAAACCTTCTATCTTCTTTAGCCAAAGTTGAGGATGGGGAAGACATTGGATTTCCCTAAACTAGTAATAATGGATATGGCTACTAGAATGGCTATGAACTACCATCAGCTAACCCCACTTGATGAGATCCCCCAGGGGTTAGAGGTGCCTAATAGTACTGAGGAGGAATCAGGTGTCAGATCAACAGTCAAGGAGCTGGTTATTTGTTGAAGAACCATGTGCCAATATTTTTGGAGAATAGATTAAGGCCAAATCATGTATCTTGTCGTCATAGCCTTGGCATCTGAGGCAGTAGTCCTAAATCCTCTGAGTATCTTTGTGAATATCTTCTGCAATACCCCTCAATACCTTGCATCTCTGATTACAAATGTCTTCCCTTACTGCTGAACTAATTTCAAGACTAGTGTTTTTTTTCATTTTTCTAAAATCCTCTACAAGAAAGGGGCATTTTTCTTTTGGAGCTTTCTTATGTACTTAACCCACTGACCATTTGGAGGAAAGTTCCCTCTTTTTGGCATGTTACCCCCAATTTCTGCCTGATGTCAATGTGTTTGTGTCACTGGGATCCTGCTAACCAGGACCCCAGTGCTTATGCTCTCTCTCGCTCTCCTCTAAATGCTGTCACTACAATACTGGTAACCCAGTATTTTATCTCAAATTGGCATACTGGTCACCCCTTATAAGTCCATAGTATATGGTACCTAGGTACCGAGGGCACTGGGATTCAAGGGGATCCCTGTGGGCTGCAGCATTTCTTTGGCCACCCATAGGGAGCCCATGCAAAGTCTTCTACAGGACTGCCATTGCAGCCTGTGTGAAATGGTGCATGCACCCTTTCACAGCCATTCACACTGCACCAGGTCACTTATAAGTCAGCCATGAGGAACAGGGTCAAGAATGATTTGCATATGGCTGGGTCCAACCTGGGGTGGCATGGTGAGCAAAAGAGCGATGGATTAAACCCAGATCTGTGACTGGGGGTGAGTGTTTGCATTTTTCAGCACTCCGTCCCATCATCCTTTTGTGTTGCCACTTATAAGTCACCCATATACCAGGCCTTTCAACCCTGGAGGCTGGGTGCAGAGTATCTCTGTGAGAAGGCACCTCTGCACTAGTAGGGGTGCCCCCACGTTGACCAGGACCATTTTCCCAGACTTTGTGAGTGCTGGGACACCATTTTACACGTGCATTCTACATAGGTCACTACCTATGTACAGCTTCTCAATGTTAACTCCGAATATGGCCTTGTTTGGTAGCAAACATGTAGAAATCATACCCAAAGGCTTTTGCAAGCATTGGTTGTATGATTCCGTGCACTCTGGGGGCTCCTTAGAGGACCCCCAGCACTGCCATTACAGCCTTCTGAGGTTTTCCAGGCAGCCCCAGCTGCTGCCACCTCACAGACAGGTTTCTGCCCTCCTGTTGCTTGAGCAGCTCAAGCCCAGGAAGGCAGAACAAAGGATTGGGAGAGGGCTGTTACACCCTGTCCCCTTGGAAATAGGTGTTACAGGCATTGGAGGGGTAGCCTCCCAGAGCCTCGGGAAATGCTTTGAAGGGCAAAGATGGTGCCTTCCTTGCATAATCCAGTCTACACCAGTTCAGGGACCACCAGTCCCTGCTTTGGCACTAAACTGGACAAAGGAAAGGAGAGTGACCACTCCCCTGTCCATCACCAACCCAGGGGTGGCTCTCAGAGCTCCTCTAGAGTGTCCCTGGATTTTGCCATCTTGGATTCCAAGTTGGCAGGGCACTCTGGGAGCATCTGAGTGGCCAGTGCCAGCAGGTGACGTCAAAGCCCTACCCTGATAGGTGCTTACCTGTTAGCTGACCAATCCCCCTTTCAAGGCTATTTAGGGTCTCTCTCTTGGGTGGTTCTTCAGATTCGGATTGCAAGACTCCAGCAGGAATCCTCTGCATCCTTTACTTCACCTTCTTACAGAAGAAACTGTATCTGGACCATCCAGGAACTCTACAACTGCAACAAAGAAGCAAAGACGCCTTCTCCAACATTCTATCATCAGCTCCTGCCAGCAACTGCAACTGTTTCCCGGTTGTTCCTCCTCAGAGGACAGCCAGTCTTCAGCCTGCACCAGAAGAACAAAGGAATTTCCCTTGAAGTGAAGAGGTCACTTCCCTGCTTCAGCAGGCACCCCTCTGTGGTGACGACCGGTGGCTTGGATCCCCTCTCCTCAAGAAGTGTGTGGATCCGGCAACACGGGGGTGGACTGAAGTGATCCTGATGGTCCAACTTTGGTGGTGAGAGCTTGCCTTCCCATGCAAGACAGTACCCCCATGCACCATGTGTTTTGCAGTTGCCAAGGCTTGTTGGCATCCCTCCACGAAGTTCTTCGTGCACAGTGCAGCTCAGACCCCCAGCACTCCTTCCTGCGAGGCACAGCCTCCTGCGTGGTTCTCCGGCGGCCTGGGATCCCTTTGTGTAGTGCTGCGTGGGCCTCCTTTCGCACCTTCCTTGTCCCCTTGCTGTAGGACTCCTGTGCACACTGCTTGGTCTTCTGAGGGCTTTCTTAGTTGCCAAGAGCCCCCTCTTTTTTCCTCTCCTGGGTAGAGGCTACCAGGTCCCGGGCAGCGCCATTTCCGCTAACTGCAAGCTTTGCGTGTGCCAGGGCTTGTTGGCGGAATCCAGCAACGTAAAGCAGACTGCAATCATCCATCCGGCGTAGGACATCATCTGCACCAACCTGGAACCCGGATCCATCTTCTTGGGTGCAGTACTGATTGCGCTTCTTCACCAGTGGTTCTTCTTTTGCACTTTCATCCGGGTTAGCAGGGGCTTCTGTTCTCCCTGGACTCTTCAGTGCTTCTTGGACTTGGTCCCTTCTTCCACAGGTCTTCAGGTCCAGAAATCCATCATTGGTGTCTTGCAGTCTCTTCTGGTTCTTTCAAAATCTTCTAGCATGTGTTCTGGTGTTTTCTAGGAAGGTTACTGTGATTTTCTCCTGCTTTCCTGAGCTCTGGGGTGGGTTCTATTACTTAACTTTGGGGTTTTCTAAGACTTCCAGCACCCCTCTACACACTACACTATACTAGGTGCAAAACCAACTTTCGCATTGCACTATTTTGGAATATGGTTTGTGTTCCCCCAGGCCTATTTCTAACTATTGTGATTTTCACTATTTGCACTGTTTTCTAACTCTTTTTACAGCTATTTCTGCATTCTAGTGTATCTATTGTGTATATCACTTACCTCCTAAGGGAGTATAGTCTCCAAGGTATTTTTGGCATTTGTGTCACCAAAAACATACCTTTATTTTTGTAACACTGAGTATTTTCTTTCATGTGTGTGAGTACTGTGTGACTACAGTGGTATTGCATGAGCTTTGCATGTCTCCTAGTTATGCCTTGGCTGCTCATCCACACTACCCCTAGAGAGCCTATCCTCTAGACACTGAATTAATTTCACTAATAAGGGATACCTGGACCTGGTATAAGGTGTAAGTACCTTAGGTACCAACTACAAACTAGACCAGCCTCCTACACCAATTCTCTCAGACTGAAGGATTTTCTCAATCAAACTAAGAATTACATTATGGATAGTGCTCCTAGCTTGGCAATGTGAACATAAAACCCATTAATTATCTAGAATCTAACAAATTACCATGTGTTAAGTCCCAGAGTTTCCTGAAAACAAAATTCTACCATTCATCTCACTGAAGTCCAAATTGGTACAGATTGTACTTAGGGTACACTTGGTCAACCATTGGAATGAGTGATAATATATATAGATAGCTTTGACATATAATGAACAATTTTGAAATGTGATAGAAAACCAAGCTAGGTTATAGCGTTGTTAGTTTTTTGTAGGGTAGATGATTGTTGTGCTGCAGGTGGCCCTGGACTAAGGCTGATTCCACTTCCCAGCAGGTGGCAAGGCTGAGAGGCAGCCCTCTACTACCACACCTGACTTCACTTTAGGAGCTCTGTATAGCACATTTGGCTGCCCTGCTGTGTGGGGGAGTTTGTTTTGCTGCAGGTGGCCCTGGACCAAGAACGACTCCATTTCCCAGCGGGCTGTGAGGCTGAGAGTCAGCTGTAGGAAAGTACCCTCTTTTGGGCAAGGTTAAACCTACTTTTTACCTGCCGACAGTGTGTTTTGACTGTGTTCACTGGGATCCTGCAAGCCAGGACCCCAGTGACTATGCTCTCTCCTTCTAAGTTTGGTTGCTTAGAACCTAGCACACCCCACCATTGCCATACAGGTGCACCTGTATAAGTCCCTAGTATATGGTACCTAGGTACCCATGGCATTGGGGCAGCAAGGGGTCCCCATGGGCTGCAGCATGTATTATACCACCCATGGGAGCCCATGCAAAATGTGTCTGCAGGCCTGCCATTGCAGCCTGGGTGAAAAAGTGCAGGCACCTTTCACTACAGGTCTCTGCACCAGGTCACTATAAGTCCCCTCTATGGTAGGCCCTCCTAGACCAGAGGGCAGGGTGCAAGTACCTTTCTGTGAGGGCACCCCTGCATGAGCAGAGGTGCCCCTACAAATGCCAGCTCCATTTTCCTGGACTTCGTAAGTGTGAGGAAGCCATTTTACCCCTTGTACTGGACATAGATAACTACATGTGTCCAGTTACATAATGGTAACTCCGATCCTGGGCATGTTTGGTATCAAACATGTCGGAATCATACTGCAATACTGTGGCCAGTAATGGTTGTATGATTCCATGCACTCTAGGGGCTCCTTAGAGGACCACCAGTCTTCTGCGGTTTTCTGGGCAGATCACGCTGCTGCCACCCCTCTGCCCTCCTGCTGCTTAGCCTGCTCGAGCAGAAGAAGGGATGACAAAGGATTTCCTGTGGGAGAGGGATGCAACACCCTCTACCTTTGTAAATGGGTGTTAAATGGTTTGGGAGAGGTAGCTTCCCCTAGCCACTGGTAAGCTTTGAATGGCACATTTGGTGCCCTCCTTGCATAAACCGGTTTGGACGAGTCCATGGACCCCTGGTCCCTGCTCAGGCGCAAAACTGGACAATGGAAAGGGGAGTGGCTACTTCCCTGTCCATCACCACCCCAGGGGTGGTGCCCAGAACTCCTCCAGGTGGCCACTTGATTCAGCTATCTTGAATCCAAGATAGGCAGAGGCCCTTTGAGTATCTGAGTGGCCAGGTCAGGTAGGTGACGTCAGAGTCCCCTCCTGATAGGTGGTCATCCTGCTAGGTGACCAAACTCCCTTCCTGAGCTATATAGGATCTCCCTCCAGGGTGAGTCTTCAGATTCCCTGTGCAAGATTCCAGCAGGACTTCTCTGCATCGTTTACTTACTCTTCTGGCCACTAGGACTGCAACTGGGCCCTCAAGGAACCGACAATCTGCAACTCCAGCGACGACTCCACTTCGCAACATTGTTTATCCTGCTCCTTCCAGCAAATACAGCATTTCCCTGAGCAAGATTGCAGCAGGACTTCTCTGCATCGTTTACTTCTTCTTCTGGCCACTAAGACTGCAACTGGACCCTCCAGGAACCGACAATCTGCAACTCTAGCGACGACTCCGCTTTGCAACATTGTTTCTCCAGCTCCTTCCAGCAAGTGCAACATTTCCCTGGCTGTGCCTCCTCTGAGGGTGACGAGTCTTCAGCCTGCACAAGAAGCAAGAAGAAAACTCCCTTGTAGTGAAGGAGTCAATCCCCTGCATCCTCAGGCGCCAAATGCAATGACGTCCGGCTGTGCGGATCTTCTCTCCTGCAAAACGGCGTGAATCTTCCAACACAGGCGGTGGTCTGGAGTGGTCCCCTCGGTCGTCTCTACCGGCTGTCCATCTTAGGAGACAGTGAGCCATTGACTCTCCTTGCAGGACAGTACCCCTGTGCACCGTGACTCTTGCAGCTACCAAGGCTTGTTTGTTGTTCCTCCAATTGATCTTCAGGCTCCGTGTAGCCTTGGCCTCCAACACTCTTCCTTGCAAAGCACAGTCTCCTGCCTGCTGCTCCAGTGACGTGAGACTCCTCTCCATGTGTGCTAAGTGGGCCTTACTGTGACTCCTGTGCCTGCTGACTCTGAGTTGCCTGTGGGGGTTGCATCCTCATCGTCGGACTATCCTCACTGCTGACGGTCACCTGGGACTCCCCTCCTTGGGCTGAGTCCCCTTGGACCTTGCTGGCCCCCGGCAGCTCTACAACTCTTCATCTGCGACTTTTGCGTTTATTAAGGCTTGTTGGTGGTTTTCCAATACCACTGACTGACTGCAACTCTTCTTCCGATGTGGGTGATCGTCTGCATCACTTCTGAAACTCTTCTCCTGCTCCAGTGCTGCAAAGCCGACTCCTTGTCTTTACCGTCGTGCTAGTCCTGCATCTCCAAAAGGGTGAGTAGTGGCTCCTGGCTCAACTCGAACTGGACTTGGTCCCCTTCTTTTGCAGGTCTTCTTCTGTCAGAATCCTTCTTTGGTTTCTTCAACTCTTGCTTGGGTCTAGCATAGTCCTTTTCCAAAGTTTACCAGTGGGTCTGGGGAATAAACAGGTACTTACCTCTTTCCTCCTGGTCGCTGGGGGTCATCCTGGTACTTACCTTTTAGGGGTTCCTATTTCCTCCAGCTCCCCTCTACAGATTCCACTTCTATGGGTGGGGGACTGCCTTTCGCATTTCACTTACTTAGTATATTACTCATTATTTTCTATTTTACTGTTTGCTATTGCTTTCTATGCTAATCACTGACTACTCGTGTATATAATAGTGTGTTTACTCGCCTCCTAGTGGAGTAATGACTAAACAGGCTCAGGGATCCAGGGCAGTTCTGGAGTCCTTTGTTGGAGTTTCTTTCTGACAGGGATGCTTTCCACAGGAGTCCTTGGTCCTCTGGGGTGCAGGCAGTCCTCTTGAGGCTTGCAAGAGGTCACTGCTCCTGCAGGATGCATAACCGCCTTGTAGCAGGGTTTCAGAAGCTGGAGACAGGCCTGTAGAGCTGGGGCCAAGTCAGTTGGTGCCTTCAGTCTTCTCTGCCGGGGTCAGCTTAGTAGTCCTTCTTTCTTCTTGCCCTCTTCTTGAGGCTGCCAGGAATCTGACGAGCTAGGTTCAGGAGAGCCCTTAAATCCTGGTGTTAGAGGATTACAAGGGTCAGAGGGCAGTGGGGGGGGGGGGGGGGGGGGGGGGAGGTGTTCAGACCTGACCCTGGTCTCCAAACCAAGATGGATTTTGCAAGGGGGGGGGGGGGGGGAGGTCACTTCAGGACTGGACACCTTTGGAGTGGTCCCAACTGAAGTTGTCACTCCTTGTTTGCCCTAATTTTCCTGCGGGACTTGCCACCAAAAGTGGGGCTCCCCCACTAGCTTGAGTACCCTGGGGCACTGTATCAAGAGGCCAGAGCCATTGAGGCTCACCCTCAGGTGTTAAAGTTCCTGCAGGGGGAGGTGTGAAGCTCCTCCACCCAGTGCAGGCTTTGTTTCGAGCCAGAGAGAGCACAAAGGCTCTCAACCCCACGTGGTCAGAAACTTGTCTGGAAGTGGCAGGCTGGCACAGACCGGTCAGTCCTGCACTAGATGTTTGGCCAAAATACAGCGGGCATATTTAAGATGCCCTCTGGGTGCATTTTTCAATAAATCCAACACTGCATCAGTGTGGGTTTATTGTGCTGAGAAATTTGATAACACAAAAGGATGATGGACGGAGTGCTGACAATGCAAACACTCACCCCTAGTCACAGATCTGGGTTTAATCCATCTTTCTTTTGCTCACCATGCCACCCCAGTTTGGACCCAGCCATATGCAAATCAGTCTTGACCCTGTTCCTCATGGGAACAGTCCAGCCCGAACTGCCAGGCCAGGTCCTCCCTGGACCGGAAACAAGCATCCTGGGACCGGTTTCGGGGTTTCACCCCTCATCAGCCAGGCTAGCTTGATTCCAGTGGCACAGTGAGCAAGGGACCCACGTCTGGGCATACCCTTCCCACTTAGGGCAACTTAAAAAAGATTACAAAAAGGTTGAATTCAGGTAAAAAAAAATGACCAGGGTAGCTGTCTTCGGATCTGCACATGGCGTGGAACTGACATCAGCGTACTGGGGTGGCCTCTTTGTATGACCCCAACATCATTACGGCAACAAAAACACCAACGATGGATGCCGAGTCGACAGAGGGTACGGTTTGAAGAAAGATTTCCAAATCCAGCCTGATGTCTGGGGGAAATTCTAAGGTAAGGAATCTGCAACTAGAAGCCTCTATCAGATTGCATTTTTGCACTGTGTGCGCCTTTAAATATGGCATCTGTTTTTGTAATTCACAAATGTGGAAGGCGCGTTCAGTGAAATACATTTGTTTTTCTTATTTGTTTGGGCAATTAAAACATTCAGGCTATACCTCGTGAGTGCCCATATTTTTCTTCTCCGGAAGATGATGACAAATGGACATTATACCTGAGTTCTGCACTCAGAGACGGTGGCACCAACTGCACATTGAGGGTCAGGAGCTGCAGAACCCAGTGCATAAGATATATATATATATATACACACACACACAGACACACACACACACGTATACACATATATTACCTACTGGTGAAGGCCAGTAGGTAAGTATAGTTAAGACTGTTTGTTTACAAAGACGGCACATTTTTTGTTTTGCCATTGACTTTGGCTCCTTTTGACAAATCTTCATGAAATTCTCTAAACTAGTAAGACAGTAACTTTCGCTGTTGTCTTGAAAGTTTTGGGGTGATCCGTCATGCGGGGGCAGAAAACACTTTTTCCCAATTCTAGGTCTATGGGATTTTTCTTAATAAATATTTTTCTTTGCATTTTCGTCAAACAACAACATGCCCGATTGGGCCACGAAGTATCAATAGTAATGGTGTGAAATTCTGTTACATATTTTGCTCATATGTTGACAACACTGTATCATGACACATTAAGTGGAGTCTCTTGCCTCCGAAGAGGCTGTAATATGGATCCTGTATCCTTAGCAGTAGCATTGACACTAAGGAGTGTGCCCTAACTTCCTGCCATCCTCATCTTGTTTATCATAGTAAGCTGTCCAAGCTCCCCAAATCTTAAAGAACTTCTTCAGGCAGCCTCTTGCTTTATGCGTTATAGGAAGCTGGCCTGGTGTGTCGTGGACACCTATGGTGTTGGCACCTTATACCAGGTCCAGGCAACTCCTATTAGTAATTGAAGACATTGTCTGGGAAGTCAGGGCTCACTAGAGGTAGCTGTGCGTTAACAGCCAAGACTTATCTAGGAGTGCAAAGCTTATGCAACACCACAATCGTCACACAGCAAATTATCACACATGAAAAACCCACACAGTGTGACAATAATAAAGGTACTTTATTACAGTGACACTACACTAGATGACTTGTAAGCAGTACCCCCAACTGGAGGTAAGTATACATTATATACATACACAATAGCAATCAGAAATTAGTATAGAAAACAACAAGCATTGGCAAGAATTGTAGAAAATAGTGAGGGACCTAGGGAGGGCCAAACCATATACTAAAATAGTGGAATGCGAAGCGAAGTTCCCCACCCAAAGGTATGGAGTAGTTAGAGGGGAACTGGGAGAACTGGGGACCCCAAGAGGTAAGTACCTTAGTGAACCCCAGGGAACAGGAGAACAGAGGTAAGTACCTGGTTTTCCCAAGGACTAACAAGAGGACTTAGAAAATGGATTGTGCAAGAACAAGACCAGACCAGATGAAAACAAATGTGGATTCTGTAGGAAGAGTATCTGCAAAAGATAGGGACAGAGTCCAGTCCACGATGGAGTGTCCAGTAGGGGCAGGAGCCACTACCCATCCTTCTGTGGATGAAGAACCAGGCCGACGGTGGAAGATGAAGATCAGCTGTGGAGTCCAGAAGCTGCAGAAGAGTTCTTGGAGCCATGCAGGTGATGGCCCACGTCGGTTGTCGGGTTGAGTCAGTGGTCAGGAGGACCACCCACAAGCCTTGGCAAATGAAAGAGAAAGCAAAAGAAGAGTTGCAAGGCTTAAAAAGACCAGCAAGATCCAGGGGACTCAACCCTTGGAGGTGAAGTCCGGGATGACACTCAGCAGTCAGGAGAATCAGCAAAGCAATCACAGCCCCCACAGGCAAACCACTGGCGGCAGGCACAGTAAGTTGCCGTCAGGTCCAGTCAGTACACCTGGAGAGGAGTCCCACATTGCTGGAGCAGCAGAGAGGAAACTGCCCTTGGAAAGATGAAGTGCTGGAGGCTGGGGCTACTTGGAACCTGAAGATCCCTTGGAGCAGCTGACAACGAGATTTGGTTGCTGCAAGAGTCGCTGTGCACTAGGGTACTGTCCTGCAAGGAGATGCAAGGGCTCACAGTCTCCCAAGTTGGAGAGCTGGCAGAGAGAACCAAGGGGACTATTCCAGATCACCACCTGTGATGCAGGATCCACGCAGTTCCAGAGAAGTGCAGCTTCATGCAGCTGAACGTTGTTGCTGTAGGTTTATGCATCATATAGTAGTAGTATTATTATTATTAGTAGTAGTAGTAGTAGTAGTAGTAGTAGTAGTAGTAGTAGTAGAGGTGTGTATGTGTAAGTGTGAGAAATAAATGCAGTTTTCCGTTTTAAAAGCAAAAGCACTATTTGGACAATAACTATTTGATTTATTTTGTTATGTCAGTGAATGGAGATTATTAGCCCAAACCACCACTCCAGAGTAGGCCTTGGACTGCTCTGCTTCACCACACTGATAAGAGTCGAGTACAACAACGAGGTACTTGGTTCCCAGTAAGGAGACAAATGTGAACCGACTGTACATGAAGGACATGCATCCTTTGCAACAAATAACCCAATATCTTACATCATCCTTGTCAGTTGCAAATCTTATCTGCATAGTTTAGTAAGGACCTCACTTGTCCGCATTGTAAACCTGCAGTGTACAAGTTACTTACCTTCGGTAACGCCTCACCTGCTAGAGAAAATATCTAATTGCAGATTCTTTACCACAAAATTTGCCCTAGGCATCAGCCTAGATCCTAAGATTTTTCTTGAGCATTACCCCTGTGTGCAGTTATGTGGTGTTGATCGGCCCTGCATCCGTTGTCTGTGCAGCATATCCATTGCAAGTCCTATATAGGCGCCACACCGGTGCGCTGACCTCAGTTTCTTTTCACAACTTTCCATGCCAGAAGCACAGAGCCATGAAAAACACTGACCACTGGTGTGTCAAACCTAGAGCCGTGAAAGGGGAGTCCCTGTCCATAGAAATCAGTTCGCAGAGAGGGGAGGATCGGTGGGCCGGTAAGGAATTTGCAACTACACATTGTCTCTATCAGATAAGGCATTACCGAAGGTAGGTAACTTGTCCATCTGATGGAGACATCTAGTTGCAGATTCCTTACATCAGAATAGATACCAAAGCAATACCATCCCCGGAGGTGGCCTGCAAAGTAAGATCATACCAGAAAGTCCTGTAGGACTGAACAGGCAAAATTACTTTCCCTACGAACCTGACTGTCCATCCAGTAGTGTTTGGAAAATGTGAGAAGAGATGCTCACGTTGCCACCTGACAGATGTCCAGGACTGGAACTGTGCGTGCTAACACATTGGTCGCAGCTGTAGCTCTGGTAGAGTGAGCAAACAAACCATAAGTGGGTTGCTTCTTAGCCAATTCCTGTCACATTTTAATGCATCTGCAGCTGAGGATGTTTCTCTTCTGCACTGCCCAACCTTTCTTCGCATCCACATAACCAACAAAGAGCTGATCATCCACCCAGAACTCTTTGGTACGATAAAGGTAGAACACCAATACTCTTTTTGGGTCCAGACTGTGGAATCTCTCCACTTTCTTAGAAGGAAGAAGCGTGCTTAAAAGTATGCAAGGTGATGGATTGGCCTACATTGACTGTCATAACTACTTTACACAGAAAGGTGGCCACTTTGTCAGGATAGATGGAAGCGTAGGCGTCTTAGATGACAATGCCTGCAGCTCACTCACCTTGCGGGTACATGTGATGGCCACAAGGAAGGCTGGTTTCAAAGTTAGGCGCCTGAGAGGACAATTGTGGAAAGGCTCAAAAGGAGCACACATCAGAAAAGTCAAAAACAAATTCAAGCCCCACTGGAGCATAATGAATGGGGATGGAGGAAATATATGAGAAAGGCCTTTAAGTAACCATAGCAAAGGATGCCCCTCCCTTCCGTAACCACATTAGGAGAGAACAGGCAAGTGTCTAGTGAGGTGTCAGGCCACTGACATCGGCCAGCTCCTAGTACCAGTTATCATTCGATGGGTCCAATCTGTCTTCATGGAGATGAAGGTAGCTGTAAGGAGCCTCAGATCGAACCCAGTTGAAGTCCCCATAGTACATGTCAAAAAAAGGCTTGCTCCCCAACCCAGTCCTAGAGGTCCAGTGGGCACTGGCATCAGGTGACCGTAGTCCGGCTCCATATCGTAGTTGGGAATGACTATAGAATAGATGTCTGCTGCGAGGCATCAGCGGTGCAGGGCTGAACTGTGGCAAAGGTCTTAGATTTGCAAAGGGAGTCGGGTCTCAGCCTGCAATGGATTCAGGGGGCCTGACTCTCACGGAGGCTAAACCCACCGGCAGAAATCCAATCATAGTACCTCACCCAACACATCGGGACACAAGGTGCTCCAGAGGGGTTATGCTGCGTGAGACACATGGCCTCATAAAACTCTGATTTGGGCAGAGGTCGCCCCTATTCCCCTTGCGGGGCTGACAAAGGCTCGGGTTCTACAGGAGGCATGCCACAGTAGGGCCTCAATTTATGGAGTCATTCCTGTGCCTCATCCGATGACTTGGACCTGTGCGGTGAAGTCAAAAAGCAATGTGGAACTCCTTGCACACAGAGGTACTGCTCAAGATATTCTAGATCCAGCCTGGTGCCTGGGGAATAGGCTACAGTAAGTAATCTGTGGCTAAAAGTCTCTAACAGATTTAGACCCTGCCCAGATTATATTTAGAAAGGCTGGACTGATATTATTGGACCTTGTCCAACCATTTAAGTTTATACTACCCATAATTAGATTGTTGTGCATCTGTATTAACATCAACAGACCTTCCAGATCTGGAGCAAGCCATTTTTTTAGCCCTTTGCACTGAAGCCAGCTACTTCCAATTGGATGCTTCGCCTTCATCATTAATCTGAGTGTCAAATAATATGGGGGCTCCAAAGTCATCATGCAATGTCTGCTACTGCCATCGGCCATTAAAATCAGTGATACAGAAAACATAGGAACCTCTCTGCTGAGATTTGTAAGGCTGAGCCCCTGGGTAAAAATTTTCAACCAGCAAGTACTCACAATATCCAAAGTCAAAATATCAAAAGTCCAATTACACAGGTAGTAACGGACCAGAGTGTGAACTTAAAGGTAGTTCAAATACACAGTAGGTTAGAAAGAGAAACAAGTAATAAAATAACTTAGTTTTCACCTATCCGAACAAAGTGAACACCATGTGCTGCAGAGACAAAGCACTCATCTTTTTATTCTTACAGCTCTAGCATGTATGCTTCACCAGAAGCTGAGGTGAACACTGCGATTTAGTGCAAAGGCTGCCCTGCCTGGGAAAGAAAAGTCTAAAACGCCTCAGTTCTACGCATCTAAAGACACAAGAAAATCCCAGCCCATTCAGGACCACACAGCGGTCTCCAATGAAAAAGCAACAAGGCAAACTGAAGTGGAATGAGCAGGTATCACTTTTATGGGCTCCCACGGAAGGTAAGGTCCTCAACTTTGATAGTGTTGGAATAGTGACTAATGGGAAGCACCAAGAACCGTACGGGCATCTGTGTACTTCATTACCTGTGATTACCTTCACAGGTGATGAAATGATTGAGGAAAAAGATAAGAAGTAATACTTGCTGAATTCTTGTATGCCTGACAGGACTAATTCTAGTTGCCAAACCTATTCTATGTGTAAATGAGGTGAACTGGCTGGCAATTGCTGTGAGGACGTCAGCCTCTTTTAAGATAGTTACTTTGAAAGCTGAGCAGTTGAATCTTTAGTCCACAAAGTAAGACATATTTTAATTTTCCTTATATTCTGTTTCTAGCAGTCACATAGAATAATGTTATATTTTACTACTCCCCAAGATTAAGCAAGTTATTTGTGTGTGCTAGACGGTTGGGGGTGGGTTGAGGTGGTCACTCAAACCCATGGGGGATGCCCACTCAACCAATCACCTCCAAGGTGGCTGCGTTTTCTGCCACTGTGGAGGAAGAGTTTCTGTTTTCGTCTTCTTGATGCCCCATGGTTAGTTGGATCCCTTTTCCTGTGACACACTGCTTACATGTTCGGCACAGTATCCCTGACACTACAAGAGACAAGGAGCAGCATTCTGTTTTACATCTTACAACAATTAGGGTTGCTTTTTGTTTATTCAGTTATTCTGTGGTGAATGGGAAGACTGTTTTAATTCATTAATTTGCATTCATGGTAGATCCATGATGGTTATGTTTTTTTCAATTTATTTTCTCAGCTTTGCCAGGTTAAACTAGCATCAAATAGGGAACATAAATTAAATAGTAAACCTGATGCAAGTAGGAGCAGAAACAACAACCAGAGACACTGGTTAGAACTAAATTCAACTGGTTCAAATTCTCTACCCGCAATGGGCCTTAATAAAAGCACATAGCAAAGTCAATTAAAAATAGTTTAATACAAGATATTAAAATAGACTTTTTAATCTTTTCAACTTAACCCACTACAGATAATCTCCTAAATCTAAGATTCAGAAAACGAACTATGCATGTTTACCTTTTAATAGAAACTCCAGAATCAACGCCTTTCATACCTGTTGCTATTGTAAGTGGTCCCTAAGTGATCAGGTCATTTCGTAAAAAACAAACAAAAAAAAACACTGGCACAACTCCTAGGTTCAGTACAAGTGTTAAAATAGATGTGATCTAACTGCACAAAGGAGAAATATTTGTTTTTTTTCCATGATGCAGTAATGCCTAGCAACATCGGATGGTGAAAGAGAAAATGCATAATATTTCCTTGTATTTTTGGACTTGGTACTATCAATTAGTATTGTGGTCCTTGCTTGTGATATCTATCTAGGAATGCTGCAAAGGGTTTCAGTCCTTTCAAAGTTTTATTTTTTGTAACCAATCTTAGATCAGGTCTCCTACTAATCTCACAATTTATGGAAGCATTTTACGGTTTTACTCTTAAAGAAAAAGGATAATCACTAATTTCATGTTAAAAAAGACACACAAGCATTACAATCCTTAAAATATTCCCAGTCTTGAAAAATCATGAAAGTCGTATATTTAAACAGTCCTGGTGTCACATTCTGCTAATCAATGATTTCCCAGTATGGCTCTCCAGATCAAAGTATCCATTAGAAGTGCTGAGTTTCTTATGGACTTTGCACTGTGCCCATATACAAACCTATCATATGTATTGGGCTATATATGTTTTAAACAAATGATTCTACATGAATTATATGCATGTATTAACAATGTACCATATGCGTTTAAGATGTTTCCTTAAATGAAATGATGACCTACCTCTTTTGACTCATCTGGAAGATAGCTCATTGCAGCAGCCAAGCTCCCCTGAGAGGCCAAAAGGTTAGCATACTGTGTGATCTTTTCTTCAAGCACAGGCCCGTGAGAAGGCAGTGAAGTCCCACGTAGCAGTTCAATAGACCTACGTAACACCATCACTTTCTCCACAAGGTCCTGTATAAACAGAGTTAAAGAAATCAAGAAATTAAAATTGCGGTTGGGAGAGATGCCTTTTGTTACCAGAAATAACATGGTAAGCGCCATTTGGAAGCGCACTGCCAAAAAACACCAGAAATAATGCTAAGCACTTTAATCAGTTTTTACATTACACAAACGTTCATTTAATTTGCTTTACCATATGCACTGTGCCTCAAAGCGTTTTGGGGTACTTTATCAGGAGACTACGTTGTGATGCCTTTGGTGAATTTTGCCTTACTGTGTCTTTCCTCAAAGAGGGCAAGCTTTCATTGATTTAGCAGACTTCCATCTTGACTATGCAAACATAGTATACCTCATAGCACACAAGGGAAACTGAAAAGTATTACCTATCAGATAGTTTCATAACCTAGTCGACGACAAGATCCATCACTGTCAAACCAATATATGCTCTCTGAACAGTCTGAGGCTGAACCACTATTATATCAATAGAAACTCAATATTTACTGACAAGCAGAACAAATGCATTCCAGGCTGACCACCTTGTTGACCATCCACCTTCAAAAAAGTTTGTCATTTTATCTATTTCGTCAAACAGAAATTTGACAACTTGTTTTCTGCTTGAAGAACGTTAGATTCTATGTCAGATCGGAGGCAAGGATTAGGCTGTTCTTTCAACTCTTTATTTCTACAGCAGCCATTCAGGTAGATATCTCGAAACAAGTCATCAGGTAAGAAAACTTAATTTCCCATCAGGCTAGGGCACAAAACCACAACCTGATGTCCAATTCGGTGCCAGAGTCATATCTCAAATCCCCTTGAGAGCTACGCTCCAGCTCCCACTTTCTTCGCTGCTTCAGCAGCCTTTCAGATAGGTGACTGAAATTTCTGTATTTCTGTATTTCTTTACAGCGCGGCCACGTGAACATTTACCGCTCCGCCGTGGCTGCCTTTCTTGTCATAATTTCATCTGTGTTTGGGCTCAGGGTGTGTTTGCGGTCAGCCGATTGCTAAAGGGCCGCGCACCGTTTCAGTTCTGCGCTCCGCGTGATCTTTACCCTCTATCGGCCGACGTGTCTTCTCTGTCAGTTTCCCTCTCCAGAGAGATGCGTCGGGCTGCTTTCTGGCTATTTTCCTGCTGTCAGTGCTCCTGCCTTGAGTTTGAACACACGCTCGTGGGTAGGGCGGTAATCAATTTATTTCTGGGACTTAGCCCAGGCGACACCCCTGGTGTAAAAAACCCCGATCAAACAATGGTTTCTGACCCAAGGCCTAGTTAGGTCTCACCTCCGCACACCGAGTGTGGATGGTATACTGTTGAAACCCCCCACCCAAGGCCGACATTTGTACTTTGAGCGCTACGTACTAACGGTACTGGACTGACCCCATCGTTTCATAGCCCTCAGTCCTACAGTTAGAGCCCAGTCTTGATTCAAGTATTCAGGACTCAAAGTCCTATTTTGAGAAGGACCCAGCAGAATAGTTGTAGGAGGAGGAAATTACCTACCTCCACATCAACAGTAATTTCTGGCATGTAATGGATACATGGAAGGCAGTGTCACAGTGGACTGCGGCCTTGGAGAGGAAAATGCTTCAACTGGAAGCCCAGTGCCCATGACCCCTCCCCGCCTTGGGGGAAGAAATGGCAGGGCCTTTGGCCCCTTTAACTCCAGTGCAGCTTGACACATCACCTGACCGCCAAGCGCAAGCACGCAGAGGACCCTGGCGTCGATTTAGATGCTTTTGCACACCTTAAAAAGGCCTTTATGGCCTCACACCCTTCACGACCGGGGCCCCTTTTTCTCAGCATACCAAGGAATCCTTCCTTCACCGAGCTTTTAGATGGCCACGATTCCATAGCTCCCTCCAATGGCAAGCATCCGCAGGAATCCAGATACTGGGAGCCCATCCAGTAAGACCTCCACGTCGGCGCTCGACCCTCCACACCCTTGCCCCCCCCCCCCCCCAACAAAACCACCGCAGGTCCCAGGCACTGATAGGCTGGACACAGAAGACATGTTCCACCCTTGCACTGTCAAATGGTCCAATGCCCCAAAGGTGGCATCTTAAGTTGCAAACCGCCTACGGAAACCGCTGGAAAAGGAGATCTGGAGCCAACTATGGGTGGAATGTCTCTGCCCCACTCTTGAGGGAAAGGTAGCCCTGACCCTAGGGATAGATGCTAGAATGGCCATCTTTTTGGCCAAATTTGCACGGGACCCCACAAGGGGATTGACCTATCCTGAAGGTCATGCAAGGATAAACTGCTCATTATAGCCGGCATCCTATCGAAGATCCTGGACATGGCCGAGGACCCAAGGCCTTCAGCTCCTTGATCTCCCCTGAGATCTCGTCAGACTTAGCTCAGAGAGCCATTATATTTCTAGGAGACACAAACTGCACCATTCCTACCTAAAGAAACTGTAGGAGGCTGGCCTGGTGTGTGGTGGACAGCTATGTTGCCGGCACCTTATACAAGGTCCAGGAAACCCTTATTAGTAAGTATTATAGTGTCTAGGAAGCCAGGGCTCTCTAGCGGTAGCTGTGGTGAGCAGCCAAGGCTTGTCTATGAGGAGTGTTAAGCACTTGCAATATCACAGTAGTCACTCAGTAAATTATCACACATGAAAGGAACGACCCAGTATTGCAAAAATAAAAGTACTTTATTATGGCAACCACCCCTCTTTGGAGGTAAGTACACACAAAATATACACAGGTAAATACTAGGAATTAGCATAAAAACCATTAGAAATAGCAAGGGCCCTATGGGGTGGAAAACTATATACTAAAATAGTGAAATGTGTGTATGACACCCCCCCCAGACGATATGGAGTCATTAGCCAAGGGCTAGAAGAGTATGGAACCACAAAAGGTGAGTATCTAGAAGACCCCCAGCGACCAGGAGTGCAGAGGTAAGTTACTTGGTCATCCCATTGGCTAACATGGGGAAATAGAACTGGAGCAATGCATGAATAGGACCAGAAAGGTGGAACCCAACAGTGGATTCTGGGTGAAGAGGACCTGTAAAGAAAGGGACAGAGTCCAGTCCACGCAGGAGTGTCCAAGTGCGGCACAAGGCAATGCCCATCCTTCTGTGGGCAAAAGATCCGGAACGACTGATGGGTGAAGACCAGCTGCGGAGTCCAGGAGCTGAAGAGGAGTCACTGAAATTGTCTAGGAGCTGTCCCTCGCTGGTCGCCGGAATACAGATGGGTCAGTGGTCAGGAGGACCACCAACAAACACAAGTAAATCAAAGTTGGAGCTGAAGAAGATTTGCAGGGTCTGAGAGGGCCAGCAAGGTCCTGGGGATTCAACCCTTGGAGGGGAGTCCGGGTTGACCCTATGAAGACTGGAGAGCCAGCAGAAACAGTCAGGGCCCCCACAAGCAACCCACTGGCAGGAGGTGGCATAGTAAGAAGCAGTGAGGACCAGGCAGCACACCTGAAGGAGTCCCATGTCGCTGGAGCAGCAGAGAGGAGACAGTCCTTGCAGAGGTAGAGTGCTGGTGGCCGGAGCTACTTGGAGTCTGAAGATCCCTTTGAAGCAAGAGTCTTATGCAAGAGCATAAGCCTTGGTTGCTGCAACAGTTGTGGTGCACAGAGATAAAAGCCAAAGAGGACCCCTCAGAACCTCCACCCTGAGGAACCAGGAAAGATTAGACCCCCACCAGGGGTCTCCTTCCCAGCGGTGGAGGGACACCCTTTATGTCCTCTGGGTCAGTTTAGCAGAGAGTTCACAAATCAGACAGAGTCACCAACTGGAGGAATAAAGAGAAGTTTATTACATGGATTACAGCTCGAGCTAATACAGAGTCCCAGGACAGTCAAGTGACTATCCTACGGAGGCTGCCCCTTCACTCTGGGGCATCCAACCTTATATACACACAAAACTGCTTAGTCAGAGGACAACTCCACCCCTATCGTATTCAAGGTCCTCTGCGGTCTTCAGAATATTTCAGGGATCCACGTGTGGTGGGAGAAGGTGCAGATGCAGCTGGCAGGAGGCGGCAACGACCTGTACAAACTTGTTCTGGCAGTTACTGATTAAGCACGACTATTCTCGTTACTGTAATTGGAAAAAGTAATATGGCAGCGATAAGCAGATTGCAGCCCAAGGCTGCGAGCACAAGATCAATCATCAAAGTTCAGGAGGTTTGTTGAGCACATGGCAACATAATAAAGATAAACAGATGCCTAGCAGCTATGATGTATGATTAACTTTATGTACATTTTCTCAACCCCTGTTGGAGAATCTTCGCAGTCCCAGAGGACAGCAGATCTCAGCAGTCTGACGTCGATGCCTTAGGTACCTGCAGATACAGGTGAGTGACTCCTTCACTCCAAGGAAGATTGCTTCTTGCTTCTTTGGTGCAGCTGAAGTCTCTCCTTTGTGTGGTTTCATGCCAGAGCAGGAACCGTAGGTCCCTGGTCTGGTGCAAACCAGAATATGCAAGGAGGGCATCAAATGTGCCCTTCAAAGCAAGCAAGTGGCATGGGGAGGCTACCCCTCCCCAGCCTTGTAACACCTATTTCCAAGGCAAAACAGGAAATCCTTTGTTCTGCCTTCCCCTGCTTGAGCTGGTCAAGTAGCAGGAAGGCAGAAATTATGCCTGGGGGGCTGTAGAAGCATGGGCTGCTCGCACACACTGGAAGACTGGAATAATACTGGAGGTCCTGTAAGGAGCCCCCTAGAGTGCATGGAATCATATCACCAATACCGGCATCAGTACTGGGGCATGAATCTGACATGTTTGATACCAAACAAGTCTAGGTTCGGTGTTACCATTTTGTAGCTGAACCAATAGATAGTAACCTACGAAGTCTAGAGAATTGGAACTGGAGTTCGTTGGGGTGGCTCTGCTCTCGTGGGGGGGGCCACACACACAGACAGGGACCTGCACCCTGCCCTTAAGTCTGGAAGGGCCTAACATATATGGCAAGAAGCTGCATCACTACTTGCAAAATCCTGGGTGGATCAGAAGAGACTGCTCATCTTCTTCTCGATGTTTGGGTTGGTATTATCCACGGCAACTGGATCCTGTGGGGGTGGACACTGTACATATCTTTAACTTCCTAGCATCCTTGGCCTCAGAAGGCCTAGAGTGCAGGTCCACTGATACCTTCAGATCAGCTATTTCAACGGGTTACTGCCCAGTTGACGCTCGCCAGGTAGGAGAACATCCTCTGGTATGCAAGCTCCTGTGGGCTATTAGACTGTCCCTTCTGCCCGAGCCCTGATACTCTACCTTATAGGATGTTAATACAGTATAGTGCGGTTTCAAGTCTTCTCCTAAAAAATAAGTTCCTTTCAGGAAGCAGTCATCAGTGAAGTTAGCTATCCTACTCTATTTGGCATCTTGCCAGAGAGTCTCAGATGTTCGTGCTTTGGATAAAACCGGTAAAGTATGCACCCCGGATGGAATGACCTTTGACATCTCTAGGAGAACAAAATCTAAATCCAGGGTAGTGTCCTATACCAAGTTTCCTGACGTTCCTAAACTGTGTGTTGTCAGGACCCTGAAGGCTTATGAATCTATGACAGAGGCGATACGCCCTCATGGGGAGAGAAAACTCCTCATCACTCTTTCCAAACCCTGTAAGAGAGCTTCATTGGTCTTGTGATTCTACATTTAAGAGGTTTTACTTCAAGCCAGTCCAGCATCTAGCATCCCTAGTAGCGGGGAAGCTTTGAACCAACCTAATCCCCGCCTCCAGTCCGGACAGAGATTGAAAAAGTTCCTAGCTATCGTAACGGAAAGTTTCAATTTAATTAAGGACATGGAGGCGAGAATTAGCCCACCCAGACATTATATTTTTCCCCTCCTGCATTAGAGGTATGGTATCAAGATTTCTTAAGGAGCCTATCGGTTTATCTGTAAGTATGGATGTCTTGCTTTCCATCTACGTTAATGTCAATATCATTTATTTATACTTGAATCCATTCTGCTTCCTGGTGGTTTTAAGGTAGAGCTGTGTTGTACTCTGTTGATTTGGCCCTTCCGAGAGTGTGGAGTTTATACTGTTGTTTTTTTTCCATCTCGGGAACGGGGCCTTCCAAACAAGAGTGAGAGTGGCTGTGTTTGCAGGAAGAAAGGGGTAGCTGGAGCATTGTCAAGGGGCTTTGAGGGACCAAGCTGGCGCCGGATAGGACACTATATTGTGGTTATGTTCCCTACGCCTGATGGGAAATTAAGTTTTCTTGTTTCAAGGTGTCTCTTTGAAGGGTTGCTGCAGAAGTAAAGCGTGGAAAGAATAGCCTAGACCTCGCCTCAGTTTCCTTAATAGAATTCAAACTTTCTGTTACGATAGCTAGGACATTTTTCATTCTAGAGAGCACTAAAGACCTGTCTCATTTAACACAAGATGCAGATGACTAGCTATGTAAGTTGGAAAGTAGATATGAATAAATGTGCTTATTCTGACACTCTCTATAGTACATTCAGCTTTCTTATGCACAGTGGCATACACAACTGTTAACAGAACTTTGATTTTCAAGCACTTCACCCAGCATTTACAAAATATGACAAACAATTGACAATATCATTATAATCATACATGGCAAAAGGGCACAAAGGAATCTGATGGAAATCTAAATGCTTCAGTGCTTCATAGGGGGTATGAGATGCTATACAAATGCTGCAATACAATGTACAAGTCGGTAAATAACTTAGCCCAGTAAGATCAAATACCTGAAAAAGGCCATAATATGGCTCTCATGGAATTGATGGGGTGTGCCAGAGTGCTTTTGGCACTGGTTTCCACCACAGGAACAGAATACACACAATGATGTTTGTAGTTCAGGGGAGTGGTGGACCAATATGTATTCTGTGGTTTGGAATGGTTTTCCATAAACAGACTGAATATTGTGGCAGTATCATCACAGGGTTTTCAGTCAGTCAAAATTCGTAATGCTTCCTGTTAGACTTTTGATCCTTGGCGTGGTCTCCCTTAACTTTTTGCCTCTGTTTCCCAGGTTGTTGATGTGTGCTGGACTATGATTTTGCTGTTTTTGTTACTCTGGGCACTTTACCACTGCTAACCAGTGCTAAAGTGCAAGTGCTCCTTTACAAAATGTGTATGTAATTGGCGTATCCATGACAGGCATATTTGATTTATTAGTAAGTCCCTAGTACAGTGCACTAGAGGTGCCCAGGGCCTGTAAATCAAATGCTACTAGTGGGCCTGCAGCACTGATTGTGGCTGCCACATAAGTAGCTCTGTAATCATGTCTCAGACCTGCCACTGCAGTGTCTATGTGTGCAGTTTTAACTTTACATTCGACTTGGCAAGTGTACCAACTTGCCAGGCCTAAACCTTCCTTTTTTTTTACATATCAGAGACCCCTAAGGAAGGCACTAGGTAGCACCAAGGGCAGGGCGCATTGTATGGTTAAGGTAGGACATATAGGGGGTCATTACAACATTGGCGGGCGGTCAACGCCGCCCGCCAAGCTGTAACCGCTGTGCGCCCGCCAATGCAGCCGCACTCCCGCAGTCCCCATTACAACATCCCAGCTGGGCCGGCGGGCGCAAACCTAGTTTATGCCCGCCGGCCCAGCGGGGATGCGGCCGCAACATAGGAGCCGGCTCCTAATGGAGCCGGCGGTGTTGCGGCCGTGTGACGGGTGCAGTAGCACCCGTCGCGCTTTTCACTGTCTGCTATGCAGACAGCGAAAAGCTGCACAGGGCCCTGTTAGGGGGCCCCAGGACTCCCCTTACCGCCAGCCTCTTCCTGGCGGTGCAAACTGCCAGAAACAGGCTGGTGGTAGGGAAGTCATAATCCCCAGGGCAGCACTGCCCTGGCGGATTATCACCGCCGGGGCTAAAACGTCAGGAAACCGCCGGCCCCTGTGGTGCGACCGCGGCGCTACCGCCGCGGTCGAAATATGGGTCTCCGTACCGCCAGCCTGTTGGCGGTACGGACGCCAATCATGTGTTTTATATGTCCTGATATTGAAATACTGCTGAATTTGTTTTTCACTGTTGCAAGGCCTGTCCCTCTCATAGGTTAACCACATAGGTTAACATGGGGGCTACCTTTAAATATGATTAACGTGTAGATTCCCTTTGGGAGCTGACAGACATGTGGAGTTTGGGGTCTCTGAGCTCACAATTTTAAAATACATCTTTTAGTAAATTTGGTTTTTGAGATTGTGTGTTTGAAAATGGCACTTTTAGAAAGTGAGCATTTTCTTCCTTATACCATTTCTGTGACTCTGCCTGTTTGTGGATTCCCTGTCTGGGTCAGTTTGACAGTTGGGCTGGTTGCACCTCACACTAGACAGTGACACAAAGGGAGCTGGGGTGTAGTCTGCATTTCCTGATGAGCCATCTGTGCTAGGAGGGAGGGGAGGAGTGGTAACTCACTCCTGAAAGGGCTGTGCCTGCCCTCACACATGCAGTCTCCAAGCCCCTGGTGAGTGTCTGGGGCCTGGCCTGGGCAAGGCAGGACTTCACATTCAAGATACTTTGCTTTGAAGTAGGCCTACTTCAAATGAGAAATTAGGTATAAGAATGGAACCCAAAACCACAGACTTTAGAACCCTTCTGGATACGAAGAGGAACCTCTGCCTGGAGAAGAGCTGAAGAGCGGAGGAAGAAGAGCTGCCCTGTCTGTGACTGTTCTTTGTGGAGCTAACCTGCAGTTGCTGCTTCAGCCAGAGTAAGAGGGCAAAGACTCTGGCCTTTGCCCTCTTTTGTGTGCCTTCCATCTTGTGAAGATTTCCAAGAGCTTGATTTAGAGATTGCCTTCTGTTGTTTGAAGTCTCAGGGACAGCAAAGACTTCTCTCTGCCAACACCTGGAGTCTCTGGAGAGACTCCTGTTCTGCCCTGTGGTGCCCATCCAATTCCTGGTACCCTGAAAAGAGAAGTTGGCAGCCTAAGAGGAAGAAATCCACGCACAGAACGCCGTGCAGGGAAAAGATCCACGCAACTCTGATCTGCAGCATCGACGCGCCGCCAGCTTCGCGGTTGAAAATCGCTGCTCACCTGCAACAAGACGAAGAATCGACGCACGGAGCTGGAGAAACAACACGCAGCATCGCTGACGGAGGCTGGAAGATCGCAACCCGCGCTGCGTGGTTTTCGGATAATCGAGCGGATGGATTTCCGACGCAAGTACCGCTGGGTGTGTAAAAACTACGCAAGGCCTGCCTGGACCCAAGAGTGCTGACTGGATCGACGCATCGATCTCCGTCAGAGAGAAGAAACGACGCACCTGACCCGACGAAAGGTGAAATGACGCAAGGTGAGTGAGTGAGTGAGTGAAATCGACGCATTGGAGTCCTTTTTTACGCACACTCGCCTGTGCGGGGTTATTTTTGACACACCCAAGGTACATTTTCACGCTAACAGTGTTAGTGTGTGTTTAAAACTACATGAAGACTCTTTTTGCTTTTTTTTTTAATTGATAACTTGACTTGTGTATTATGGATTGTTGTCATTTTGGTCTTGTTTTGCTTAGATAAATATTCTCTATTTTTCTAAAGCTGTGTTGTGTCATTTTGTAGTGTTTTCCTTAAGTTACTGTGTGTGTGGGTACAAATACTTTACACTTAGCACACTGAAGTTAAGCCTACTGCTCGTGCCAAGCTACCTAGAGGGTAAGCAGGGGTTGGCTGAGGGTGATCCTCGTTTACCCTACTAGAGTTAGGGTCCTTGCTTGAACGGGGGTAACCTGGCTGCCAACCAAAGACACCATTTCTAACACTTTCCTCATAAGCCATTACAATATAAACATATACAAAGAAATTACAAACAAAGAACTAACACAATATACAAATTGATGTTGGTATGGCTAAAAATACAAACACTAATTTCTTCCTAAAAATTAGTCCCCATCCCAACAACAGAGATGCAGTTTCTGGAACTCTGAGAATATTTAAAAAAAAATTTTTTAAATCGTTCTTCAGTCATTTCAATAAAAAAGTCTTAGCTTAATGACGAAAGCAGGAGACACTAGCAACTCCGGCTTCCTATTAAAATTGCCATAACCAAGACACAACTGTCACAATAAAGCTAAAATTTCAACACCTCTCCTGATTGTACACTCAAAAAATGGGTTTCAACCAATGTCGCCACTCGCTTGCACAAAAAGGAAAAGAGGAAAAAAATCATCAAGGCCTTGTGTAATAGAACATCACATTTACATGAAGAATCATTCAACTGATTAGTGGAGTTTGTCAGCAAGAAAGTTGTTACAGAAAAAAGTTGCCTTGAAGATGGATGGCACATTACATTAAAATTATGCTTCTATTTCATATTCTTCTTTACAAGACAACTACTGAAGTCCAAGCTAGAATAACTATGTACCCAATTATTTATTTCAGTACTCCCACTGATTATACATTCTGGAGTGACCCACTGGTTACTCAAATTAAGATCTTGTAGATTATAGATTATACATGAAATAACTAAAATATGCAAATAGCTGCAGGATAAGGGATAAACTTTTAGCTATTTGAAATTGTAAATTACAACAAGGGGTTGGCGCACAGTCAAGAAGAGACTTTAGACTTGCATTAAGCCCAAAGAGGCAGTTACTTTTCTTTGGCACCCCTCTCTCTGGTGGATACTTTAACTGCAGATTCTTCTCTCTTGAATCCATCTCGCACCAGACTGGACCTAGAAACTTCTGCAATGACACTGACAGATGTGGTTGTCAGCCTTCATATTGACTCCGCACCACCTCTGGACGTGATAGCACAAAATTGTACCTAAGTGCCACCCCGCACCCTCACGTATGTTTTCTCTATCATACATTCCTGGCCCTCAGATGCGTAGCGATTGACAATCAAGAAGTAAACGGCATACAAGACCTAACTTGATACTTTATCAAGCCCCGACAGACCACTCTGCAGAACATGGGGATGGGCAGTGAGAAATCTGCAGTGAGATGGACCATCCAGCAGAAAGGATGATGAATACTGTTAACAACAGATTCATCACCTCTTAAATAGATAACAAATAGTACCTACAAAAAGGTGATAAGTCGGAGGAGTACACTTCACATCAAGAAGTAATTCAGGACAAAGCAAGCAAAACGGCCCTCCCTAAGGACTTGGGAATCGATGCAATGGACAAGAGTGTCTGATGAAGGTGTGAATGGGCAATTATGTAGCAGCTAGACAAATGTGCAACACTTGAACACTTCTAGTCAAGGCCACAGTGAAGGTCTTCAACCTGGGAACTGAGCCAGAAGGCCTACAGTAGGCTATTTCAAGGCCAGGGCATAATCCAGGTAGATCCAAAGGACCATCCGCCTCCAAGTTAGATTTTGGACAGCCTTTAACTTCCTTTAGATCAGCATGATCAACAAAGAATTGGTTGTCCACCGAGTATTACTTAATCCTATCTATGCAGAAATTAAGGGTGCATTTAGAATCCAGCCAGTGTAGACTCTCCTTTCCTTTAGATGGATGTGATAGAGAGAAAGGTACAGAAAGTATGATAAGATATTCCACATAGAAGGTCGACACTATGTTTCGAAGGAAGGACACCGGCGTCTGGAAAGAAGGTGGTTCTATAGAAATGTCTCTTTTTGTACAGTCACTGCTAAGTTTTTGGACTAATGCTGCTGGTTTATTGACCACGAGAGTGCACTGAAACCAGCCACAAGACCTCAGCGCCTCTGCACTTACCCTTAAACTGATTTGACAAATTGGCTTCCACCCAGTGGGCTGAGCTAACTTACTTGTAAGTCCCAAGTAAACGGTACACTGAGCATGTAAGCTAGTGACACCCCTCCTACCCCCACCCCCAAGGGATTGCAGCACTGGTTGGTTGTGCCCCCTTGTGTGAGGCACAAGTGAAACAAGGCTCACAGTCTTTCATTTGCAGGATAGAAGAGCAATTTAACTTTTACTCCTGGCCCAATTTTGCCATTTAGGGCAATGGCAAAGACAGACCTCCCCTGGTATATGCAGAAGTCACCCCTATTGAGTCATAAATCAGGGTGCAACATCCCCTCATGGACAGAACATGCATTTTATGTGTTCTGGTAGTAAAATTGGTAAACTGATGTTTTTAGTATGGAACATTTGTGCATCCCAATTAGGGAGTGTAGTGTTACACGCTGATCTCTCAGCTGTGCTAACTCTGGAACAGTGTGACCAAAGTGGGCCATCCAGGGTATCAAATAACTCAATACATTGAGCCAGACAGGTTTCTCATGTTAAAATTAATGTAACAAGTTGCAGTGTTTAAGTTTAGAAATGTTGCCATTTTCTTGCCCTCAGACCCCTGCACGCATACTGGTTTCACAGGGGGTCCTGTAGCCAAGACAGGTTTCTGCCCTCCTGGGGAGCTATGCTAATGACTCCCAGAAAAGGATACAATAGGGGTCTACTCTAGAAGGGGTCACCTCCCTCCTGCAGGAAGCCACATGGGTGCTGCCCCAAAAAGGGAGCTTCAAAGGAGAAGCTGCCTTAGAAGGGCAAATGTGTAACAATTGGGAAAGGGACTGCTCCTTTGTTCAAGAAGACAGACTGGCTCTTGGGACAGGAGAGTGGAAACCACTTGCCAAACCAGCTTTTCCAGGATCTGTAGCCCCCTTGGTAGCCACACCTCTAGGATGGGCTAGGGACCTCCAAAGGGGTCCTGCCATACTGGGAGTAGGCAGAATGGTGCCCAATTAACCACACTTTCCATGAAGTGGTCATCAGGTCGATGGGAACCTGGCAGCCGATTGGATACCAACCGCACCTGCCATGAGTGCATTCTCTGAGCACAAGTAGGGCACCCCTGACACCACAAACTCAGATCGCGACTGGACTGGATGAAGTACTGCCATGCTGCAGCTTGGAACCATCAAAGAGAGGCTGCACCTGCTCAACCTGATGGCTAGCAAAGATGAGGGACCTTGTCTCCTGTGTCCTGCTCGAGAAGAAGGTGTCTGGGGGAACACAGATAAAGCCAAGAGACACAAAGGGCCTGTGAGATGGCCTCCTGTTCACAGCACAGGGACACAACAGCTGAGAACGCTGCTGGAGTAAGTTGGTAGTCCAAAATCTTCAACCCCCAGCCAACTTCTCCCCTGCATCATCAGGGGGCCAGGACCCAACCCAAAGTTGCAACCAAGTTCTCTGAGAGTATAGTTGAGGTGCAGCTGAGACCCCAGAGGACAAGTTATTAACCCAGAAAGGATTGGGCTGTGACTGCAATACCGGGTGACCAGTAGTCCAGTGGTGACTGGACTTCTGCCAGCATTGGGAGGTCTTCGAGGGACATAGACCCTGTGACAAGGACCACCTCACCACCTTCGCGGACCGAGAAGTAGCAGCAAGACCCCCGTTATCCACAGCATCTTCAGTATCGATCAGCCCTTGCATCAGGACCACTTCCTGCAAAGGATAAAGGGGCCTGGAACTGACTGAGGGCTGCTTCACCTACTGGGGTAACTGTCTGAGGACCTTTCTGGTCACTCTGACTGATCACTACAGGAGTTGGTTGCTAAAAGTGACTTCAAGTGACCCCATTGCAACTAGCCAAACATTTTGGTGAAAACGTTTCTAAGTGTTCAATTTGTTGAATTTGCCAGTGCTTGATGATGGTTGAGTGATATAGAATTTACAACGTAGAGTAAATCATATTATAACTGCGGAATCCTCCAGTGGATATTTTGTTGTAGTGGTGTGTAAAAAAATATAAAAATTGTTAATTTTTATAAATTGTTATCTGATTTCTTTGGTGTCTTGTCGATTTCTTCAATTGTTTTGGTGCTGTTTAAATGCTTTACACTTGTTCTTTTAAGCCTTGCTACTCAGAGCCACAGCTACCCAGGGTTGAGATGCAGGTTTAAGAAAAGGGTTGTTAAGTGTAGAACATGGCGAGGTCAAACAACCACACCATAAAATATACTCCATTTCCTCACAGTGGTGTGTGTACACCTGGGTTGCAAAACAGAGCTTACAAACACTTAACAGTGCATAGCAGAGATCACAATAAGGAAGACTGTTTTAAGAGTCTAAAGCATCAGGGAAAAAGAGTACATGTTTCAAAAGGAGAGCATATCAAAAGAGGAACAACCAAATGATGGTCTTACTGAGGCATAGTAAAAGGTGATATGTAAATATGGAACAATAGTCAACCAAGCCCTACTAAGCAAGACTGTTGACCTGTACACACCTTGTCACCACAAGGTAACTACCATACATGCAAGTCCTATTAGGAGGCCAAGCATGTTGCACATACATATTCTCATTAGCAGCACAGAAGCTATAGAAAAAACTGCTCTAGATATAGCTTACTAAAGACCTTTCAGCGTCTGAAGCCTATAGCAAACTGTCACTATGATGTCATCAATTATGTCACCAATTACGTCATTGAACATGTCACAAGTGATGTAATATGTGCGGTCGTACGCAGGGCTCGACAGGAGCTCAAGCTTTAGTTAGTTCAAAAAAATTGGTGAATTTCAGTGTTGTGTTGAGTTTAAAATGGTATTTTTAAACTGACATTTTTCCTGAACTAAAACATCACTTTAGCCATTGGTTATTTCAGTGACTTTCTAGGATTTCTGGGATTTTTGAGACCAGTGGACCCCTCTAGAACACCCCAAAACAAGGGCTAATGGGCCAGGGTATTTCTACCCTGTCCCCTTATGTCATTTATTGAAAAAACATTTTCAGGACAGGGGACCAAATCCCCAAGACCTGTAAAGGCTGCTGCAACATTTGCTGTGTATATTGCAGCCAACCAATTAGAATGTTTGCTGTGAAAAACCCTCCCACCCAGACCATCATACAATCAGAAGGCTTGAATTTCCGCCAAATGGTCCAGGTGGCAATAAAGTTTGCACCTTAATTTCTCAAAATCTGCTGGATGGAATTACACCATACAAATAGCACACTTTGGGGGTCATTCTAAGTCTGGCGGGCGGCGGAGGCCGCCCGCCAGACTTCCCCCTCCGAAAGACCGCGGAGGGTATTCTAAGTTTTTCCCTGGGCTGGCGGGCGGTCGCCAAAAGACCGCCCGCCAGCCCAGGGAAAAACTCCGTTCCCACAAGGATGCCGGCTCGTAATCGAGCCGGCGGAGTGGGAAGGTGCGACGGGTGCTGTTGCACCCGTCGCGTATTTCACTGTCTGCCAAGCAGACAGTGAAATACTTGTAGGGGCCCTCTTACGGGGGCCCCTGCAGTGCCCATGCCAGTGGCATGGGCACTGCAGGGGCCCCCAGGGGCCCCGCGACCCCCCCTACCGCCATCCGGTTCCCGGCGGGCGGACCGCCGGGAACTGGATGGCGGTAGGGGGGGTCGGAATCCCCTCGGCGGCGCAGCTAGCTGCGCCGCCTTGGAGGATTCAATAGGGCAGCGGTACACTGGCGGGAGACCGCCAGTGTTGCCGGTCTGACCGCGGCTTTACCGCCGCGGTCAGAATGCCCTGCGGGGCACCGCCGGCCTGTCGGCGGTGCTCCCGCCGACCCTGGCCCCGGCGGTCTAAGACCGCCGGGGTCAGAATCACCCCCTTTGTGGGTAAAGAGCTAGATTTTGTGCAGGTTTGTTAAGATTCCTCAAAAATGGAACAAAAGGTATTAGTATAACCAAAAGCGTTCTTCCCAGGTAAAGTCTGTCCTAAGTGACAGCTACTGTGCATGTGTATGTGTGTAAGTATGTATGTGGGCATGTGTAGCCCACTCTGCAAGGACCAGTTCGGTCCTCATAGTGTGGGTAAACAGTGCCAATTCCAGACAAACACTATCATTGTGAGGACCAGTGAGTTAGAAGGACTGGTCCCCCATAGTGTGTTTAGGTAGTTTTGAGCGAGTGCATCAAAAAAGTGCAGTCATATTTACCTCAGCCCTCTTTATAACCTTTCCTACTATCAAGGCGTGTGTGGAGTTAGAATAGTAAATACACACTTTGTTGAGGTCAATGGTGAATCCTCCTAATTATAGGTATGTCACATTGAGGTGGGGGGGTTGCCCGGGGGATGGGGGCGGGTCTGTATGGATCATGGGTGGAGCTGTACCTGAATGGTGGATTGCAGAGCGGTTGGTAAGTGTTCATGCGCAGAGAGAGAAGGATAGGTCAAGGCCGCATCAGAGGGTGGGAATAGAGGGAGCACAGGTGTGAGTGAGGTGGGGGCGGAGCAAGAAGGGCAGCCTGAGAGAGATGTAGGTGGGGGAAGCAGTAGATAGCAGGGTGGTTGGTGAAACTTAGAGGAGAAAGGGGGACATAGATGGAGCATGGGGGGGGGAGAGCAAGAGGGGGTGGAGTCACAGAGGACAGGCAGTGCCAGGGATTCAGGAGAAGAAGGTGTGAGAGATGTAGGAGGAGTCTGGCCCAAAGAACAAAAGTGGGTGCAGGATAGTGGGAATAGGGAGCAGAGCCAATGCTGGCAAGGAAGCAGATCCCACCCCTGGCACATAAATGGGGTGATTACAAAGGATGGGTTTTTGGTGGTGGACCCCATCATTTGTATGCCCCCACACCACTCTTGGGGGAGGGAGTCAAATTTGGTGGAGCAGTGTCAAAAGGGGTTTTGGGTGCATTAATAAAGGGGTTCTAGGAGGCACAGAATGAAGCAACCTGGGTTTCATGGGGTGCTACACACATTCCTGTTTATTGCACCCTTCCTTGTTGTCGAGTGTACCCCAAAAGGTTTGGGCCAATGGGAGAGGGAAGGATGAAGAGGATCAGGTTTCTGGCAGGTTCTATTACCAACCAAAAGGGTGCCTTCCACAGGCCTACTGTGATTGTGTTATTGCGAGGGGAAACAAGGAACTTATGCTAGAATTATTGGGCGGATGTCTCCCCATGATTTCATTGCCCCTTTGCAGGATATGTTATAAGGTCTCTTGGGATGGTTTTTCTAGGCCTCATAACCTCAAAAGAGTGCCTGACATTTCAGATGTAAGGACACTTCTAAAGAGTGTGCTATTGATATCCTTCTGATAAGGACCCCAGGTTCCAGAATTACCTGCAGTAATCCTCTATACATAACCTGGGCATATGTGGGCTTACTGCAAAGGCTGCAGACTAAGACTGGGATGTTTAAAGTCCAAGTCCCAGTCCCAGTCCCAGTCCCCGTCCCAGTCCCAGAGCCAGAGCCCTGGCACAGCACAGCAGGCCAGGCCAAGGCAGCTGCTCCATCCCCACACCTGCTGCACCATGCATCTTGAAGACATAGTAAACTAAAGGCCTGACTTTGTCCTTTTCTATCACTTAAAAAATTCAACATGCTACCTTCTGACTGCAGCTAATAAAGGCTCTTTCACCTGCACATAACTTTACCCACCTTTTCATCAGCAAGGTCTCATGTTCTGCCTTTATGCTTTGGCAACTGGGCAAGCATCATCCACCCAATCTCAGAGCTTGACACACCAAAATGAAAATTCAACACCATTCAACCTATTTTATTATCTGGATGGCGCCCTCCTCAAATAATACAGCTTAGTTATGCCCCTTCTTAGGCCATATTTGTGTTCTCCAAAAAAATATTTGAAAAAAAACCAAATACATTGATAAGTGAAGATAAGGCATTGCTCCTATGTTACCTACTTGAGTAAAAGGAGGGAGGGAATTTGTAAATTTGGGCCACTAATGCAAAAAAAAAAAAAAAAAAAAAAAAAAAACTTACATTGTTCCTGTATTTAAAAAAAAATAAATGCTGTATTTTTTTCCACCTAAATGTACTCTGAGGGCGTTAACTGGATTCGAGCCCCTGTACAGGGGTAGCTTGCTTCACCAGAGACACTAGACCTTGCCATTGAGCTATAGCTCCTTGATGGGTTTTGGTTGTGCGAGAGACCCTATCAGCAACATACAGGCCTTGGTGTCATTGCTTATGGCTTCCACTACACAGGACACTTCAGAGCCATGATATAGGGAACATTTGACAAACTATAAACATGGAAGCCAGTGTGGTCCACTGGGCAAGTTCCTGACTTCCAGCCAGACAACCTGGGTTTGAATGCCGGGCTCGGCACCAGGTGACTAATGGTGGCAAAGCAGAGGTAAGTCAGAGACGGCTGTTCAACTGGTAAGTAATGTGCATGCGCATGTGTGTGGGTGTGAATGTTTGCTGTAAGAAACTGGGATTCTTTGCAGATGCCACCTCACTTTTTGCCCCCATTTAGAATTACTAAATGTTTATTTTCGACTCTAAGAGTGCACGGAGAGCCATTAATTACACCTCAGTGCCGGGGCTCTTTCCTGGTATGTCTGATTGTATCACAATTGGCGCCGGACTTTAGTAACCTGGAAGTCCCTAGTAAATGGTACCCCTGGTACCTAGGGCATGTGTACTAAATGGGTTCCTAAGGGCTGCAGCATAACTTATGCCACCCTAGGGGACCCACACACAAATGGCACAGAGCCTGCCATTTCAGAAAGAGTGTCAGGGTGCAAACCTTGAATTAAACCATGACATGACACACAAGTCACTGCATGCATTATATGTAAGTCACCCCTAGAGAAGGCTTTAGAAGCCCTAAGGCAGGGTGCATTATAATACACGTAAGGACATATCTGCATAAGCAGATGCGCCCCTGTGACGTCTAGATCTCTTCCTAGACATTGCAAGGGACCAGGCAGCCATCTTTTAAGCATGTACTGGACAATGATCAGCATGAGTGACCCGGCCACATGATGGCTGTACAGAAAATAGTGGTTTGGTATCAAACACCTCACCTTAATAAAATCCATACTGATGCCAGTAATGGATTTATTATGACATGCGCCCAGAGGGCGTCTTAAAGGTGCCCCCTGAAACGTGCTAGTCCTAGTGTGCTGGCTGACTGGTTTCAACTGGCTTGGCACCACAGACTAGTTTCTGACCCCCTAGAGGTGAAAGCCTCTGCTCCCTGAGGTCAGAAAAAATGCCTACTCTGGCAGGAGGTGTTATCACCTCCGCCAACAGGATGTATAGTACAACTGCATACCAAGGCCAGGGACTATAAAGTCCCTGCCACCTTTAGTATGAAACCCCACTTCCCTCAGACCTGGGAGAGGCAACCCCCTGCCCTGAGGCCTATTTGGCACCAGGACAAATGTGAAAATTAGCTATGCAGGCGGCGTGCTAGACTCCCACCTGGACTCACCTCTAGGGTGCCCAGCCTGAAGTGAACACGAAATGAGGAATTCCACTACCTTGTGTGAGGCCGAATTTTTAATTCTGGGACTGGGTGATGCCCACTACCTTAGGAAGTGGTAATCTAGCGGGTATAGTTACCCCAGGGATAAGTAGATCATTACTACTACCCTTAACACCCCTACATTGAGTATTTAGGGATTCCCCTGATACTAGGACTTCAGATTCACTGGACTAAAGGAGGACTCGAAGAGCCATAAAAAGCAAGAACTGAGGAGTAGCAACTGATATGGCCCCAGCTCCGCCAGTCTGCAAGTTGTTATAAACAAATGGGCCAAAGACAAATTATTCTGCAGCTGTTGTGCCTTCAATTGCCTGGGAGGATTGCCAGCACTTTGAGAAGTAACCAGCCTCTCCTGTGGAGCAGTAGAGCTGATTCCCTGCACCCTGCAAGCACCAGAGAGGACTCACAAGAAATGCGAACCACAAAAAACAGACACTGGACAGCACCACTGCACGCACGTCCCCTAGCCCAAGTTGAAGTGGGCCAACGGTACTAGCGAGGTCCCCAGATGTTTCAGATCCCAAGTCCGCCTTGGGTTTGCCAACTGTGGACTTCTCTACGCTGCCTGCACCTTCTTTGTGCATAACCCCTCAACCGCAAGTGCCTACCATGACAAAAATCAGATGCCTCAGGACTCCTCTGCACCCAGCAGCCCAATCCCGAGGAGAAGAGGACCAACGGTGTCCCCACATCCCTGACTATCGTGAGACCTAAGCGCCCCTGTGGGTTTCCCCGAACTGGCCTCCCAGATCTGCTTGCAGCCACTTTCTAACTGGACCAATCTACACTGAAGTGAATGGGACACCCAACGTCGTAAGACACCTCTGCACCTAGATGCCCCAGAGCCCCCCCAAGGTGACCTGTTGGTGTGGCCTTGGACCTTGCCCCATACTCACTTCAAGGCCAAAAGAACAGTCCTGTAATTTGTTGCTAAGTACTCGTATGCGGTACCTGTTTTGTTCCCATTGGGTAACTTTAGGTTACCTGAAGCGGAAAAACACCCCTGCACCCGGACGACTCAGTGCCTCCTGAAGTGACCTCTTGGTGCTGCTTTGGACCTTGCCCCAAACTTACCTTAACTCCACAAGAACAGTTCTGTAAGTCGTTTTTAAGTGCCTGAATGTATTATGTCTTTTTTCTATAGGATAACATTCCCACTCCAGAAACTGCTTTGTCAACTTTTAAAACATATATGCATTTACATCTGAAAAAGTAACTATCTGATTCTGATAATCTTGGTATCTAAATTCATATAAAATATTTGTGTTATTTTTATAATTTGCATCAGTTTTCTTTGTTGAGTGTTTGTCTCGTTTACTGACTGTGTGCAATAAATGCTTAACACTGTCCAATAATAAACTGCTTGCCCACACCACCACAAAAGAGAGCTTTTTAGGTTGTTTTAACTCCGGTCACCCAATAAGGGTCGCCTTGGAGTATCTGCATTTCATCCCCTTTCAATGGTACACTACATAGATAGACAGCTTCATACACGTGTGTGTCTGTGTTTGTGTGTATGTATATTATATATACACACACATATATACACACACACACACAGAGGGACGTTATAGTTAGGTTCTGAATTTACTCATACAAAACCAAGTTCAACATAGAAATTCAGCAGTTATAGTTATAGTTCTTTCAAGTAACTATAACTCGCTCCCTAAGGTAACTATAACTAGAGCCACTGCCATGCACAGTTTTCTTATTAATAATGTTATTACAAACATTGCAGTGATATCAAAGATGCCATACAAGATCTCATCAATTACATAATATGTCGAGTAATTAGCTGTGCATGCCGAAGGCATGATTTAAAGTTACCTTAGGGTGTACGTTATAGTTACTTGAAAGAACTCTAACTATAACTGCTGAATTTCTATGGGTGTGTATGATTAAATTCAGAACCTAACTATAACGTCGATGTAACCTGTTTTTTTCAGTGAATTTCTATGGTATTTTCCTCTAAAGTGATTTTAATCACTATACGTTATTCCAACCCCTGACGGTGGTTGGTTGCTAGGCCTGGCCTTGCAGCCAAGCCCTTATAACCACCCAAAACCACGCCACGCATGGCTTTTGGCATTGTGCAGCACAGTTGGCCACAGGACCGGTCTCTGTCAGTGGATGTGTGCGTGAGTGGGTGCGTGAGTGTCTGAGTCTGAAAGTGGGTGTGCAAGTCTATGAGTGGTTTCAAGTGCATCCATGACTGTCTAAGTGGGTGTGTAAGCGGGCGCCTGAGCCTCTGAGTGCATGTAGGAGTGAATTAATTAGTGTATGAATATGTGTGGATTTTTTTTCAAACTGTTCCTTAGTCGCGAATATTACGCGAATAATTCACGGATAGTCACAAAATTCACACATTTTTGCAAATATCGCACGTCATGACTCAAAATTATATTAAACTGATAAGTTGCCCCTAAAACACACCTATATCTCACCCCTGGAGTCAGGGTACTTTTACCCTAACACCTTATGCCACTTTTCAATTTTCGCCCTCCGGGACTATGTCCCGTGAAATAAAATGGTGGTTGCAACTTACTAGTCAGGTTGCTGTCAGCCAATTACAACGCTTCTTTTCACACGCATATTAGTGAAAGTTTGCGAATTTTGCAACTTATTCACAGCCAGAGATATACATATTTATTTGCCTTTAAATATCTCCTAAACAACTGAACGGATGTACACCAAATAAAAAGCACAATCTGCATACAAGCAGCTAGCTTTCTGCCAAATTTGGTGTAATTCCATCCAGTGGCTCGGCTGTAGACGTGTTGACAGGTCCAATGGGAATTAACATGAGAAATAGAAGGTTTTTGAGCCCCCTTTTTCTCAGCCCCCGTTTGATGGATCACCCCGAAACTTTCCGTGGCCACTTAAAAAAAAAATTTAAAATGATTTGTGAAGATTCGGCAAACGGTGCCAAAGATATAGGCAGGTCAAAACACGCTGTTTCTAAGGAAACATGGTCCTAACTATAACTACCTAGTAGAAACCCGCAGCAGGTAATATGTATATACACACACACACACACACATATATATATACATACAGGCCTTGCGAAATCTACTCGCTATGGCATGTCATATTTTATCAGGTCGAGCTATTTTTACGACGTACTCGCCCATTCTTGTGAGTTGACAAAGGACAGGTGTTCTATTGAGTCAGAAAATGAAGGGAGAATAAAGAAGCCTTTATATCCTACTTTTACTTTGACACATTTGCTCTGTGTTCAGAGACAGAGGCAAAATGTCAGTTAGTCTTCTTACAATTTACTTTCCTTCTCTGACTGCACAGTTTCAAGATTTTGTAAAGTGAACTGTCTGACCTGCTGGACAAAGAGTGTGAAATAAAAGGCAGCAGGGTCTCAGATTTTTAACACACATTAAAATAGCTAATACTTCCACTGTATAAACATTTAAAATTATATTTCAGTAGTTGTGAAAGTCAATTTTTTTGTTCTTCTGATTGACGATAAAATAATTTAATAGAATCAAAAACTTTATTTTGAGATGTGCAAATGATAAATATGTTTTCTGACTGTCCTGTGGGTTACCTAAAGCCTACCTGAGGTACCTTAGGGGTGATTTATGTGTAGAAAAAGGGGTGTTTTAAGGCTTTACAAGTAGTTCTAAATGCCAAATCGAAGAGACAGTGAAACTGCACAAACAGGCCTAGCAATGGCAGAAAATACCTGGTTAAGAGGCTACTTATGTGGGTGGCACCATCAGTGCTGCAGGCCCACTAGTAGCGTTTCATTTAGAGGCCGTGGGCACATGCAGGTCACTTTACTAGGGACTTACAAGTAAATTAAATATGCCATTTGGATATGAGCCAACTTTACCAGGCTTTATTGAGAGAGCACATGTAGTTCAGCACTGGTGAGCAGTGATAAAGTACCCAGAGTCCTAAAGCCAACAAAAACAAGGTCAGAAAAAGAGCAGGGGGAAGGCAAAAATTCTGGGGGTGACTCCTCAGAAAGAAAGAGACACACACACACACACACACACACACACACACACACACACACACAATGCAAGGCAATGTGAGTTTGGGTCTCCGGGTTTCCAGATACATATCCTAATTAGTGGTTCTTCAGCAGGAATGTGTAACACTCAGGGTAAGTTGCAAAATGTGATGAATTTTCACCCAAGCAGAGTTTCAACTTGAACAGTCTATCACGGAATAAAGGCTCTGTTTGAGTAAAAATCTGTGTTTCGAACAGCTCTGGGCGAATAAACTGTTACATTCTGAAATGTAGCCTGAGTGTTACAAGTTTGGCCTGTCCACCAAAACTGGCAGAAAGTTAAAACTTTACTCAGAAAGTGTGACTTCAATATTTGGTGTAGATGCTTCCTGCATTTTTGAGAACATTAATTTCAAAGAGGTTCTAAGGTTGGTCAAGAAGCAGGTAAAATTGTAATATCTGTGTGGTTGGTCCATCGTTACTGTAAAGTTTAAGAAACCTTTTCTCCTTCTGGTCTCTGGTCTTTTGGATCCTGTGAGACCAAACAATCTGATTGGCTGCCTATAACTTTAAGGATGATACGGAAACTTGGTCCCTATGTACTGAATGTCTGCAAACAAAAATATATAAAAGATGGTAGGGTAAGGTCACACAGACCCCCTTTCACTCGTGGTAGTGATCCAGACGGCCCCCCACTCCCACAGGCAACACAAAATATAAAAAAACTAAATAACTCAAACCACGGTACTCCCACAGAGGACAGCACAGCCCTCCCCTGAGGTACCACAGGACTGTGTAAGCTTCACTGAGTGCACCATGGAGGTGACAACCGGGCAGTGGTACCACACAGATACACAAAAAATAAACATAATAATGAATATACTTGTAGGGTCGGGCTTCATGGAGGGACTGTCATCTAGAAAGGGTTAAACAGAGGATTTGGCAAGGGTCCATGTACCTGTGCACAGTGTGCTGGGGAGGGGGAATTGAGGGGTTGTGTGCCTGTGGGGGTTGTGTGCAAGAACTAGCCAGAGGCCAGGCCCTGCAGGCAACCCCAAGTTGTGTACAGCCTTTGCCAAGCATAGCAGGGGTTGGGGGCCCAGAGTGGGTGGGAGGCTGGGCCTGGACGCAGGCCAGGCTTTGCGGGAAAACTACTGCCAGGCATAGCTGAAAGCAGAGCTTACTGGAGGAGTTGAGTTAATAAGATAAAAAAATTGCAGAAATTTGCTGAAAAAAACAGAGGTGAAAGTGATGTTATACATAGTTGTAGAAATAACACAAAACCTAACTTTTAAAAACCTAGAAGCTTTTTAAATTCACCAGCTTTAATGCATTGAGCTAACTATAACTTTTACCCCACCATGCAGTATGTATATTAAAACACTAATGGCATGTTTAATGACATTACTGATAACAACACTGATGACATCACAATCATTTTGAAACTGTGCTATAGGGGTTGTGGAGTTGAGGTCATTCAACACATTATACCTGTGTACATTTTTCTATTTATCTTACTGGGATTACCCAGTTAGACTTCGCAAGACTCTCAATTTCAAGTCAATTGGTTTATAGGTATAGATGTGACACTGTGAAGACATCTTCTATGAGCCCCTGTGGACAACTTTCATTAGTTAAGTAAAATACAACACACGGTCCTGAGATGGGCACAGTGGGATACAACCATAGAGTCATGCTTACAACACCAGTGTGTGAAATGAACCACGTCTAAGAGGGACACCGCTGAATTATATGTGATTTTACAATCTGCAATGCATGAAATCTTTAGCAAATAAACATCCAAACCTTATTAACATCCTTCTTACATTGAATTTCAGAATAACAGTGTATTGCAACTATTTATCTAGTGGACAATGTACAGTTATGCGGTCCTGTTTTCAGTGTTTATTTTTGGGGGATTTTATAGGTGTTTTCTCAGTTTTCCAACATTTTGTAATCTCTGGTGATCAGTGTTATTTAGCTGCCTAATACTCTGAAAACAAAAACATATTTTGTCCGTGCTTACAAAACATGTCTTTACTGCAGTGATTTATATAAACCACATATTTAATGAAAAGGAGAAGTAATGAAGGATATGTAGTGTCTTCCCATTGGCAGTGTGTCTAATGGAGCATAGGAGGCTATGCATTGCACTCTCACTCACACATCACTGTCTCTCACACTTACTCTGTAATGACTATGTCTGGACTAATTATGGTCTAAACATGTAAGAGTGTTATATTCAAATATTTAAGTAAACAACATTCCTTGACACAATATATTTTTTTTTAACAACTGTTTACTAAATAATATAACTTGTAGGGGTGGTCAACATTGCTAAAGCATAGTGCTTTGTGCAACCTTTCAAATTATGAATTACATCAGATTGATATGTAGCCCTGAATTCTAAGACACCAGAAACCTGATGCTCTAAGCATGCTTGATGCAGCTTTCTGCACTATTTGCCTGACTATGTTTAGGGAGTTATACTGCTGTGAGGATAACCATAGTTGTCAAGTATCCCCATGATGATGTCAATCCTGGACTTTTAAAAGCTAACACATAGTACTCTGTGTCTTGAAACTGATGTATCAACATTGTAACTTGGGGGTCAAAAACCTCATCAGTAAAGTGCAGTTAGGCAAAAAGGCAGGATTAACTGAATGTAACACACAAAAACAATGAGACACCTTCAAGCTATAAATGTTACTGTTATGTGGAAAGTCTTGTGTCATGTATTTACCATCCATGTGTATTGTGGAAGCTCTCTTTTCACAGATATCTGTTACTACTCCTTGGATTCAATGTTTAAAGCCTGGAAAGTTTGGCTGGTGACCTGCTAACAGTAATGATTTGTTAGAAAAGGGACTGATGGGTCAAAAGATTTTAACAATTCTGTTTCTGTGGGTACACTTGATAGTACATATTGGCCAGGTTTCTTACTTTAAGATGATAGATAAGACCTAAAACATGTTTCTAAAGCCAGGCATATTTAATCCAAGCAAACAAAACCGGAAGCAACAAAAAGAAGAAGAAACAATATGTGCACAACATCCTCAAATAACAAAACTCAATATGAATAGTCTTAGACCAGTCTTTCTTGCTGCTACCTTGTATAACAAACTTACATTGAGTTGGCCCTTGAGAACAAAATAAGAACATGTCAGTTTCCTTTCTTTGAATAGCATTTTAGTTTGTGGCTGTGCAGATTTTTTACCAGTGTTTATATGTTTACACTAAGAGGGACGCATCACTTTCAGTGGGGCTTTATCAGTTATTATTGGTTTGAACCTAAAAAAGGATATTCTATCTATCGTCAACAGCAAATTTAGTCTTTCTCACATGTTTGTTTGGAACAGGCTTGGCTTTAAGCCATAACCTATTTTCATCATAACTTTACAACCCTCATCAGCTGTGCTCAGCCTTTACCTTGTTGACACTGGACCATTTATTTCACCCCAAACTTGAGTAATTTTTAAACAGTGCACCATATTGCTTTCAATAAGGACAATTGCAATTTCATCTGAAGCTTACCATTTTTCCATGCCATGGATCCACATGTGTACACTCAGTGACTCTATGCTGTAAACAACTATTAGGTCATCAGTGAAGTTATCACTGATGTCATTTAACATGCCATGATTGATGTAATAAGCAAGGTCATAAGCAGCGCATTTGGGGATGCTAGTTATAGTTAGCCCAGTGAACTGTAACTGGAGAATTTCACAGTTTTTTTCCTTTTTTTTTTTCTTTTTTTTTTAACCCTTAGTTTTTGTGTTATTTCAAAACCTACCCATAATGTCACTTAATGATGGTTTGCTTTCAGTGAATATGTGCACATATATATTTAGAATATATAAAATGAAAAAAAGCAAAGGTTAAAACTTATTAATGGCACGGAAAATGTATTTATCCTTTCTATACAAATCAAACACTACATAAAAATGAGAAATTCTAAAGTTATACCTTACATATATAATTTATGCACCACCTTCAAATTACTATAAATCGCGGACCTCCGTACTGTGTTCTCTACTCGCTAGCAAGAAAAAAATTAACTAAAACAAACGCTTTTACGATGTTTTGCTTATACCTTTTCATATTACATCACTTATACTATGTAAAATCATACTATTCATAACATTTATAACATCTCAATTGGCATCACTTTTGAGAACACTGCATGGTGGAGTAGCAAGTTACAGTTAATTTAGTCTAGCTGCGGGTTTATAACACTGTGTACAGAGGTGTACAACTTACAGTAATTTGAAGGTGGTGCATACATTATATTTGTAAGGTACAACTATAACTTTAGAATGTCTAATGTTTGTGTAGTTTAATTTTGGTTTGTATAGAGTTGTACACAATGGAGTGTAGTTGAGTGCAGAGACGTGAAGTAGACTGGAGTGGCCTAGAATGGAACAGTGTAGAGTGGAATACCGTAAAGTAGTGGCATGGAATGGAGTAGAGTGGCTTAGAGTGGAGTGGTGTAGAGTGGAATACCATACAGTGGAGTGGCATAGACTGTGGACAGTCATGTGGCATAGAGTGGAGTAGCGCAGAATGGAGTAGTGTACAGTAAAGTGTTGTAAAGTAGAATAGAATGGCATGTAGAATTAAGTGGTATAGCGTGGACTAACGTACACTGGAGTGGCGTGAGTGGTGTATAATGGAATAGCATTGAGTGGAACGTCAGAGTGGAACAGTGTAGAGTGGGGTCATGTGGAAAGGTGTGAAGTGGCGTAGAGGAATGACTGGAGTGGCAGATAGAAAAATGACATGGAGTGGCGTACAGTGGCATGGCATAGGGAGGGGTAGAGTGGAGCAGTGTACAGTAGAGCAGAGTGGAGTGTCACACCATAGAGTGGAGTGGTGCAGCGTGGAGTGGTAAGAGTTCTGTGGCATAGAGAGGAATAACGTAAAGAGGAATAGTGTAGAGCAGAATAGCCTAGAGTAGCGTACAGTCAAGTGGTGCATAATTGATTAGTATGGAGTGGCATTGAGTGGTACAGTGTACACTGTAAGGGCATACAGTGGCGTACAATCAAGAGCTGTAGAGTGGAATAGATAGAAATTGAATACAGTGGCACAGATTACAGTCCAGAGGTGTGGAGTGGGTGTGGAGTAGCACAGTAAAACACCGGAAAGAGGAGTTGTGAAGAGGTAAGTGCCATACACTACAGCAACAGAGTGGAGTGGTGTACAGTTGAGTGGTTCAGAGTGGAACAGCATAGAGTGGAGTGACGTACAGTGGAGTGGCTTGCAGAACAATGTTTAGGGTGGAGTGGCATACAGTGGAAAACCGTAGAGTGGCGTAAAATTGACCTGTGAAGAGTGTAAAAGCACACAGTGGAGTTGCAAAGAGTGGAGTGGCATACAGTGGAGTAGGGCAGAGTGGCATACAGTGGAGTGACTTAGACAGGAGTGGCAGGCAAAAGTGGAGAGTTGAGTAGAATAGACCGGAATAGCACAGAGAAGAGTGGCATAGAGTGGATAAAGGGGAGATAGGTAGGGAAAAAAATAAAACCTACTACTTACTTAGATATAAGGTCCTCACCCAGAACACAGCCAAAGTGTGGTGAAACCAAAATGGCTACCTTTCACTTTTGTAAATGGAGCCCTTAGCCAATCATATACTGGCTTTCCATCAGCAAATACTGCAGTCTAATATATCACTGAGTTTTAGTGCATTACAACTTCCTAATTACTGAACCATTTTAGTTCAAACACTGTTAAGGATCATTTACACACTATAATATATATCCCTACAAAATGATATTAAAATCCCTTCAGCCATTTTAATGCTACGGCCAAGTACAAAGTCTATGGAGAATACATTGGTGGAAAACGTGTTTTCAGATGCCCCAGCTTTCTTTGCACTCCCTTTAACAAATCACCACCAAACTTTGCATCACCTGTCAATGTAGTAAAAGAAAAATAGTCTGAAAATGTTTGGTGGAGATTCATCAAATGGGGGCAAAGATATTACCTTCCATAATTCTGAGGAAATCCTATCTCTGGGAATCCTAATTAAAACTATGTTAGTATGTATAACGTACTGGCAGCCGCAAGTAAGTAGGTATAGTTAGGTCCTATTTTCCGTAGGAAAAGTGATTTTTGACTTGGCTTTATCTTTGGCACCGTTTGATGAATCTTTATGAAATTGACTCATGTCTGAGAGAAAACAGTTTTCTCATGACTTTGCCATAGAGGTTATAGAAGGTGCTCCAAAAGCTAAAATGAAAGAATATTTTCTGTAAATTCACACTTTCTCTCCGAGTCATATGAGAATGAAGTCTGACAGTCTCAATAAAATATGTACTTCCGAAAGGAACATTCCGTCAGTTGATTCCTTTGTGTCTTTGTGCCCTACTGCAGCCTCCCAGAGTGTTCTAAAGAACAACTAGAGCACAAATGTTCTTACTTATGACAGAAGTGTGGCACACCTGAAGCCATCTTGATTGAATCAAACTGGCAAATCTTAAAACATTTAATTTAGAAAGGAACAAAATGAGGGGGTTCATTTTGTCATAGAAATTATGGTTAGCACTGTAGAAAGAAAAATTAGGACACATTTTAAGTGAATTCTCAAGTATCTTCCTCTTCACTAAAACATGCACTTTTACACCAGCAGCAGACTGCCAGTTAACTCCCTGGTGATCAGCAGTTTGCTAAGGTGTTCTAATGAGCAACTAGAATGCAAAAACCTGAAACAGGAAAAAAACATGAACAAGTTAACACCACTATGGACGGTGAATTTAAAATGTGATGGATAAATAGTTGAATGAAAATGAGTGTGTCAGAAATTCTGACAAAGGGGGCAATGTTTTGTTCTGGCCTAAAGACATGTATTTACAGGAAGTGTATTCACAGTTAAATGATAATAACTGTAATCAAAGTATTACTAGGAGAGATTATGTATCTATGTGAGACAAGTTATTTGCAGAACTTAAGGAATGGGGAGATAAGGAGCTGTTTAATGTGGAAGAAAATAGGTTTAAAAACATTTTCCATCCTAAGTTACCAATATTCTATCTGATACCAAAAATCCATAAAACCAGGGATTGCCCATCAGGCAGACCTATTATCTCTGCCAATGGCAGTTTATTTGAACATGTGTCCAAATATGTGAATTTCTTTTTACAACCGTTAGTAACGAACTCCCCCCCCGAGTGCTGAGCCCTTTTTTGGCTATTTGGGGTAGTTTGCGCTTAGGCCTTCATAACTTTTTGTCCACATAAGCTATCCACGCCAAATTTGCGTCCTTTTATTCCAACATCCTAGGGATTCTAATGGTACCAAGAGTGTGTGGTTTCCCCTGGAGGAGACCAAGAAATTAGCCACAATACAGTGAAAATTTCGTTTTTTTAAAATAAAATGGGAAAAAAGGGCTGCCGAAGAAGGCTTGTGTTTTTTTCCCTGAAAATGGCATCAACAAAGGGTTTCTGGTGCTAAAATCACCATCTTCCCACCTTTCAGGAATGGGCAAACTTGAATCAGAAAACCACATTTTTCAACACAATTTTGGCATTTTTCCGGGACATACCCCATTTTTACTATTTTTGGTGCTTTCAGCCTCCTTCCAGTTAGTGACAGGAATGGGTGTGAAACCAATGCTGGATCCCGGAAAGCTAAACATTTCTGAAAAGTAAACAAAATTCTGAATTCAGCAAGGGGTTGTTTGTGTAGATCCTACAAGGTTTTCCTACAGAAAATTACAGCTGAAACAAAACAATATTGAAAGTGAGCTGAAAAAAACAGCCATTTTTCTCCACGTTTTACTCTGTAACTTTTTCCTGCAATGACAGATTTTTTAAATCAATATACTGTTACGTGTGCTGGACTCTTCCGGTTGCGAGGATATATAGGGCTTGTTGGTTCATCAAGATGCCTAGGTACCCAGAGTCAATAAGTGAGGTGCACCTTGCAATGGGTTTTCATTCTATACCGGGTATACAGCAATTCATTTGCTGAAATATAAAGAGTGAAAAATAGGTATCAAGAAAACCTTTGTATTTCCAAAATGGGCATAAGATAAGGTGTTGAGAAGCAGTGGTTATTTGCACATCTCTGAATTCCGGGGTGCCCATACTAGCATGTGAATTACAGGCCATTTCTCAAAGAGACGCCTTTTTTTACACACTGTCTTACATTTGGAAGGAAAAAATGTAGAGAAAGACAAGGGGCAATAACACTTGTTTTGCTATTCTGTGTTCCCCCAAGTCTCCCGATAAAAATGGTACCTCACTTGCTTGGGTAGGCCTAGCGCCCGCGACAGGAAATGCCCCTTTTGGACAGAAAACAGAGGTGTTTTTTGCAAAGTGCCTACCTGTAGATTTTGGCCTCTAGCTCAACCGGCACCTAGGGAAACCTACCAAACCTGTGCATTTGTGAAAACTAGAGACCTAGGGGAATCCAAGATGGGGTGACTTGTGGGGCTCTGACCAGGTTCTGTTACCCAGAATCCTTCGCAAACCTCAAAATTTGGCTAAAAAAACACTTTTTCCTCACATTTCGGTGACAGAAAGTTCTGGAATCTGATAGGAGCCACAAATTTCCTTCCACCCAGCATTCCCCCAAGTCACCCGTTAACAATGGTACCTCACTTGTGTGGGTAGGCCGGGTACCAGCGACAGGAATAGATCACACAATGGTCAATGTTGGTCCTTACATGAGGCAGCTGTTGATCCTGGGGTGATCCATTCCTGACGCAGTCACTAGGTGTAGGCACTCAAGTGGGGTAGTGTTTTTATCAGGACAGGTGAGGAATCACTGGGTGTTAGGAATTTTGTGGATCCCAGCATATTCCTGTAGTTTGTGTGACAGAAATGCGAGAAAAATAGAGTTTTTATTCAACATTTCAGCTTTGCAGGGTATTCTGGGTAAGAAAACTTTGGCGAATCCACACAAGTCACACCTCTGTGGACTCCCCCGAATGTCTAGTTTCCAGAAATGTTTGGGTTTAGTGTGTTTCTCTATATGGCAGCTGAACCCAGAACCAAAAACACAGGTGCCTGCCTTACAAAACCAGCTTGTTTTGTGATAGATAATTTTGATGTCTCCACAATACGATTTGGGCGGTGGAATTTGGGGCTGAAGTAAATTGGGGAGCTCACAAGAGAGCACTCTCTCTGCTTGCCGCCGCATTCACCTGCTGTCTGGGTTGGGCTAACCCATTATTACCCCGTTGCACAGACTGTGCTTGCGAAGGGACTGCAGGACTGTCCTCATCACCTCCCTCATAATTTACTGGAAGAGGAGTTATCGAATGGGACTCCTCCGACTGAAAAATCACTCCCAGAGTCTGCACCATTGTCCTATCCCTCAGATGTTGTCTCAGTATCTGATGTCTCAGTCTCTGATCCTATGTCAGAGCTGTCCTCTATAACCCAAGTGACGGCAGCAGTCATCCATCAAGATGCCATTTCTGCTATTGGCTAAACTGTTGCTCTAAAACACTAGCCTACGTAGACGGTCACAAAATCGATGGTGTGTGTGAGATATGTGCAACAGTAGAGGCCACCTTACCTGCGCTTTTTCCCCTCAATCAGCACGTTCTTTCAAGACTCTCAAAAAACACCCTGTCACATACCATTCGTCACAGTCTTTAGCACCTCCTGAGCCCAGTCCAACAATCATTACTGGTGCTCCCACTCCCTCCTCCTTGGATTCCCTCATTACCACCCAGCAAAAGTGCCCTTCATCTCTCCATAGCCGCCCTCCACCCCGCACATACATTTCATTTGTATTAAAGCGCAGGCAATGACTGACTTTACTAATGTACTAACCTATTTACATAAAATACAGATTTGCTCTTTGCAGTAGGCATATGAACCTTCTGCGCTTCTTTATGGCACTAAAACTGCCACTAGACAAAAGTCTGACCCTTTTGTAGCAGAAACATAATCACAATACTTACTTGACTTTGTTTATTGCTGCCTAAAAGCTACAGTTGAAATGCGTCAGTTGAAGTATGTGCATTGCTTTGAAGACGCAAGCTGCAACTGCAAGACAACTGGTGGCAAATATATATATATATATATAGATCACTTTTATATGTGGGTCTGGTTTTCCTGGGGGCCGATCGCAGCCCCCAGGGAAACCACACATGTACTGACAAAAGTGATATATATTTATATATATATATATATATATATATATATATACATATAGATCTATATATATATATATATATATAGATAGATAGATATATCTACATAGATCTATATATATATATATATATATATATATATATATATATAGACTAAATTTTTTTTTAGTAGTTGTATGCTGTCCTTGGGTGCCAAAATGGGGGGGGGGGGGGGACAGGCGCGGCCCGTTTTCCGAGGGGCCTGACCGCCCCCAAGTGAAATCCCTGGTGTCTAGTGGTGTTCCCTGGCCCCCGATCGCAGCTGTGCTGCGATCGGGGGCCAGGAAACACTTTCAGGAAGGCCTCGTAAGAAAGGGGAGAGTCTCCCCTTTCTTACGAGGCCTTCCCGAAAGTGGGGAAGGCCGTTTGGGGCCGTTTTCCCCATTGCGGCCGCTTCCTGCTCCGATGGGGAAATCCACAAAGTGACGTCAGCGCACCTCGCGGCGCTGACGTCACAAAGGGGCGGGTGGGGTTGGGGGGAGACACGGAAAAGCTTCCGTGTCTCCCGGGGTTTAAAAAAATAAAAATAAATAAAATCGATTTATTAACCCCCTCCCTGGTGTCGGCCACTGGTCGTGACCCGCACCCAAAGGGTTAACAACATTTCTAATTTTCTAAGGTGAATGTCTGACATACAGTAGGAGGATAATCTAATGATGTGTCTAGATGTAACCTCTTTGTATACAAGACTCAGGCACAAAGATAGTTTGACAGCTGTAAAACATTTCCTCAGATCAAGGCCGATTAAATTTTTCATACACAATGAAATGCTAATGGTGCCTCACCAGCAATGTTTTCTGGTTTAATAATGAGTTGTTTCAGCAAATGCAAGGGCCAGAGATGGGCACCTTCTTCGCCACCAGCTATGCGAATTTGCATTTATTGGCAGGAGGGAGTAGCAGGTACTACATGGCACGGAACTATGGTTGCCACATATTGTGCTATGAATTATATACATAATAACCTTTTTATACTATGGAGGAGAGGCAAGAAGCTGGCTGAGGAATTTGTAAACCAGATCAATGACAACAATCTTAACCTGAGTTTCACTAGCCATTACAGTGATACAAGTATTGCATTTTTAGATGTGAAATTGGAAATAGTAAACTCGCACATACCCACCACTGTATACTGGACGGAAACAGCAGAAACACCATCTTACATGCAAGAAGTGCCCCCCCTGTACCTTTGAAGAACAGTATACCATACTGAGAACTATTGTGGGCAAAGCCCATTTGCAGTCCAAAGGAAGCTTTCAAATGCACACAAAATACTATGCTTACCCAAACTAAGAGCTAGATGGTACAGTGAAGACACTACCTAGAGCGAGAGTGGCTAAACAAGACAGAAAAACACTTTTATTTAAGCAACAGAGGCACAGAGAGGGTGTTGATAATGAGTGTTGATTTATACCACCTTTAGTGATCAACACAACAGGTTGCGTCAAGCATTGCACAAACACTGGCACATTATCAAGAATGATCCGGTGATAGGTTGAAAAATCAGTGAAAAACCCATGATAACATACAGAAAGGGATGTTCTATGAAGGACATTTTGGTACGAAATAATGTATGTAATAGCAAGACACAGTGGTTGAATCCTCCCAAAGGCTTTAAAAACGCGTAAGAAATGCAAAACCTGTCTACATAACAAAAATGTCATGGAAGTAGCAACTAGGTTAGGAAAGATGATACAAATAAAACATGCATTGAACTGCAGGACAGACAATGCAGAATTATAACTGGAATGCCCATGCCCTAGGAGGTACACAGGCAGTACTAAGTTACCTGTGCACAATCGTATCCTAAAGCATTTAAGGGCAGTCAAGAATTGGGATGATAAATACCCAGAAGCCCGGCATTTTTAAAGACTTACACAAGAGTAACTCAGAGAACTTGACTTTAAGTGTGATAGACTGTATTCCCAGATTACCCGGAGGTGGTGATAGGGAAAGAGCATTACATCAACTTGAACGCAGGTGCATTCTCAGAATAAATACAAATGAACCCAATGGACTTAACACAGATGAAGAGTTGTATACATATTTATGATTCTTTCATGCAGTGTACAGAATTGCTGTTGCCTCTAATCATCGTGACAAGGGCTGAAGAGAGCAGAAACGGGTCTGACGTCTTGTCCTGGCTTCTTTTTCTTAATTAACGGGTGAATAGCTGCTCGGAGTACCTTCTCTTCTGTTAAGAATAGCAGAGGACTGTGATTATAGATCATAACCTAGTGACTGTTGCCACTAAATAGCTATAATTAGATCTGTTTTCCATAGAAATAGTGTTTTATTGGTTTGTTGATTACTTTGGCCCGGTGTGAAGAATTTTCATGAGATTTTCCAGAAAACATTCATTCCCCTCCACTTCTTTCTGAGAAGTTTTGAGGGGATACATCAAGGGGGGGCTGAGAAAACAAGGGGCTTCCCAAAACACAAAATCCCCATGTAATTTCAATAGACATCTTTAGACAGGGTTACAACAAAAACTGCTAAACAGAATTACAACAACTTCGGCAGGAAGCTACATCTTGATCCACAAAATGTGCTTTTTGTGATTTGATGTACATCCATTCAGTAGTTTTTAAGAAATTACCATTAAAGAATAATTGTATGCTTTGGCATTTGGGCTCGCAACAGCCTCCAAGACTCTCGCAGGAGCACCAGTTTAAGAGTTCTGATTGGCCCAGGGAGCTTTGTTTCCGCTGTCCTTCTCGCTCCCGCTAGATTCAGACTCTTGCAAGAGCAAGCGCTCTGATTGATTGCTAGCAACATGAGAAACATGTTGCTGGCAGCCATAATGAGACTCAGGTACTTAGTTGCTTCCCTGACTTTGTAAATAGCTAAAGATATTTGGGGATAGTGTAGGGATACCCTGAACTGCTAAAGTCCCATGGTGAGGGGGGGAACGGTGAGGGCTGAGTTTGGGGACCCAGAGGAAGCAAGGCCAAAAGAGAAATAAAGGCAAAAAATGCTGCAATCCTGAATCTGGGGACCCACCCATAAGGAACTCCCTAAGCCCAACAGGGATCCTGCCAGATTTTTTTAATTTTTTGTATTTATTGTTCTTTTCCAGTAATGAACAATAACAGTGGAATTCAAAGTGCATCATCATTCAAAGTGACATTACAGTGTAGATGCAGCCAATACACCGTTTGCATCCCATGCCATCCGCCCACCCACTACAAACATGCAACAACCTCACTAGCACCAATGCATTTAGGATCGATGATTGTCATCCCTACTTTTGTGTGACTTTATATAAGAAATATAAAGTATGTTTAAAATCATACATTGGTGCAATATTTTTAAGGCAACCTGATCATTCAGAGTAACCCGCTCAATATCAAAATTACATACATGGGTCCTTGACTGAATCATAAAAATCAATCCAGTGCTCTATGCTCAGTTTCATCTGTCATCTCCTGTACTTGCAGTAACAGGTAATTACTCAGCGAGTCCCAAATGTCTCAGCGTCGAGGTCAAGGGGGCAGCAATTCAGCATATACTGAGAATCGATCTTTACAGTAGATTAGGTCAGACAACCATTCCTTACATTTCGGCACTCTCCCTCTACCCTATCTGCAGACAATCCTACAATTGGCCAGGAGCAGGGCCAGTGCAACGTATCTTCTGAAGCCGGCCTCAGCTTCCTCTGTGTGACCCAGAAGAGCTACAAGGGGAGTAAGAGTCACAGGCTGAACCACCATAGTGCCAAGTGCAGTGGAAATGTCACCACAGTATGCCACAGTGAGCCACAGGACCATGTGAGGTGGAGGAAATGAGCTCCAGCCGCACTACATCAATCGCCGTAATCACTGGGGCAGAGTCAGAAGCAATATATCCTAGTCGGGATTTAGTATACTCAGTATAAAAATTTGTAGTGGATAATGCAAAGCCTACTACAAGATGCAATAGTCCCAGTTTGAACACTGCATTAGCGCCATTCGTTATCTCTATTAGTAATTCCTATGTCCACTTCCCATTGGGCATGTGATAATTTCTCAGTATAGGGAGCCTCCAATTGGGTCGTATGATATATATGCAGTGAATCAAATTTTGCTTGGAGTGCGGTGTGCAGGGTATCCAATGTGGTGGTGGGGGGCCTAAGTGGAAATACAGGGATTACTGCCTGTACATTAAGCCACAATTGAAGGTACAAAAGAATATCCAAAGGGGATGGAATCCCACCCTAAAAAATTACTTCACAGGACTTAAAAGATCCCGCACTATAGAGATCCCCCCAAACGCGTCATGCCATGAGCTTTAGGTAGTTGGCTGCAGGAGTTCTCATGTGTGATGGGTAGCAATGGGGGTTATGGAAATGAAATAAGCAGGGAATATAGAAGAAGCTTGTTTAGCGTGCGGGCCATCCTATGCCATGCCCTCAAGGTATATGCCACTGTGAAGTCTGTTAGTGATGCGGAGGACAACAAGGATCCAAAGAAGGAGTATGGTGGAACAGGAGCTGCAGGAAAGTCACTATTTTTGGCATGGTTACCCCAACTGTTTGCCTGTTTTCGGTGTGCTTAGACTGGTTTCACTGGGATCCTGCTAAAAGGGACCCCACTGATTGTGTTCTCTCCTCTAAGTTTGGTTGTCACAGTGCCCTTTACACCCCACAATTGTCATGCTGGTGTACCCCGTAAGTCCCTCCTATATGTTACTTATAGTGCACTGGTACACCAGGGATTCCCCCATGGGCTGCAGTATGTATTATGCCACCCATTGGAGACCATGCAGCCTTTTACTGCTGGTCACTACTCCATGTCACTGTAAGTCACCCCTATGGTAGGCCCTTCCAGTCCTAAGGGCGGGGTGCAGGTCCCTGTGTGTGTGGGCACCCTTGCAGGAGCAGAGGTACCCTTAAGAAGTCAAGTTCCAATTTCCTGGACTTCTTAAGTGCGGAGAAGCCAGTTTTAGCTATGTTATGACCTATGGTCTGGCTATATAATGGTAACACCAAACCTAGGCATGCTTATTATGAAACATGCTGGAATCATACCCCAATACTGATGCCATTATTGGTGGCAGACTTCCACTCCCCCCCCACCCCAGTATGGCTCCGACCAGTCATCCAGAGTCTGTGAGAAGTCCACACTGCTGCTGCTTCCCAGACAGGGTACCGCCCTCCTCCTTCTTGACTAGCTCAAGTAGGGGGAAGGCAGAACAAAGGATTTCCTGTGGAAGAGGGGTGCAACCTCCTCTCCCTTGGAAATAGGCGTTACAAGGCTGAGGAGTGGTATAAATAGGGAAAGTAAAATGGCGGACGATAAGCTGACGAAGGCGGTAACGCCGAAACGCGTTCTTGTGCAAATAAATCCTGACAAACTAATATGCCCACGGAGTGCCGGCTTTCCTTTAAACAGGAAAAAAGTGTGGATATATATATATATATATATATATCCAGAAGAATGGTGTATTTAAATCGCACACCAAGGGCTGCACATCATTCAATACCAGCTGGTAAAATACTCAGAAAACCACTTATTCTCGATAGGTTCATCGGCTGCTGTTTATTGAAAAAAGATTAGATTGCAGGTAAATCACACCAGCAAAAGTTGGTACAAAAAGCACAAAAAAAAAACGGTCGACAATGTGCTCACCATTCAAAAGACACACACGCTGTCCCAACCAAATGTCTACGCGTTTCGGCCGAAGCCTTCAACAGGACATTGGCAGACATTTTACACTCAACTATTTAAACCATATAGTCCTTCTTTGATGTTCATTGCATAGCTCAAGAGAGGTGCAAATGGAGCGGCCATTTTATAACGTCACAATTTTAACTTAAAAATAAGAAACTCCTAATCCTGTGCATGTTTTGAAATCAACTATGAACTAAAAATGTGACATTATATATTTCTCTCATATTATAATACATTATCACAAATATAGTCTGGTCACCTGTGAACACTAAAAAATTAATTAATTGTAATCACAGTCTACAATTCTTGAATACAAAACAAATCCCATGTATGCTGTTTTTTTCTCTCTTCTCTTTCTCAATTTTCATTTTTCCTTTTTCCTTTTACTCTTGATGTCCACATATTACCCACTTATACCTAATAATTTTAATTTTGATTTTGATTTTAGTTTTAATTTTAAAAGCCTGATATATAAATGCAATTAATTAATAATATAAATATATAAATATATATAAATATATGTACTGCCAATTGATTGCAATACATCCACTTCATATAAAGGCTATAAATAGATGACAAATGATGACAAATAAATAGAGTAAATTCAGTCAATTCTGAAAATGCAAAATAAGATACAGGTAAAAGCGATTTCAACGTGGAATAAATAAATAAATGGATATTCATCATCATAATTCATTAAATAAGTCATAATCCTATAAATTAATATATTCTAAAAGGAATCTGAAGAGATTAATTAATAGATCCATATCATAGGTCAAATTGTTATTGATTAGGAAATTGTAAATAGACCCCACAAATTCAGCAACAGGAGAATGTATATGTGTGCCGCTATCCTCCCCAAGGACCTATGCAACAGTATAGGAATAAAATAGATGAGTATAACACCCTAAAAGTGAATAAATTATTAATAAAAAATTATTACCAAAATACACTAAGTATCAATCCGGCAAATGCTAATACTAATAGTAATAACAATAATGATAAAATCAATCAGTAAGGATCCTAACAAAACACAATATTCTAAAAAAGTCATCAATTTCATTTCATGTTTTCTATTGGACAAAATCTATGTGTGAGAAAATGTAAAAAAGTGTAAAAAAATGTGTATATCTCTGTATGGGAAAATCTAAAAACTTACAGATGTACATGAAGCTCTGCGTCCAAGTTGTGACCCCAAGGGTGTTCTGTACCTAAAAGTAAAATAGTTTTGGACTCCATTTGTCTCAAATGTGCAATTCTATTGCCTCCTCGGGGATGGACCGCAATGGTTTTAACACCATAAAAAGCTAGGGAACTACAGTTACCTTCATGTACATCCCAAAAGTGTTTAGCTAAAGGATAGGATGGATCATGATTCTTAATGGCTCTGAGATGTTGCAGGAACCTGATTTTCAGTTTATGAATGGTACTGCCCACATATTTCTTGCGACACCCACATTCAATGACATATACAACGTATTCAGTTTTGCATGTGATACGTTCAGTTATGTCACAAATTTTTCCTTCGAACGTGGTGTATGTCTGAGTATTCTGTGCATACAAACATGATTTGCAATGTCCACATTTCCAAAAGCCCAAGCTTTTTTTGGCCAACCATGACATATTAGTTTTGGGACTCTGAAATAGGCTTCTGGTAAGATGGTTACCCAAAGATTGGGTTTTGCGATATGTGATACATGGATGTGGACCTATACTGTCCTTGATGGCAGAATCATGTCTCAAAACATGCCAATTTTTCTGTATGATATTATTTAAATGCGAATGTTGAGAATTAAACTCTAAGAATAGTCTAGGTGATGATACCTTATTGTGATCTTGATTATGAATATTATCAGGCTTGAAAAGCAATACTCCATTTCAAAGCTTTTGGATGACCACTATTGCCATATATATATATATACATTCACATAACCATAAGTAATATATACATTTGCTAAGCAGACCTAAAGAATATCTATACATTTTAAAAACGAAGTATTATACACATTTGTACAAAGAAATACACATATCTACATACATATAAATGCTTATATACAGGGATATGCTGTACATTAGTGTATGTGTAAGGTGTTTATGTAGGAAAGAGACTACTCTTGAGAAGTCTTCTGAAGATAAGATAATTATCCGTGGATGCTGCCTGCACAGAGTAGAACAGAATTTGGTTCAGAGACCAGGGTAAAAGATAAAAAATGAGGCTTTGTTTTACACTTCATTGTCAAAGGAAACAAGTAATTATCAAAGGTTAATTGTAGTTACAGCGTTAAACTTCAAGGTTGCCTGCGTTGAGCTATACCTGTAGTGCCAAGGGAGAGGTCGTCTCATGGATTTTCACCCAGCACTCAACTAACCTCTTCACGTTCCCGGAGGAAATGTAACAAAGGCAGGCCTGAGATGACAGTCTCCCATTTCCTTCCGACTCCAGGCGGGCACCCAAAATATCTGTGAAAAAAAGTGGATGGTCCTAAACATTGTGGCTCCTGTAAAGCTTAAGTAAGCAGTAGCGCATAGATACAAGGCGAGCAGGAGCATAAGGGACATATTCAAGTATGTTATCAGGAAAATAGAGAGAGTCAAGATGAAAGCCGGGCACGATGTAGTGGACAAATAATGTTAAAAAAATGAACAATAATAAAAATACGGCATTGCATGCTCATACACATAACATACTATGCTCAGACCGAAGAGACACTGCACATAATGACATACAGTAAGAGTGACCTTTTAGCATTAACGTGTTTAGCTACGGTAGACTTCTTCAGAACAATATGTACGTATAGAGAATCATACAGTTGAAATGCGTACCCGAGCTATGCTATTACAATAAAGCGAAATAAAAAGAAACCACACAATCCACGTTATTCTACATAGTGAATCCGCAGGAAGTACATTAGGCATGAATTCTATAAGCTCGTGGGTGTCTTTTTTTACATGCAAATCTCAAGTCTGCCATCTACAGACTAGTGTCTATATTTACACTTACTCTAATGTACTAGGAAACAACTTAAGCATCCGATCAACTTTATGTGGATGAGTAGTTCTAGCCAGACAAACCGAGATAGGCTATAGGAGGTGAATAAACGCACTAACACGACAAGAAGAAGCACACATGAAAGAGATAAACTGCTTAATAAAAATCCTGTTGATAGTAAAGAAAACTCGGTACTTTGCAAATGGTACTTAAATGATTAGGCCTTGGCGAACATTCCAAAACTTAAGTGCCTCGGAGTCATGATAGATGCAAAAAGGAACATTTGCGGAATAAAAATCGCTAATCAAGAAAAGGGCAGCACTAACGTCAGCCTTTAGTGCTCTCTTTAATTCCTTACGAGGCCCTAGTATATTATCTATTTTGAATGTGAAGCTACTACCAACTCTGGGTATGGCTCAGAGGCACTCCGTGGCACAGATGCAATGGTCATTGAACGAGACATTCTAAGAACTTATAGATACATATTCTTCCTCCAAAAATACCTTATCACCTACACAAATAAGCCTAGAGTTTGGAAACCGCAAAACAAGTATTTTCAAGATATGGAGCTTACGTGAAGACCTGCCATAAACTGAAATTGACTCCCCGGAGAACTTTAAATGTAGTTTTATGGACTGTTGCAAATCAAAACCCCTTTAACACAGCAAAGATACATTTGGGGGAAATAATAAATAGACTCCACTTACAGAAAGAGGTTTGTTCTCTGTCCGCTTTTTAAAAACACAGCAAACTCACTAGTAAAGAAGATCTCTTTCTTTGAAGGCAGAGCCGCTTTAAATAAAAGGTCACTTGTTTGGACGGTTATTGGCAACTATACATCCACAATCTCCAAAATCTCTTAGGTGAAATCTATGCTTTTTATTATGTAAAATTAAGGAACATTTGATACCGATTCGATGTCTGATTATAAACTTTACCATCGTGGAAGAGGTCAAAGGCTGAGACTGAGTGCTGCTTATGCGCTTTGGCAAAAGATGATATAATGCACTTTATTTGTATCTTCACAACATTAATAGAAGAGAGAAAAACGCTCTTGAGAATCCCCGTCCTGGGACGCGATCTATGCTCCTGCATGCCAGCTGCATGTCAGCAGTAGACTTTTGAAGTTTTTAACATATTTAGAGTCCAAAATAAAAAAAATAAAAGTAAGAACCGGGACCATAAAGTCCTTGATGCCAGTAATGCTGCTGTTCCCTATTTAAATGGGCATTACCTTGTACTTCTGTTAATTGGATACGTTTTAGCGATTGAGAATTCCACTTCGATATTTAAACATAAGGTAATTTTAGATGCTTTTTTATACAGGTATTTTTAGTGTTACCTACAGGAATTACATATATTTCTTTGACATATTGCTAAAACAGAGAACCAGAGTCATCTTGTTTTTAAGATTTTAGTTTTAATATGAACTGTGAAGCTATTTGTTATGGATTTACTTAACTAAATAATAAACTCAATTACAACTTAAGCATCAACAAAGGCAATGGATTCACTCTCACCTTTATTACTCTGGTGCCAAACTGTATGCTTCGCCACTACTGCCTCCCGCTTGAGGATAGCAACCTAATCGGAGCGTTCTGCAGCGTCAAAGGACAAAAACGGCCCGCTCGGCTGATACACCGCCTCCAAGGGCACTTTAAACAGTACCTAGCATATAGGAAGGTGTGGTGCTTTCAGCTACCTACTTTTGGCGTAAAAACTTTGAGTGAAACACCTCTTATAACCAAGTGCTCCAGAAGCTGCCTCACAATGGCAGATCCTAAAATGGCAGACACTAGGACTCCACGTGGATGAATCTCTACTCAACTACCGCAGCGTCACTATGAACATCCTACCCCTAGAGGTGAAGACTTAGTGGCACTCCTCTACAACGCTCTATAAGGGTAGGAACCTATAATATACAAAACTACCCTACCGACCAGAGTAAATATGGCACGCTCCCATCCTATGTGTGACCCTAACATGGCCACCCCAATCTAATACAGCTCTTCTAAAGCATGCTCCAGAACATTCTTACTTCTAAACTACACACATTGGGATCCTGGATTTCTCCACCTCAACAGCAACGCAAATTGCAGACAGTAGGGGGCTGAGAAAAATCCCCTCCACAATCCGCACTGCGGCACCATATAAAATTATTTAAGTGATACTAACCCAGGAAGGATACCGACTTCTACATCTCATCATACCTCCCAACATTCGGCACCTCTGTTAAAAATTGGTAGGACTACTGAAATCCCATTAGGCGCACCCAAGACAAAGTAAACAGTAAGGTCCCCTCTCAAAATGGCAGACTCCAAACTGCACAACCCTAAAGAAGCGAGGGGAGGTCTGAACGACAGCAACCCAGTACAAAAGAGTCACAAGCAGGAACCCCCCCCCCTATAAAATCTAAATCTGAGAACTTCACAACTCTAGACCTAATTATTCTGAAACTCAACATGCTACACATGCTTGCTCAATTGACAAAATCCACCACATAAACAAACAGAGCAACCTTGCATCTTCTAAACAAGAAATGAAACAACTGGATGGGAGAGTCTCTGAAAAATAATCACAGATAAACATCCTGGAAGACCGCAAACACAACTCTTCTAAAACTCTATCAAGCACCTCCGCAAGACAGGCTTGACTGGAAAGGAATACGACTTGAAGAGAGAATAAGGGGCAACTTGCACATTTTTGGACTTCCTCAAGTTAGCAAAAACCCAGCTCCTTCCTGCGCAATCCTCATTGAAAAATGGATCCCACTGTACTCAATATAAATGTAGACAAGAACTTTGAAATAACCCAAGTGCAGAGAGTTCCCATACATAAGCCCGGAAACAGCGAAGCCCTAACAGCCATCAATTTCAGAACCCTCCGCTACTCACATAATGAAGACATCCTCACACAGATGAAGAAAATACAGAGAATTAAGTGTCAAGGTGCCTCCACTGGGATCTCTCAAGATTACTCCAAGACACTGTCAAGAAAAGCGTTCCCTTCCCAAAGGAAAACCCTGAAAGATCTGTCAATACAATTTTGTTTATTGGTCCTGCACAAATGAAAATGACTTACAATGGCAAAACCATAATTTCTGAAGACCCTACGGATCTGGACTACTACGTTTTGGAAATCCAAGACCTGAAAATGACTTCCTAAAAACTCAGAAGGAATGGCTACCACTTAACACAAATCCTTCCTACTAACGTTCAATAATTCTCTACTCATTTAGCAACGTACGATAATCAAGGCTGCCCACAAACGGTCTAAACAAAACCCAACTAACATTATTCCCATAACGCTACAGCACTCTGATCGACCCATGGGATCGAGACACAGGCATACATGCTCATTTGTTCATAATAACTATAAAAGGCCGAATATTTGTTGGAGTCGCTTCCACTTCTTCAAACTGAGACAGAATAAAGTGGTCATCAGCCTACTAAACGCTAACTAAACTGACTAACTAGCATCTACTAACCTATTAATAACCTAATAATAAACCTATCAACCTACTGTTAACCCTAACCAATTGTAAGATTACTCTTCTCTTATTCAATGGCTGGTACTGTATTTCTATAATAACTTTCAACATGTTCTGGTTAAATCAGGTGTTCTATAATTGCCTTCAACCCGATGATGGATTTATTGCAATGTTTCATCTTCTCACTTTCAACATAATTTAGATTTTTAAAGTGTTATCAAAACTGTGTTTCGACCCACATGTTGGACAATACAAAAACCATTAAAGTTTGCCCGCACTTCCTGCATTACAGTAACCTGGGGCCGCTTGACCAACTCACTTCAATATGAGTTGATCTATGTTGAGAATATGCTGGAAATATCTGAACATTCTGCTGGTACTAGTTTGTTAATATGTTGGTTCTAGGTAGACACCTTAATGATAATTCGTTGAAACTCTGGTGGCTCTACGTTGACACTATGTTGATGTTATGTAAGCACAATAATGACTATAAGAGGAGGATTTACTGTAAACTGTCACATTGTATTCTATAATTATGAAGTACATTGCGCACCATTTTTTACAACCCTAACTGTTAACCTAAAAACTTGACTCAGCAGAAATAATGACATGCCACCAACTGTAGTGAACCTTATCTTGTTTTAATGGGAAGCAGGAGTTAGTTTAGCCATCTAGACTTGTGCCCCCGTCACCCAGTGACTTTTACTCTACTTAGCTTGCTCTGTTTTAGCACAAATATTTAATGATATCTTTCCAAGATGGCTGCATTGTTTCTAGTTAGGCCAATGTTATAGTTTCATGTTATCAGTGCCGCCGCACTAAGGCGTCACTATCAAGCAACAAAGATAAACAAAGACCTATTAAAAACTTGACTGCATCTCCTTCATTGCATGTGTTTGATTGAGACATGTTGTTCATGTGAGAAAGGGCTAATCCCGGTTTGACCACGACACTCCCTGAGATGTCGAACTCTTGAGTCCATGCATATAGGCTGCCGTAAATCAACTTTTACTGTTTGGGTTTTTGGCGAGGCACTGCTAGTGAGCCTGGAGGGTTGGGATGACAGTTGCAACTTGTTGTAGGACTGGCATAGTCACCCACAAACATAATACTGTCTTCCTTAAACCAGCAGTCTTGCCTAGAGCAAGAGTCAAACTATGACACAACTAACACCCATCCCACAAATAGCCACCTCACTCACTACAAATATTACACTTTCTATATAAACTACAACTACTATACCTGTAAAAACATGAATATAAATAACAGAATACACATTATCCACTCCCACTAAATAGCAACAAACTCACTAGGCATCATTATGGGAACAACGCCAGGCACTCCATCCATCAAACAGTATAAGTAAACATATTATACGTAGATACTGACCTGACTTTTAATACACACACCATTCTATACAGGGTGCAGCAAGACTGCACTCCAGACCTAAGCTTGACCACTCGTGGCCTCCATCGCCTCGTCTGAGTTAGATTTTGTTGGATACCTCTCCATGGTAAGTAGATTCTCATCAATATATATTTCCTCCTGTCCTGTATAGTGCTAATCCACTACCTCCTTTCCTACCTCCCTACCCACCCACCTTGCTCTCTCACCCATTCTGTTTCCCCTCAACTATGCCATCTCTTCAAATCCTTCAAATCCACCCACCTATCCCCCTCCTACCCTCACCTCACCGGCAAACAATAACTGGCATTTAGCTGGTTACTCCGATGAGAAAACTCACCTCCCATAAAAATTAAAACATAAAAATACTCTCCTTCAATGTCAAGGGTCAAAATCACCCAATGACAGAAAATCCTAGACTATACACACAAACTTAAGGGAGACCTCCTTCTCCTTCAAGGAACAAAGGTGGCCATGAAAGAGGCAATCCTCCCCAAAAACAAAAAACAAGGGCTAGTGATTTTTTATGCACTCCATCCACAAACAAACAAAAAAAGGGCTGATCACCCTTATCTCGAAAGCCTCTGGCCTCACTATCCTGTCCTCAAAAGGAGACACCAAAGGCAGATGGTATCTTACTAAATTACAGAGCGACAACCCTGAAATTATAGTCATGAACATCTATTTCCCCAATAACAACAACCCTACCTTTTGGATTAATCTCAGTAAAAAAAAACTCCCAACTTTACCTCCCAACTGTAGAATGATTCTAGGAGGAGATTTCAATTTACCGTGGGATGCCACCCTTGACAGGAATTCTGCATGTCAATTTAAACCCAACAAATCCCATAAACAAATGTTAAACATGTGCAATTCTCTTAAACTTAAAGACATATGGAGATTATTCAATCCCACAGGGTAAGATTACTAATTTTTCTCCCATCTGCAATATACATTCTCTCGCATCAATTAGATCTTAATTGACTAAACTCGTGTCCCAGCCACCTCTTCCCCAACCATTGAACCAATCCTAGTCTCAGACCATGACTATTTCATTATTCTAGGATATCGCTTGCAATACATCAGGAACAAAAACATGGAGAATGAAAAACCTCCTCATGGTGGAATACTCCTTCAAGAAAATAATCAAAAAAGAGATCGATGAATACATAGAACTCAATAGGCCTTCTGGTCCAAATGCACAAAACATCTGGGATGCCATGAAATGCACGGCACATGATTAAATTTATGTCAAAGAAAAACAAACTAGACAACAAGACCTTAGACCAACTAGAACTAAAAATAAAATCATTAGAGAACGATCTCAAATGCACCAAAGACAAAACTTAATTAAACAAGCTAATTAAACTCAAGTCTGAGTATAACAAGATTCTAAGTAACATAGCCCACCTAATAGTCCAAAAATACAAAGGCAACAATTTATGTGGACGTAATAAAGCTGTCAAAATACTTGCTTCTTATTTAAAACAGACCAGTCAGAAGACAAGAATAACCTCTATAACCAATGAACATGGCATCACATCGACAAACAAGGACAACCTAAATACCTTCAACAATATTACCATACCCCCTACTCCAAAAGTAATAATGCATCTTTTGACATAGGCTTTAACTACCTCAATAAAATTAATGTAACTAAGATAGATGAATCAATAAAAGAATCACTAGAACAACCTATTTCTCCAAAAGAAAACAAACCGCAAGTAAAACAATGAAAGCCAGGAAAGCTCCGCGCCCAGACGGCTTCCCAGTGTCATTCTATCAAACTTGGAGTGCCTCCCTTATCACTCCCTTAGAAGACTGATTCGCCTATTTCTCCTCCACTGGCTTCATTGAGGGCTCCACCACAAAGGTAAACATATTTTACCCAAAAAAGGGAACGACCCATCCATTACCAAGAACTACAGACCCATATCCCTCATAAGCACAGACTGCAAAGTATACGCAAAGATCCTAGCCCTCAGAATAGAGCCCATTCTCAAAAACATAATACATCCCTCTCAATCAAGATTTATCAAAGGGAGATTCAGTGCAGATAATGTCAGACTTTTTAGCCATGCAATTGGAATAGGCAAACTCCTGCACTAACCAACCTGCTCGATAGCAGTAGATGCAGGGAAGGACTTCAATAAGGTTTCATGGACCTTCCTCCAAGCCTCACTCACCTCCTTCAAATTTGGCCCTGCTCTCTCAAAAATGATCCTTGCTTTAAACAAAGAACTCAAAGCCAGAATAAACATCAATAGAAAGTTGTCTAAACCCTTTTACCTCCAACAAGGAACCAGACAAGGATGCCCACTCTCCCCTATTAGTTCTACTAAAGCTAGAACTCCTACTTACAATGATCAGAGAAAATCCATTCATACCCGGTATCCCTTTCTCATCAGGCCCACAAAAACTAGCCACCTAGGTGGATGACATTCTCCTTTAAACTACCCAGGCAGACTCAGCTTTGCCACACATCATATTCACCATCAATGACCACTCTAAGATGTCAGGTTACTGCCTCAACAAGGAAAAGACAGAGGTTCTTCCTCTCAATATGTACTGCAGAAGCTCACACATCAGCCCCAGATAAGATAAAATATCTGGGTATATAGTTCACCCATAACCTTAAAGACTCCATCGATCTCAATGAGAAAAAGACGCTAGATAACATCAAAGATAGCTTAGACAAATGGTCAACCAGGTTCATTACTTGGTGGGGTAGAATAGAATCTATCAAAATGATGATTACCCCCCTCAATAACTTTTTAATCAGCATGTCCCTACATATACTTCTCAGAAACCTTCTTTACTATAATAGACACGCTACTTACTGAACTCCTCTGGAAGTTCAAAAAGCCCAGATGCGCCGTAAAGAAATGAACATCCTAAAACACTTGGCAGCCTAAACTTACCTGAAGATACAAACATGCCTTCCTAGCAAAACAGGGGAGCCATTGCCTCCTAACCACCACCAGCCCCTTTCCGTCATGAATCGCTATTGAAATTGCCCTCGCTAAACCCTTAACCCTCACTCCATTTCTAACTGTCAAAAATATTAAAACACACCACTCTAAAAATATTCTATCAAGCACAGCACCAGAACTCCGAAAAATTGACAACAAACTACCCAACAAAATTAAACACTCACGTCTAGCCTCGCTCTGGCACAGAGGAAACTTAAAACTAGAAGGGAGAATGAAGTATATAGAGAAATGGGCAGAAAAAGATATTCTCCTGGTCAGAGATATCGGCACCCCCCTCAGAACACACAACTTGACCTAAACGACCCAGGCTTTTACCATTTACTTAAAATAAAATCATCTATAGCCATACATAAACCTCCAAACCCTCTGACCTTCCCAAAACATTAGAAAAAATTACCAAAGGTGGTCACATATCTTCCAAGCTGTACTCCCTCCTATCCCCCACAAAACCTCACCAAATAAACCAACACAAGACAAGTGGGAAACTCTACTACCAGACTCCAACAACACTCTCCAGGTCTCACTGGAATGGTCATCTACCTGGAGTCACCTCACTTTCAATATATTAGCTCCATCACTAGCACAAAGAATATACTGGCTTGCCAATATGGCCCACTGGATTCCGACCAAACTTTATAAACTTGGCCACCAATCCTCCGACACATGCTCGAGTTGTGAGAAAGAACCAGGAGCATTAAAACACATGCTAATGGAGTGCACCTCCACCAAAAAGTTCTGGCAGGTCATCAATAATATAATATCTGAAATACTTCATACAAAGTGGGCTACTTTTGACTCTATTACCCTGGGCATCCTCCCAATTGACATTAAACTGGCATTAAAGAAAGAGGACAGTCTCCTATGGGACATTCTAATCACAATTGGCCTTAAAGTTATCCTCAATGAATGGAAAGACTCATCCAAACTATCCCCCCACACATGTTGGGAATGGGTCCAATTCACCAGAACTGCCTGTAACTCACTAAACATACTTGAAGACAACTTCAATGAAGAACGGTAAATTCTGGGGCAAACTTGACAACTTCAAGCCTCATTCGTCTTTGTAACTACAATCATCTGATCACTAGATAATTTATGTATTCACTCCCTCATTCTCCCACCTCCTCCTCTCCCTACCCACCCCAACTTCCCCATGTACTCCCTACTTTTCACCCTCTGCTTTCGCTTTCTCTTGTCTCCACTCTTTTTACTCCGTCTCATTCATCTACAACTGATGTACCTTAATCATTCACCACATCATAGAAGACAGCTCTGTCACAATGCATCCATTAATTAACCTCACCTCATCATTGCAAAAAAAGACACTTATCTCTACCCTCTACTTTTATAAACGTGGACCAGCTCCTCATGCTATATCCCAAACTACTATTCCCACTAGATTTGACAATACCATAGAATGTATTGTTTCTTTTCATTAATGTTATTCAATTTTCCTAGCGTATAAAACCCCAATAAAACACTCTTGAGATAAAAAAAATAATATTTTAATAAAAGTAAAAGACAAAAAAATTAGATACTACAGGAAAAGCAAACATGTCTTATGATACTTCAAAACCACCCACTGAATTTAATGTATTCAATCTTTATAAATTGCAGGTTTATTTTTCTAATACATTTCACTATGTAAATCAAAACTGAATTTTAAATTAATAAATTGCTTGCCAAAGCATAACTTTTACAGGATTCAGCTTTTGGCCCTCTATAGTAGCCCAGGGTGCAGACACGGGCCTCCAGGAGAAATGTCATTCTCAAAATCTTCTGCCTCCAGTGGCAGCTGAGTGAGTGTAGCTGATGGTCCTTCCCCAGCATCAGAAAAGTCTTTGTGTGCCAAAGCTTGTGATTTCCTAAAACAAAAAAGCTAAAAGACTGCTCTTCAGTCATACCCCAGTTGCTGTGCTTTTACAGAGAAGCTGGAAGGAGTGGAGGGAGACACAGCATAGGAGGCCTGTGGGGTGGGGGAGAGGGCAGGTGTTTGAGCGTAGGAAGCAGTAGTCGAAGGAAAGAGCTAAAAAACCACACACTGTCATGGAGTGCTGAATGAAAAAAAGAAGTTCCCTAAATGTAAGCAGTGGAAGTATACATGTCAGCCAATCAACAGGGTCATAATGATGCCAATTATATGTGTAAGCTGTAGTCAGCAGTACTAAGGTGGTCATTGTGACAAGCCACTAATTGACACAAAAGGCTTGATCTGTTTATTATGAAAAGTTACAACAATGATAGGAGGGATGGCGATATTCGTTTGAGAAGCATACATTATAATCAATAGGTCTTTTAGGATGGATCATCATTACATACAGAAATGCCTGCAGATGGGCATTTTGTTACAAGGAGTCTCACAAGTTACCGTAGTGACCAAGGATTTTGGTGCTGGTTACTTCCTATTGTCAAACCTTAGGGGAAAAAGATCTGCAATATTTTATTTGTTGCTAGCCCCTCTTGGGAGGGGCTTGGCAGGTGAAGTTGACTGCCACGTCCTCGTAATAAACCTGAAATTCTTACCTACATATGTATACATAAAGGGTCTTTGGGTCAGCCGTCTTCTCTCCACGTGTCATTCACGTTCTGCTTTTCTCATGACAGCATACCCTGATTACATGTCCACTTATTCTTGAAAAGGAGTGTGCTTTAGTGTTCAAACTGGTGGCCAGTCCTTTAGTTTTCCATTTTCCCCATGTATATATGTCCCGTTTCGTTTCGTTCCTCCTTTGTTTTTAAATTAAAGTATGTACTGAAACTCTACAGGCAGTCCTACCGGACCGCTCATTTGCTGTCATTTAATCTGCAGTGTTCTGAATCCTATGTGGCCACTAGTTTTAAAACACGTACCCACTTTGGAATGTTATTGGCCATGGTGTATTATTGTTTTACTGTTCCAAGATGGAGAGCAAGATTAGAATCCTTATGCTGGCCCACCATGGATCAGTACAACAGTGATATGCTATACTTTTAGCATTTAAAGATGGCCCGCAGTGTGATGCTTAGCGAGTGGCCATTATGGAATGGTACTGTGCATGCTGTGTCACTGCATTTGCAGATCCAAAATGGCTAACACAATGCATCTAAAGGTTTTAGCCATGTTGGAACTTTAAAACAACAATAACTATTTAGAATACAGTTGAGAACACATGCCCACTAAGTTCAGGTGCGGAGCATGTTTTTTTACTTTCCTTCTTTTGATTTATTGTTGATTGCTTGTTGAGTTTGTTTGTCTGTCCTATAAGTGAATGAGTTCAATCATGAGTCACTGTGTGGATAAATGGATGCACATGGGGAAGTATAAGTGGCAGAGAACATGTATGATGCCTTAATGAGTTCTTAAATACATCAGTGACTGCAGTGGCAGTTTCAGTTATGTGACAGACCTATTGGCATAGCTGCTGTTTGTTCCATAAGGTTGTTTTATTAGAACTGTCTTTAGGAACAGAACTAGCTAGCTTAGATGTGAATGGTAATTTTCCTGCTGCTGCATATAACTAAAAAACATTTTGTTCGAATCTTTTTTATTACTTGAATTGCCATTTAGCACAAAGCTGAAGGGTAAGTCACCTGTTACCGGGAGTGGTTTATACCAGATTACCATTTCCAATGGCAGTTCACCTTCAGAAGGGCCTTCAGTTTACACATGCTATGGTTTGGAGGGGCTTCTGAAGCAGGATGGAGAGAAACAAAAGGGTGCTTTTTAAGTTTTAAACAACACCAACCAAGAGGCGTCACTGACCTCCTCACTCAGTTGGCTAGCCTACTTACCATGGAAGGCGTTTCAGCAATACAAGGAGTGTGCTGCACGTGCCAAAACGCAGGAGGCGGAGAGATGGATTAATGAACCGTGCACACTGGTTTTGGGGCTTTCTGTTCACAATGAGAGGGGTCTTAGCAAGCTCATCCTCTAGGCCTGGAGCATTCAGATTAGATGGGTGAGTCTGAACAAAAGGTATTATGCCCCTAATTAAATATCCTTAAACCAGCAACAGACAATGGTAAATGTAAGCACTCTAAGAGGATGTGTTAAAAAATGTAGAGGTTGAGGCTGCAGGCTACATTTTTGGTCCATCAAACACCACAATATTGGAGTATTCTTGCATGTATAGTACCATATAATAATATGGCTCATTAATATATTTCTTGCCAACAGTCAACACAAGGTAGTATTAGTCTTCCCATCAGTTTTGGATTAATGATTTGAAGAAGAGAAATGGTGAACCGCTCCTATTATCAGTCTTCTGTCATCAAAGAGATTACAGATGGTTCGGCCATATAAAATTCAGATGATTCAGCCAACACGTGTGTAAGGAAATGCCTCCTTGGCATGGTTACCCCCTGACTTTTTGCCTTTTGTTGATGCCAGTTATGATTGAAAGTGTGCTGGGACCCTGCTAACCAGCCCCCCAGCACCAGTGTTCTTTCCCTAAACTGTACCTTTGTTCCCACAATTGGCACACCCCTGGCACACAGAAATGTCCCTTGTAAATGGTACCCCTGGTACCAAGGGCCCTGTTGCCAGGGAAGGTCTCTAAGGGTTGCAGCATGTCTTATGCCACCCTGGGGAGCCCTCACTCAGCACATGCACACTGCCTCACAGCTTGAGTGTGTTGGTGGGGAGAAAAAGACATGGTCAACATGGCACTCCCCTCAGATTGCCATGCCAATTCACACTGCCTGTGGCATAGTTAAGTCACTACTCTAGCAGGCCTTACAGCCCTAAGGCAAGGTGCACTATACCACAGGTGAGGGCATATGTGCATGAGCACCATGCCCCTACAGTGTATAAGCAAAACCTTAGACATTGTAAGTGCAGGGTAGCCATAAAGAGTATATGGTCTGGGAGTTTGTCAAACACAAAATCCACAGTTCCATAATGGCTACATTGAAATGTGGGAAGTTTTGTATCAAACCTCAGCACAATAAATGCACACTGATGCCAGTGTGAAATTTAGTGTAAAATGCACCCAGAGGGCATCTTCGAGATGCCCCCTGAATACCAGTCCGACTCCTAGTGCTCAGCTGACCAGTTTCTGCCTGCCTGCCTGCCACAACCAGACGAGTTTCTGGCCACATTGGGAGAGTGCCCTTGTCACTCTGTGGCCAGAAACAAAGCCTGTACTGGGTGGAAGTGCTTCTCACCTCCCCCTGCAGGAACTGTAACACCTGGCGGTGAACCTCAAGGGCTCATGCCTTTTGTTACAGCACACCAGGGCATCTCAGCTAGTGGAGATGCTCGCCCCTCCGGCCACTGCCCCCACTTTTGGCGGCAAGGATATAATGAGAAAAACAAGGAGGAGTCACCCACCAGTCAGGGCAGCCCCCAAGGTGTCCTGAGCTGAGGTGACCCCTGCCTTTAGAAATCCTCCATCTTGAGTTTGGAGGATTCCCCCAATAGGATTAGGGATGTGGCCCTCTCCCCTCAGGGAGGAGGCACAAAAAGGGTGTAGCCACCCTCCAGGACAGTATCCACTGGCTACTGCCCTCCTGACCTAAACACACCCCTAAATTCAGTATTTAGGGGTGACCCAGAACTGAGGAAATCAGATTCCTGCAACCTACACAAAGAAGAAGGACTGCTGACCTGAAAGCCCTGCAGTGACGATGGAGACGACAACTGACTTGGCCCCAGCCCTACCGGCCTGTCTCCAGACTCAAAGAACCTGCGCAGCGACGCATCCGACAGGGACCAGCGACCTCTGAAGCCTCAGAGGACTGCCCTGAACAGAAGGACCAAGAAACTCCTGAGAACAGTGGCACTGTTCAAAAACAGCAACAACTTTGCAACTTTTTAGCAACTTCTGAAGAACTCAGTCTTCCCGCTGGAAGCGTGAGACTTCACACTCTGCACCCAACGCCCCTGGCTCGAGTTCCAGAGAACTAACACCTCAGAGAGGACTCCCAGGCGACTGCAACTACGTGAGTAACCTGAGACGACCCCCCTGCACCCAAACAGCGACACATGCAGAAAGGATCCAGAGGTTCCCCCTGACTGCGACTGCCTGGAACAAAGAATCCGACGCTTGGACCAAGCACTGCACCCGCAGCCCCCAGGACCAAAAGGAACTGAACTCCAGTGTAGAACTGACCATCAGGCGACCCTGTGCCTAGCCCAGTCGGTGGCTGGCCCGAGAAGCCCCTCTGTGCCCTGACTGCACCGCTAGAGTGACCCCCGGGTCCCTCCATTGACTTCTATCGAAAACCCGATGCCTGCTAAGCACACTGCACCCAGCCACCCCTGTGCCGCTGAGGGTGTGTTTTGTGTGCCTGTTTGTGTCCCCCCCAGTGCTCTACAAACCCCCCCAGGTCTACCACCAGAAGACGCAGGTACTTACCTGTTGGCAGACTGGAACCAGTGCTCTCCATAGTTCTCCATAGGCGCCTATGTGCTTTGGGCCCTCCTTTGACCTCTGCACCTGGCCTGCCCTGTGTTCCTGGTGCGGTGACTTGGGGTTGCCTTGAACCCCCAACGTTGGGCTGCCTATGCCCAGGAAACTGAACTTGTAAGTGATTTACTTACTTGAGAAACTAACCAATACTTACCTCCCCCAGGAACTGTTGATTTTTGCACTGTGTCCACTTTTAAAATAGCTTATTGCCCTTTTAACCTGTACTGTGTATGTTACTGCTCTAATTCAAAGTTCCTTACTTACCTGTGTGGAGTACCTTGCATTTTATGTATTTACTTCAAATCCTGAATATTGTGGTTCTAATGTAAATTAAGAAAATATATTTTTATATATAAAAACTATTGGCTTGGAGTTAAGTCTTTGAGTGAGTGTTCCTCATGTATTGCCTGTGTGTGTACAACAAATGCTTAACACTACCCTCTGATAAGCCTACTGCTCGACCACACTACCACAAAATAGAGCATTAGAATTATCTAATTTTGCCACTATCAACCTCTAAGGGGAACCCTTGGACTCTGTGCACACTATCTCTCACTTTGAGATAGTACATACAGAGCCAAATTCCTACAACGTGTTTTGTCAAACACTGGAATTTCACAAGGTTGCCTGTAACACACCCCAAAATTTGCATATTGAATTAAAACGGCAGGACCAATTTATTAGTCAATCTAACATAGTTAAAGATCTTTGACCTTCATAAGTCCTATGGCATACCGTACAGGCAGCCCAACTGCCGAGTATGTCCGGCCCGTTAAACATTTAGGGACATTGTGGCAGCAGATGTCCAATATTGCCTGAGCACCAGTATTTGATCAAACAGGACACCTGGTAGGTAGAGGCCAGATTCAGCCACTACAGGGGAAGATTCAAACCATTTTCTATTGGACTCCCCCTACTAACCCGACCCAGGTAAGAGTTGTTTTCGGCCTCCCTGGGTACTACAGGAGGGTCATTGAGAACTATGGCTCAATTGTAGCCCCTCTTAATGACCTCACCTCAAAAAGAATGCTAAAAAAAATGTACGGACAGCTAGCTGCCAAAAAGCTTTTTAGGATTTGAAACAGGCCATGTGCTCTGCACCTATTTTAAGAAGCCCTGACTACTCCAAGCCGTTCATAGTACAGACATGCTTCTGAGATCGGGTATTACAGAGGGCCAAGATCAACCTGTAGCTTTTTTAAGCTGGAGGTTGACCCCCCCAGGGAAAAGCGTTGGTCAGCCATAAAAAGGGAGGACTTTGCTGTGGTGTGGGCTTTGAAGAAGTTGAGGCCACATTTGTTTGGCACTCACCTCCTTGTTCAAACCGACCACAAGCCACTTCTATGGCTAAAACAGAAGAAGGGTAAAAATCCCAAACTTTTGAGGTGGTCCGTATCCCTACAGGGAATGGACTATATAGTGGAACACAGACCTGGGAGTAATCACTTGAATGCAGATGGGCTCTATAGATATTTCCACTTAGACAATGAAGAGTTATCTGGACAAGGTTAGCCTCATTGTCCTTTGTTTGGGGGGGGGGGGGTAGGGAGAGAGGTTATGGTGGAAAGTACCCTCTTTTTGACATGTTTACCCCCACATTTTGCATGATGTCAGTGTGTTTTTACTGTATTTACTGGGATCCTGCTAACCAGGACCCCAGTAACTGTGCTCTCTCACTCTGGATTTGGTTGTCCCCAACGTTATATACCCCACAATTGGCATACTAGTGCCCCCATATAATTCCCTAGTATATGGTACCAAGGTACCCAGGGGGCATTGGGGCACCAGGGGTTCCCCAAGGGCTGCATGCCATCTATGGGAGCCATGCAAAGAGTGCCTGCAGGCCTGCCATTGCAGCCCTCGTGAAAGGATGCATGCACCCTTTTGACTACAGGTCACTGTAAGTCACCCCTATGTAGGCCCTCCTAGCCCAGTGGGCAGGGTGTAAGTACCTGTGTGTGAGGGCACACCTGCATGAGCAGAGGTAACCCCACGAACTCCAGCTCCATTTTCTTGGACTTCGTGAGTGCGGGGAAGACATTTTAGCCGTGCACTGTACATAGGTCACTATCTATATGTCCAGGTGCATAATGGTAACTCCGAACCTAGGCATGTTTGACAGTATCGGTTGTATGATTCTATGCACTCTGGGGGCTCCTTAGAGGACACCAGCTTTGCTCCTATCGGTTTGCAGGGTTTTCCAGGGCAGCCCACGCTGCTGCCATCCTACAGATGGGTTTCTGTCCTCCTGCTGCTTGAGCAGCTCAAACCCAGGAAGGCAGAACAAAGGATTTCCTTTTGGAGAGGTAAGTAACAACCTCTCCCTCTGGAAATAGGTGTTCCATGGCTTGGGAGAGGTAGCCTCCCCAAGCCACTTATATGCTTTAAAGGGCACATTTGGTGCCCTCCTTGCATAAACCAGTCTGCACCGGTTCAGGGACCTCCAGTCCCTGCTCTGGCGCGAAACTGGACAATGGAAAGGGGAGTAACCACTCCTGTCCATCACCACCCCAGGGGTGGTGCCCAGAGTTCCTCCAGGTGGCCTCTTTGTTCTGCCATCTGAGTGGCCAGGTCAGGCAGGTGATGTCGCAGCCCCCTCCTGATAGGTGGTCACCTTGCTAGGTGACCAATCCCCCTTCCAGGGCTATTTACGTTCTCCCTCTTCGGTGGGTCCTCATATTCGAAGTACAAGATTCCAGCAGAACTCCTCTGCATCGTTTACGTCCACTTCTGGCCACTGGAACCGCAACTGGACTTCACAGGAATCTACAGCTGCAGTGACTACTTTGCTTTGCAACATTGTTTCCCCAGCTCCTTCCAGCAACATTTCCCTGGCTGTGCATCCTCGGAGGGCGGCAAGTCTTCAGTCTGCACCAAAAAGCAAGAAGGAATCTCCCTTGGAGTGAAGGAATCACTCCCATGCATCCGCAGGCATCAACTGCAAAGATGACCGGCTGCACAGGTGCCCTCTCCTGCACTCTGCGTGGATCCTGCAACACAGGAGGTGGTCCTGAGTTGTCTCCTTGGTCCCCTGTACCAGCTGTTCAACTTTGGAGGTGGTGAATCTTTGCCGCTCCTTGCAAAACAGTACCCTGTGCATCTCAATCTTGCAGCTAACAGGGCTTGTCGGATCTTCTTCCCAGGGATCTTCAGGCTCCCTGTAGGCCCGGCCTCCAGCACTCTTCCCTGCAATGTGTGGTGTCCTGTCTGATGCTCCAGTGACATGGGACTCCTTTCCAGGTGTGCTGTGTGGGTCTCAAGTGCGACTCCTGTGCGGGCTGCATCCACAACTTCCTGCACTCCTGACTGCTGGGGGATGCCTGGGGCTCCCTTCCTTCGTGTTCAGTCCCCTCAGACTTTCCTGATCCCCGGCAGCTCTGCAAATCCTCTTCTGCGACTTGCCTTTGCCAAGGTTTGTTGGTAGTTTTTCCACACCACTGACAGACTGCAACTCTTCTTTCGATGGAGGACATTGACTGCATCGCTTCTGGACTGCTTCCTCTGCTCCTGTGCTGCATAGCCGACTCCTGGTTCTCACATTCGACCTGGTCCTACTCCTCCTGAAGGGTGGGTAATGGCTCTTGCCCCAACCAGACACTCAAACTGGAAATGGAATTGGTCCCCTTAATTTGAAAGTCCTCCTCTGTCTGGATCCATCTTCTGTTTCTTGCAGACTTGCCTGGGTCTTGCACAGTCCTTTCACAAAGTTTCTCTGTGGGTTTGGGAAAAAACAAGAACCTACCTCTTTTCTCCTGGTCACTGGGGGGCACTCTGTTACTTACTTTTTGGGATTCCTAGTTCCTGCAGCTCCCCTCTACAGATTTCACTTACCTGGATGAGGGTCCATCATTCGCATTCCATTTTTTAGTATATGGTTTGAGCACCCCCTTTGGTCACTATTGTCTATTGTTATTGCACTGTTTTCTATTAACTTCTACGCTCATTCCTCCCAACTGAGGTGTATATAAAAGCGTGATTACTCACCTGCTAGTAGAGTATTGGCTATATAGTATTTTAGTATTTATGTCACTAAAATAAAGTACCTATAATTTTGTAACACTGTGTGGTTCTTTCATGTGTGTACGTGCTGTGTGACAATAAGTGGTGTTACATGAGCTTTGCATGTCTCCTAGATTAGCCTTGGCTGCTCATCCACAGCTACCTCTAGAGAGCCTGGCTACCTAGACACTTACTCTACCTCACTAGTAGGGGATACCTGGACATGGTATAGGGTGATAACACCAAAGGTGCTCACCACACACCAGGCCAGCTTCCTACAGCCAGCAAGGCTATCATACCTTTGCTCAACGCTGCACCACGAGGGAACTCTGCAGCACCTTCAACCATCCACCTCAGTGTCTCCAGTGTTGAGTTTCTGCATCAGTTTCCTCAACAATACTGTTTAAGTGGTAAATGTAGCACTCCTGCAGCTCCTGCTTCAGCACAAAGGTCATCCAGGAAAACTCTGCACCCAAACCCTTCAAGCCGGGTAAAATTCAACTGACTGTCTTGGCTTGGCCCTGGGACCTGCATCACCTTAACCCCTAGTGGTCTGAACTGGACTTTACCTGCAAGTGATCTATAGTCACTAGCCGTTTTCTTCATTGACTGCATTGGTGAAGTTTGACAACGGTAAAACACACTGATTTATTTCTACCTCTAAAATCCATAAATCTGGTTATTCGGATACAATTGTGTTTGTTTTGGCGTCTAAATTTATATATAAATCTGCTCTTTGTTTGTAAACTGGTGTTGGATTTTGTTTGAATTGTGTCTTTTACTTATCGTCTATGTTGGTGTTCTTAGATGCTTAGAACCGGTTCCCCTAGCAAAGCCTAAACTAACTGCTCTGTGCCACAATATAGGACTGAGCTAGAGACTTATTGGTGTGAACCCAAAGGAACCAGTTTGGAGTACTTTGAAAGTATTGCAAAGTGAGGCCTAACCACCCTCACTACATAATACTCCACTTTCCTACGGTAACCTAAAAAGACACTTATGCACAGTGCTTAATTTGTGCTTGTTGTTTCCAGTGCTGAGCACCAGCACTTATTTGTGAGGGCCGGGGCTTATTCCTCTGCCTAAGGCATTTTCTGCGAGCAAAAGACACATATGGGAAAGACGGAGGAAGGGAAAAACAAAAAAGTGTCACAAAGGGAGAAAGTAGAAAGCTGCTAGAGTGAGCTGAAGGGGCAGGAAGTGGCTTTATATGGATTGAAGAGGCCCGAGAGGGCTTCAGGATTACGCCGCCTCGGTATTCCGTGTTCTCACATTTAATTGCAGAAGCCACGTGTTTAAGAGAAGGGCTTTGGGCACCGGCACAATTTTATTTACAAACTAAGTACTACTTAGGCAATAAGAAAATGAAACGGAGAAGAAAGAAGAGAATGTGCTAGCTGTGGATAATCCTGAGCCAGCTTCTCTACTAACACCTCTGCCTGCGCTGCCCAATATTCCGAATGTGGCATCTCAAACTGTTCACAGTAAAAATCCATCTGTTAAGCCTGTGGTGGATGAGGCTAAAGTGTTTATTGACATCCAGAAAAGTTCAACAATGTATCCCAGCAATTGATTGGTACCTTATAATGTTGTGGGCTGTACTGCAAATGCTCAGCTGGTGTTGGGGATAGCTTGGAATGTTTAGATACTGTTAATGCACTAGTTAGTTAAGAAGTGGTCCACAAAATATGGCTGACATATAAGAATAATTCATGCAAAGGCACTTCTACCCAAAATGTTTTTATGGAAAACAATGGAAATCTGATCCCTAATATGGCAGCCATTGCCCAGCAAGGTATCAGCTTGAAAAGATTCTACGTTTTCAGATCTATTAAATCATGCTGCAAATGTTTTTGTTCCATGAGTGCATCAAACAGTTTTTGGAAATATTTCATGTGTCTCAAATAGTGATCATAAGGGTTTAGATCTTAAGAGGAATAAGTTGGACTTTGTTTTATTGTGTGATCATGAAATGTATCCTTTTAAGAGATGAACCATTTTGCATTCTCTTTCGGAGACTGAGGCACTTAAATTAGTGAAAAGCAGTGATACTGAAAATATGTATATAAATTCCTCAGATCCTGCACCTATCACAAGAACTATTTTTGGATCGATGATTCATGTCAATCCAATAATACAGCACTGTGATTACTTCCCTAAGAGGTGTACTAATGTAATACCCATTGTACAGGGAATGGATTTGGATTTTAACAAATCTAAGGTGTCCAGTCAGAATAAGAGTTGGGGATTGTTGCCCTGGGTCTTGATAAACTCATGTGGCATTGAAACACCACGGATGTTGTATAATTGGGCCAGAGCGACCAGAGATATACAAATCTGGGAGCCTTTTCAACATTATATTCAGGCATTAGAGTGGGGGGGGCGCAAGCAAGCTTAATGAAGTTGGGTGGTGGGAAATTTGAACAACACTCACCCAAACTGTTGGTGTCATTGAAGTAGCTCCATTTAAACAATTATATCTTGGAATCTGGCAGGTTTGGGAAAACATAATGTAAAACTGAATTCTCTACTCTCCTTCAAGCCAGCAATAATATGTCTGCAGGAAATGTGGGCCTGTCCTGAGTTTACGCATGAAAATTATTATGTTTTTGCTTGTGAGGTAAACCTCCATCCATCAAGGGCAAGCTAGTTGGGGAACAGCATTTTAGTTAAGGAATAATGTGAACGGTAATCATGAATTGTTTACGAGAAGCTGAAGCTTAAAACAATCTTAGAAAGTACTGGTGTATGGTAACACTATACTGTGATTCCAGAATGGGCACTAAAGCAATTTCCATCTCTGAAGGTGACTGGACAAACAATATTACACCAGTAACCAGTGTCAGTGACCCCTTTGATATGGGCTAGATGCAGAACTGTATGAATTATATGGCCCTCCTTCAGCTCAGGAGATTGTTGGGTTTATCAGGAGCGCTAGAGCATACGGTGGAATGGGCCCTGAGGAAGTCCCAATTTCAATTATTAAAAAGGCTGATACACTCTGGGCAGCTTTTTTGCACCCATTAATTGATTATTGCTATCTTTCAGGAGATACCCCTTTGTCCTGGAAAGGTAACATTATTGTCCTGTTATACAAAAAGGGGCCAAAATTGTCCCCTAGAAGCTACAGGCAAATATTGTTACTATATGCAGTAGGCAAACCTTTTGCCAAAAGTATATTAGGACATTTCCAAGAATGAGTAACTTTAAATACTATTATTCCCCCAGAACAGCCCAGATTAAGGAGGAACGGTAGTATGTTAGACAACAGATATATAGGAACCAACAATATTGTGACCACAATTATTGAGTCAAAAATACTGATTACAAAAATATTGCTTTCCTGTAGTTATGTTAACTATAAAAATATTGAAAAAATATTGTTTTACACTAATATTGATTAAAAACATACCAAAATATTGCTTTTAATATATAGATTAAAAAAAACGCAAAAACACTTACTTTAATAATCTTGAAAATTATATTATTATATATACATATATATATATATATATTTTTTTTTAAAGTAAAAAAAAAAAAATCTAATAATAGATATAATTAAAATATATTAGGAAAAGCATAACAATAATAGATATATCATTCTCACTCCTGACTGTGCAATGGAAGTCCAATGCGTTGGACTTCAGAACGGGATAAATTTACTATTGCCACTCTAGTCTGTGCAATAGTAGGGAATGCGTTGGACTTCAGAGAGGTAAAACTTGCTGTTTCCATTCCAGTCTATGCAACAGTAGGAAAAGTATTTCCCTTAAGGCACAAAATATCTAAATAACCCTATTAGTTTACAACAAATAAACGCTTAAAAAGAAAAAAATAACCAAAAAATAAAAAATTTAAAAACAATGAAACAATTTACATAATTAAACAACCTAATTATATAACCTTTTTTTTTACTGAATTACCTACCCCATAAACCTAGCAATCCACACTTAAATTATAACTAAAATAAATAAGTACAACACAATAACAATTAAAAATCAATTAAATAATCAAATAATTAGTAATTAACTTCCTACCCTACACCCCATACGAACCCAGCAATCTGCAAATAACATAGAACTAAAAAATAAAATGATTAGGGAATTTATATAAATAATAATCAATTGAATAATTTAAAATACAATAATTGTTGATTACCTAACTAACTTCCCAACCTAAACCCGTGAAAACCAAGCAACCAGCACCTAATATACAACTTAAATATACAATTACTTAATATACATCATTAATACTCAATTTAATTAATACAAATTAATAATTATTATTACTAAATTACCTTCCCTCCCTATTCAACTACAAACCCAGCAACTGGTCCTAACATATAACAAAAAATATAATTACACAATTTACAATCAAAAACATGAATTGTTAATTACTTAATCAGCTTCCCAAACAATATCCCTACAAACCCAGCAACCCGCTACAACACATTAATTAGTATTAGCAATTAAAATACAAATTATAAATCACACACAGTTACAAACTATATTTAAAAACAATATTAGCAATTATACAAACAATAACGTACAATTAAAATAAGAACAAAAACAAAGATAATTATAATAATATTTCTGAAAGTGTATTATTAAAAATTATATTAGGATATTCTTGAAACGATAATTTACACACAAAAAAATACAACAAAAAAAGGATTGTTGGCAACAATATTTTTACATGCATGTATCACAATTTTTTTCCCCCAATATTTCTGTAATTCAATATTTAAAACTTGATATTTTGTCTAAACACACAGAGATTTTGTCTAAGCACATTACAGTGCTACGGGTAATCATAGAAAAGTATCCTCAATCACAGTGAATGTCTGTGTACACAGCCTTTATCAACTTCTCCACAGCATACAATAGAGATGACCGTGAGATTCTATGGAGAAGGTTGTTTCGGTTGGGCATGACAACTAATATGCTGTGGTTAATGATTGCACTTCATACATCAACTTGGAGTCAAGTGTTGATGGGTGAGAGTCATGGTTTATTACAAAAAAGTTTGACACATAATGGGCTGAAACAAGGCTGCCTGCTGGCACCCTCTTTGGTTTCTTTATATATTAACGACCTCCCACATACTAAATGGGGATACTCTGAAAGTTGGGAATGTTAACATATGCTATCTTCTGTATGCAGACAATGTTTAAATGGATGCAACTCCTGTTGCGCTCCAAAGATCCTTCGGCACATTGGAACCTTATGCAGAGGAACAGTACGTAAAAATTAATATCTCAATGAGTAAGATTCTGAGTTTCCAGAAGATCTCTAGCTAGGGGGACAGGGTCAATTGGATTTTAGGACATGAAAAGTTGGAGAAGGTCAAACCCTATCCCTATCTAGGCAAAAAAAAAATTCTAGCACTTGTGGAGAATATGATCATATAAAATACTCTTCAAGTAAGGCAATTTTGCAGGATTGTGCTATTAATAGACTATATAAAGTTTGTGGGAAAAGACACCTGGTTCAAATAGTGAGTTTTTAGGGTAAATATTTAACAATCCCTAAGATGTGCTTGTGAGATAATGGACATGAGGTATTGGAATGTCTTTGATGTAATTGAAAGACATATTTTGTGTCACATTTGTGATCTGAACTCCATTGCAACCCCATATTTTTTACGTTTGGACTTTTGGCGACTTTCATTACAGCCTTAGCATCTGTTTTAAGGTGGGGAAATTGCTTGCTTAGTGGGGATTTTAAGTCACTATGTGCAGCTTTGCAGTATGACATTTTTACAATAAGAACAGAAAAAGTGCATTCTTTCATTGCTTTTTAAAAGCTATGGAACTTTTTGGTTTAGATCATGTCAATAATTTTCATAAATCTAAATCCTTTTTAAAAAGTCATCTAAAACAATCATCTTTTAAAGTAGGTATGAATAGGAATATGTCACTATGTCAGCGCAACAAGTAAAATGTGGTTATACAAAAAAAGAGGTCTAATGGGGAAAAAACTGCAAACTTATCTTATGTGAAAAATCCCCCATGGGATATGGAGGATGACAAGATTAAATATGTTTCGTCCGCAAGTAGTAACAGCCGTTTGGTATTCTGCCCAAGGACGGGGAGAGTTTGTGATTTATGCAATCTCCATGTACAATATTTAAATCACATGTTTGCATGCCTTTCCTTGCACTCTGCATGTTGCCACTTTTTTAAACTGTTGTTTATAAAATATATTGTACAATCAGTACAAGAAACACTTCAATGTTTGTTCTCCGTTCCCCCAATTAAATGGTATATGCTAAACTATTTTAATTTTTTCAATGTTTCTTTAATTTGTAATGATGGTTGAATTTATGATACCCATTTGCACAATGTTACTTTTTCCCTTTCAATGAGAAGGAATGTGTTAAAAGTTTTATTTTTTCAATATATTTAAATTTGTATTGATGATTTACTTGGCATTAATGTGCATCTATGATAGCACTTTGCACGTCACTTTTTCCTTCTGAATGTAAAGGAATGTGCTAAAGTTTTTCCTCTTGAAATCCAGAATGCTGGAATATTTGAGTATTCCTTGTAGACTTTTTAAATTGTTTTTCTGTGGACCTCCATCGGAGTTCTGAATCATAAAATAAAATTGAATTGAAATGTAATTGAAGCTAAATCTGCATTACACCTGGAACTGCAACCGGAGACTTAGGGTACCCACCTTGAAACTACACTAACATTCGTGGCTCCAGAGGGAAACCTAGAAGTTACAAGCATGAGTCGTTGTCCAGTGGCTGCATCATAGCTTATTTACAGGTTTCATATATGAAGCAGAAAAACACATCTACTGCAGCTTCCGTGCTCACAAACTGGAAAATGCTCAGATGAACTAATCAGACAGTATTTAATGAATCAGTTACTAGAAACTGTTGTGGCACCATTCATCTGTCCCATATCATCCATAAGAAAAAACAGCACCAAGAAGGTGTCAGTGGTCTTGTAGCCCTTGACTTTGGTTCATAACTCAGACTATGATGTCCTCTTGCTGTCAGACTATAATCCATCATAATCCGCATTTTATGTATGCAGCTGTCTAGCCAATTTTGCGGGACGCCCCAAGCCTCGCAATCCTCGCAATACTGAACTCTTTATTTTGTGCTCAAAGATGTCTGAATCTGCTTCGGAAGGGCGAATAGGCCACAAGCTCAAGTCACAAGACTGAGTCCCGGGGAGATGAGTCAAGGCATGGACGGCCCAGTGGAGAGATGGATGCAGTCCAGTCTCTCCACTGGAAGCTTCGGGGCTGGAAGGAGATGGCTGTGAATGGGATAGGCTGGGGGGAAGGAAGGTTGAAGGGGCTAGGGTTAGTTTATAAGGAGGGGCGGAAGTGGGTGATCAGCCTCTTCCACAGCTTGCCGCACTGCATTAAGGTTTGATCCGATCCCCAGAGAAGAGAGTACCCGTAAGGTTAGAAATGGCCGCAGCACATGACGCGGCGGTTGAACGAACCGCGCTCACATCATAGGAAAAGCCGGCTGTAGCAATCTCCTCAGGCTTGGTGTACTCGACCAGCCCGGGGTGGGGATGCAGCGATCAATGCGCGCTTCTACACATGGAGTAGCGGTGGCGGTTGCCGCTCGACAGCCAGGGGTGGGAGAAGGAAGTCGGGGGGGTGGGGCAACCCCCCCCCGGGCCAAATATAGTCGGTGGGGCACTGGGGGAGCCTGAAGTACGGTAGGAGCAGGTGGGGCGGAGCAAGGGGAAGCTGTAGCTGGGGAGGCACCTGGTCCCAGTGCGCAGGCCTGCCTGCAGGGCATGGCAACCCTGATAATGGACAGAGGCCTGGGGGGTCTGCGGGCCTGGGGCAGCCCCTGGACCTTTCAGTTGGTGGCCAGCATGTTAAGAAGGAGTCTGAACTGGGGCTCATTGGGGAGCATATGGAGTCAGGTGTGGTTTGCCGGGGGGAAGGTGATTCAGCAGCAGCCTACCTCTGACTAGTCAGCAGGCCATGATATAGGAACAGAGGAAGCTAGTGGCGGAGACAAAGGAGTGGTGGGCACTGCTATACAGAAAAAGGGGTGAGGCGGAGGGGCGGGCCAGGCAGGCAGAGTGCAAGTCGGGGGGGGGGGTCAGTGAGGTACCCAGGGGGCATAGTTTGGAGCGAGGAAATTGGGTATGGGTCCCGGCTGAGAAGCAGGGCAAGGAGCAGGAGTCTGGTGCGGCCAGTGGGGCAGGCAGCGCGACAGGTGCGCATGGCACATAAGGCCAGGTGTGGGGAGTCAACACCAGCAACAGAGGTTGGCAGAAAGGTGGCTAAGCCAACGGGGCACATCACAGCCCCTGGACGTTGGTCCAAAACAACAGAGGGGTCTTTGACGGCCTTCTCTACACCGTGGGATCGCACTAAGTACACAGACGCCATGGGGGCCACAGGACAGTCTGCAAGCGTGACGCAGTGGATGCTGAGGGTGAGAATGATGAATGGGGGGTGGAAAAGGAGGATGTGGTTGATTTGGAAGAGGATATGGAGGAATTGGAAAAAGGGGAGATACGCGACAAGGAGGTGAGCGGGGACCATAGGAGGGGAGCAGGGCGCAGGAGCGGCACAAACCCCTCCTCTTTTCCTGGTTTGCAGGCATCAAAGACTGGCACAGGAGTGCAGGACGTGTCCCGCATAGGAGGCAGCGGACCCAAGGCCTTGGCGGAGGAGAGCACTCGGGCTCACAGAGTACGAGTTAAAGGTGACTGATGGTCACCATGGGGCGAGTGGAGGGGCAAGGCTGGTGCGGCCCAACATAAGTCTATTGAGGTGGGGGATGATTCAGTACATGGCACACCTAGTACAAGTGCAGTATCTGCGACTGACAAAGACCAAGAGGCAGAGAAGGTTGTGACACCACAGTGGGTAATGGGGGCGACTGTGTTGAGTGGAGACAAGGAAAGTGACGTTAAAGAAGGGGATAGCCACAAGAAGCGACCCCCCTGTATGGGCTTAGCGATGCCACTGGGGTCTCACACGGCGGAGAAGACGAAAGCTCGGATCTGGAAGCATGAGTCTGTTGATGTATTTTGGCTCCTGCATAGAGACATTCAGGCCAAAGAAGGCTCTAAATAGGAAGCATGGGAACTGGCGCGTAGGCCTAGGGTACCCATTACTATGGATAATTGGACCTCGGCATTCCTGATACATGCTAGTATTTACTGCAAACAATATGCAGACAGAGCCATTGCCGTATTTAAGTACAAATGCATTTTGGAGGTTTTGCATGGTTGAGCTATAATGAGGAGTTCAGGGCCAAAGAGTGTTAATCCTGAAAAACTGTGGGGGGGGACGAGGACCTGGAGCTATGGATGCAGTGGATGGCATCTTCTAAGTCTACTGCATCCACCCGTACAGATAGTGGCCTTCCGGTGGTTTATAGGGCTTTTCATCAGCGTCCCGCTCTGGGCGGGGCGGGCACAAAGAGCACCAGTGCTTAACTCAGAAGCATGCTGGAACTTCAACAAGGGGTTTTGCTCTAGGCACAACTGCAAGCATGAATGTTCCAAATATGGGGGGAGACATCCAGTCACACAATGTTTTTCCTTGGCCAGTCCGGCGGAGCAGTGAAGATCTTCCACAGGCAGAGGAGGGCAAGGCAATCCTTGGCCGAAAGGCACCTACTCCAATTAAGCTGGGTAGGTTACTGCCATGGTTGCGCATGTACCCAGATACGTACAAGGCGCGCAAATTGGAATGGGGTTTCCAGGAGGGCTTTCGGGTAGGGTACCAAGGTCTGCGGGCGAAAAGATGGGCGGAGAATTTGCAGTCGGCATGGCCATGCCTGAGGTGGTAGCGACAAAATTGACCAAGGAGGTGGCAGAGGGCTGAATTGCTGGCCCCTTTTATGGGTGGCCTATGGATGATCTTATGGTCTCCCCAAGAAGACTAAAGTGGAGTTTCGATTGATACATTATTTGTCATGGCCAGAGGGGGCATTAATCAATGATTTTATTGCGCCAGAGGATACTAAGGTGGTGTATGCCTCCATGGATGATGCTATCCGGCTCATAAGGGGATACGCCAATGGAGCTGAGTTGGCCAAGTGTGGCATCATGGAAGCTTTTTGGCTGCTCCCTATTCATCCTGAGGATTTCTCTTTGCTGGGGATGCAGTTGGGAGGGGCTATTTATGTGGACAGAGTTCTGCCCATGGGGTGCGCAATGTCTTGTTTGAGACTTTTAGTACCTTCCTGCAGTGGGTTTTTGTGCAGGTGAGTGGGCATCGGACGGTGTCACACTATTTGGATGATTTCCTTTTTATGGGGGCACCACATTCTGGTGCTTGTGGGAAGGCCTTGCAGTGTTTTGAGAGATTGGTGCAGGATTTTGGGGTACCTATGGCCCCTGGTAAGACAGAGGGCCCTAGCTGCGTGTTGACCTTTTTGGGCATTCAGTAGGACAAGGTGGCATTTAAGGCATGTTTGCCTGTGGACAAAGTTGAAGAAATCCTGCAATTTTTGCGACAGATCAGGTGGAGACGGAGAATAGAACTGCGTGTGGCACAACAGCTCCTGGGCTTCCTTAATTTTGCATGTAGGGTGGTCCGGGGTTGTAGGTCTTGTAGACGCATGGGGCTAGCGATGTCTGGAGCATCACTTCCTCATCACAGGATTCGGCTGACGGTAGGTTTGAGGGAGGACTTCAGGGTGTGGGAGCTTTTCCTGACGCAGTTTAATGGGGTTTCCATGGCTTTATGGGAAGAGGATACCATATGACAGGTGCAGAGTTTTTCAAATGTGTCAGGGGGCTCTGGTTTTGGCTTTTTTTGGGATTGACGGTGGTGTGTGGAACTTTGGCCAGCACTCTTCCCACTGTTGGCGGCTTTGGTAGTGTGGGGTGACAAGCTGGCAAACAGGACCATAATGTTTCATGTTGACTACTTGACAGTGGTTGATCTGGTGAACAGACAGAGAGCCAGGGATCTCAGATTGCTGCTCCTTTTGCGAAGATTCATTCTGCGCTCTTTGTCTTTGAATATCATATTTAAGGATGCACACATTCCTGGGGTCAACAATTCTATTGCAGATTCCCTGTCTCGTTCGCAGTGGCAGCTTTTCCGCGCATTGACACCGGGCGCAGAAGGGCACAAGACTGCGGTCCCAGCAGACATTTGGGAGTGGGGGGCATGATGGTCATGAGACTGGTGGAGATGTCGCTAGCAGAATCCACTCTAAGGAGTTATCGTCTAGCATGGCTGGAATTTCAGGATTTTGAGGTGGATGGAGGGCGAATCTGGTGGCAGGGGCAGGGTGTGCTTGAAGCGCGAGTGGTACATTTTGTGATATTCCTGATTCACAAGGGTTTGTCGCCAGCCACTACTGGGGGCAAGTTAGCGGGTGTGTCTTTTTATGGGAAGTTGTTTTTTTGCAGGGACCCTTGCAAAGGATGACATTTTGGGAAAATGTTGAAAGGTTGGGGCACGGCACGATCAGGGTCAGGTAGGGTAGTGCGTGAGGCTATTACATTTGACCTGTTACATGTGTTGTTGGTTTGTTGTGTGGATGCGTATGAAGTAGCACTTTTTTGTTTGTGTATGATACAGATGTTTTTCGGGGCTGTAAGGAAATGCCTCCTTGGCATGGTTACCCCCCTGACTTTTTGCCTTTGCTGATGCCAAGTTATGATTTGAAAGTGTGCTGAGGCCTGCTAACCAGACCCCAGCACCAGTGTTCTGTCCCTAACCTGTACCTTTGTTTCCACAATTGGCACACTCTGGCATCCAAGTAAGTCCCTTGTAACTGGTACCCCTGGTACCAAGGGCCCTGATGCCAGGGAAGGTCTCTAAGGGCTGCAGCATGTCTTATGCCACCCTGGAGACCCCTCACTCAGCACAGACACACTGCTTGCCAGCTTGTGTTTGCTGGTGGGGAGAAAATGACTAAGTCGACATGGCACTCCCTTCAGGGTGCCATGCCAACCTCTCACTGCCTATGGCATAGACAAGTCACCCCTCTAGCAGGCCTTACAGCCCTAAGGCAGGGTGCACTATACCATAGGTGTGGGCATAGGTGCATGAGTACTTTGCCCCTACAGTGTCTAAGCAAAACTTTAGACATTGTAAGTGCAGGGTAGCCATAAGAGTATATGGCCTGGGAGTCTGTCATACACGAACTCCACAGCACCATAATGGCTACACTGAAAACTGGGAAGTTTGGTGTCAAACTTCTCAGCACAATAAATGCACACTGATGCCAGTGTACATTTTATTGTGAAATACACCCCAGAGAGCATCCTAGAGATGCCCCCTGAAACCATACCCGACTTCCAGTGTGGGCTGACTAGTTTTACCAGCCTGCCACATGCCAGACATGTTGCTGGCCACATGGGGAGAGTGCCTTTGTCACTCTGTGGCTAGTAACAAAGCCTGTACTGGGTGGAGGTGCTTCTCACCTCCCCCTGCAGGAACTGTAACACCTGGCGGTGAGCCTCAAAGGCTCACCCCTTTGTTACAGCACCCCAGGGCACTCCAGCTAGTGGAGTTGCCCGCCCCCTCCGGCTACGGCCCCACTTTTGGCAGCAAGGCCGGAGGAGATAATGAGAAAAACAAGGAGGAGTCACTGGCCAGTCAGGACAGCCCCTAAGGTGTCCTGAGCTGAGGTGACTCTGACTTTTAGGAATCCTCCATCTTGCAGATGGAGGATTCCCCCAATAGAATTAGGGATGTGCCCCCCCTCCCCTCAGGGAGGAGGCACAAAGAGGGTGTAGCCACCCTCAGGGCTAGTAGCCATTGGCTACTAACCCCCCAGACTTAAACACACCCCTAAATTGAGTATTTAGGGGCTCCCAGAACCTAGCAAGGTAGATTCCTGCAACCTAAGACGAAGAAGGACTGCTGACCTGAAAGCCCTGCAGAGAAGACGGAGACACCAACTGCATTGGCCCCAGTTCTACCAGCCTGTCTCCCCACTTCAAGAAAAACTGCAACAGCGACGCGTTCCACAGTGTCCAGCGACCTCTGAAGCCTCAGAGGACCACCCTGGATCTAAAAGGACCAAGAACTCCTGAGGACAGCGGCTCTGCTCCAAAGAAGAAACATCTTTGCAACAAAGAAGCAACTTTTAAAAGACAACACATTTCCCGCCGGAAGTGTGAGACTTTGCACTCTGCACCCGACGCCCCTGGCTCGACCTGCAGAGAAACAACACTACAGGGAGGACTCCCCGGCAACCCTGTGAGTAGCCAGAGTTGACCCCCTGAGTCCCCCCCCCAGCGACGCCTGCAGAGGGAATCCAGAGGCTCCCCCTGACCGCGACTGCCTGCTTCTAAGAACCCGACTCCTGGTAAAGACACTGCACCCGCAGCCCCCAGGACCTGAAGGATCTGACCTCCAGTGCAGAAGCGACCCCCAGGTGGCCCTCTCCCTTGCCCAGGTGGTGGCTACCCCGAGGAGCCCCCCCCCCCCCCCCTTGCCTGCTTGCTTCGCTGAAGAGACCCCTGGGTCTCTCATTGAACTCCATTACAAACCCGACGCCTGTTTGCACTCTGCACCCGGCCGCCCCCGTGCTGCTGAGGGTGTGCTTTTTGTGCTGACTTGTGTCCCCCCCGGTGCCCTACAAAACCCCCCTGGTCTGCCCTCCGAAGACGCAGGTACCTACCTGCTGGCAGACTGGAACCGGGGCACCCCCTTCTCCATTGAAGCCTATGTGTTTTGGGCACCACTTTGACCTCTGCAACTGACCGGCCCTGAGCTGCTGGTGTGGTAACTTTGGGGTTGCTCTGAACCCCCAACGGTGGGCTACCTTGGACCAAACTTTGAACCCTGTAGGTGGTTTACTTACCTGCAAAACTAACAAACACTTACCTCCCCCATGAACTGTTGAAAATTGCATTGTCTTGTTTTAAAATAGCTTATTGCCATTTGTGTGAAAACTGTATATGCTATTTTGCTAATTCAAAGTTCCTAAAGTTCCTAAGTGAAATACCTTTCATTTGAAGTATTACTTGTAAATCTTGAACCTGTGGTTCTTAAAATAAACTAAGAAAATGTATTTTTCAATACAAAAACCTATTGGCCTGGAATTGTCTTTGAATGCGTGGGGGGGGGGGGCAGTTAATTGACGGGTTGGGTGTTTTCTGTCCTACACTGACATCTGTTTATCCTTCCAGGTTGTGTGCAAGGCCCGGAGAAAGCAAAAGCGGTGACATGGCTGATTGGACATTCGTTTATTCACTGGGCAGCAAAATATGCGGGAAAGCAAGTATATGGACGATCTTTGGGACTTCCGAGTAGCAGACACAACGTTTTGTGGTGGAGGAAGAGCGGCATGAGGTGGGGAAATTTGCTTCCTTTTATGACTTTAATGTTGCCGACATGGGGTTGTCCTGATGTTTTGGTATTGCACCTAGGGGAAAATGATTTGGTACGATTATCGGGGCTCACCCTACTGCAACACATGCAGCGGGAGTACTGAAGCACAATAATCGAGTGTTTTATGTCCCGAAGAGCTCTGAGAGCGTGAATTTGACACAGGGAGGTCGTTGCGGACTGTGCCCCCCTTCATCTCCCGATCAGAGATGATCTTGAGCACCCTGGGCTTCCCTGCTGCCCACATGTGGATTGCAGGAGCTGGGATATGGGTTGGAGGAACTGAACAGCTGTGAGTGGAAGACAGCTGCGTGGCTGCTAGCTATGGGCGGGTGGGGCTAATTACTTATGGCCGGGGAATTTTGTGACCGAAACAGACAAGGGCTCTATGTAGAGATGAGCTGCGGTGCTGTTTACGGTGGGAAGTGCAAGAATTGCACAGCCCCCTTTAACCACAGCCTGAGAAGTACTCTCATGGAAAAGGTCAGCATAGAGCAGTAAACGAACATGAAACTGTACCTGATTTGAATTACTGAACGGCTGACTGCCTTGTGGATGGCCGAATATCACATTGTTCTGCCTTGCATTATTGCCTCTAGTGGTGTGTGATGAGCACTCCTAACCGTGCAGTGCTGATTCTCATCGGCTGTGGTACCGGGTCGCAACAAGTTTATCTATCAGGATCCTGGCAGGCGCTCTTAGGCCTGCTCGTTCTAGCCTGAGGTTGGAAATCTGGCAGATGGGTGAGGCGATACATGAACGTCCTAGTACCCCGTTCTTGCAGCTCTCATACTCACTGGGATTCTACATTCTGTCTTGAGGAAAGCGCACGCGCCTAATGACCTGCTGCATTCTCATAGTGGTTGCTTACCTCCAGTAACGATATATCTGGTAAAGACATATTCTAGTTGCAGATTCCTTACCTTAGAATTTCCCCAGGCGTCAGAGTGGATCCAGAGATTTTTCTTTGAGCAGTATCCCTGCGCCCCTCTAGGTGGCGTCGGACGACTCCATGGGCGCCGGTAGCATCGTGGTCAGCATGATGACGTTCCAGTCATATAGAGGCGAAACCCCGGCACGCTGACGTCAGTTTCTTTACAAGACTTTCCACACCAGTAGCGCAGAGCCATGAAGAACACTGAAAATGGTACTCCAAAATTAGGGCACTTAAAGGAAAGTTCCTGTCCGTAGAAATCAGTTCACATAGCAGGAAGGATGGACAGATCAGTAGGGAACTGCAACTAGAATATGGCCCTCATTCTGACCTTGGCGGGCGGCGGAGGCCGCCCGCCAAAGTCCCGCCGTCAGGTTACCGTTCCGCGGTCGAAAGACCGCGGCGGTAATTCTGACTTTCCCGCTGGGCTGGCGGGCGGTCGCCTTCAGACCGCCAGCCAGCCCAGCGGGAAAGAGGCTTCCACGATGAAGCCGGCTCGGAATCGAGCCGGCGGAGTGGAAGCTGTGCGACGGGTGCAGTTGCACCCGTCGCGTATTTCACTGTCTGCGCAGCAGACAGTGAAATACATGTAGGGGCCCTCTTACGGGGGCCCCTGCAATGCCCATGCCAGTGGCATGCGCACTGCAGGGGCCCCCAGGGGCCCCGCGACCCCCCCCTACCGCCATCCGGATCTCGGCGGTCCGACCGCCGGGATCTGGATGGCGGTAGGGGGGGTCGGAATCCCCGCGGCGGTGCAGCAAGCTGCGCCGCCGCGGAGGATTCAATGGGGCCGCGGTACACTGGCGGGACCCCGCCAGTGGTGCCGGTCCGACCGCGGCTTTACCGCCGCGGTCGGAATCCCCATTGGAGCACCGCCGGCCTGTCGGCGGTGCTCCCGCGGTCCTCCGCCCTGGCGGTCAAAGACCGCCAGGGTCAGAATGACCACCTATGTCTCTTACCAGATATGTTGTTACAGGAGGTAAGTAACTTGTTCATCTGATAGGGACTTCTAGTTGCAGATTCCTTAGCTTAGAATGGATTCCCAAGCAATAGCATCCCGGTGGTGGGCTGGGAACTAAGATCACACCATAAGGTCCAGCATGCCGAAGTAGCCGCCTCCGTGGACCTGACTATCCAGGCGATAATGTTTAGTGAACGTGTACAGGGAAGCCCACGTCTCTGCCTGGCAGATATCCAGGACTGGAACTCCGCGTGCTAACGCTGTTTTAGCAGCAGTTGCTCTGGTTGAATGCGCATGCAAACCCTCAGGGGGTTGCTTTTTTGCCAAAGCGTAGCACATTTTGATGCAGAGGACTACTTATTGCGAGATGGTCCTCTTCTACAACGCCCTTCCTTTCTTTGCACCCACATAGCCCACAAAGAGTTGATCATCCACCCGGCAATCTTCGGTACGATTGAGGTAGAATGCCGACACTCTTTTTGGATCCAGACTGGGCAGTCGCTCCTCCTTATGAGGGGGATGTGGGGATTTGTAAAAAGTAGGCAAAATGATTGATTGGTGTACATGAAAATATATCACCACTTTGGGAAGGAAGTAAGCCCTAGTATGAAGCACCATCTTGTCAGGATGCACAGCCAGAAATGGTGGCTTCGAAGAGAGAGCCTGGAGCTCACTCACTCTGCGAGCAGAGGTGATGGCAATCAAGAAGGCAGTTTTAAGAGTCAAGAGTTGCAGGGGACAGATGTGGATCGGCTCAAAAGAAGCACACATGAGATATGTGAGGACCAAGTTCAAATCCCACTGGGGCAGTATGAACTGGATATGAAGGAACAGGTGGGTTAGTCCTTTAAGAAACCTCCCAACAATGGGAGATTTGAACAGCGAACGTTGGTCTGGCAAAAAGGCAGAGATGATAGACAAATAATTCTTGAGGGTGCCAAGTGCAGAGCCCTGCTGGGCAAGAGAAAGAATGAAGAGGAGAACCTCCGAGAAAGGTGCAGAAAGGGAATCAACAGACTTGTTGACACACCATGCCACAAATTTGTTCCAACGACAGGCGTAGATACCCTTTTGGTGGAGGGACACCTGGCTGCCAAGATAACATCACAGACTTTGTGTGGAAGGTCAAACACTGTCAGCTGCTGCCGCTCATTCTCCACACAAGGAGGCGGAGACTGGAAAGGTTTGGGCAAAGGACCGTACCCTACTGCTGTGACAGAAGATCCTCCCAAAGTGACAGTCTGAATGGAGGATCGATGGACATGCTCAAAATTTCAGGATACCAGACTCTTTATGCCCAGTCCGGAGCCACCAGGATTACTTTGGCCCGGTCATGCCAGATCTTCTTCAGAACTCTGGACAGAAATGGTATTGGTGGGAAGGCGTAAAGGAAGCCTGAGCTCCACTTGTGACAAAAAGCATTGCCGAGCGAGTGCCGCCTTGGAAACTCCAATGGGCAAAATAGCTGACATTGCGTGTTCTCTGAGGGGGCGAAGACTTCTAACTAAGGCTTTCCCCACTGCTGAAAGAGACCTTGTGCCACCTCAAGATGAAGACGCCATATGTGATTAACTATGGATCGACGGCTGAGTTTGTCTGCCAGATGTTTAACCACCAGTGAAATGCTCTAGCATTCCAGCTATGTGCAGAGGCAAATAGCCTCTTGACAGAGGGTCCACAACCCCACTCCGCCCTGCTTGTTGCAGTACCCACATTGCGGTGGTGTTGTTGGTGAACACCAGCACCACTTTCCCTTCGAGAGAGGGAAGGAATGCTTTCAATGCAAGTCGGATCGCCCAGAGCTTCACAAGGTTTATGTGGAGCCTGGACTCCGCGTAAGAACAGAGGCCTCTGATCTCCACCTCTTCCATGTGGCCGCCCCATCCCAGGAGTGACACGTCTGTCACTACTGTGAGATCTGGTTTGGGGAGGGAGAGAGATCTGTTGACCCAATCTGGATTTAATAGCCACCACTGCGGATCTAGTGCAGTCCTCTCCGGGATCTGGATCTTGTTGGAGAGATTCCTCTGATGGTGTGCCCTCTGGAACTTCAGGCCCCACTGCAGAGCCTGCATTTGCCTTCTGGCATGTTGGACCAGCAGGGTGCAGGAGGCCACGAGGCCCAGCAGCCTCAGAGCCACTCTCTCCGAAAACCAGAATAGAGGCTGAAACATCGGGATAATGGCACAAATATCCTGTACTCACTTTTCAGTAGGATAAGCCAGAAACTGCAATGTGTCCAGAGACTGCAATGTGTCCAGAACAGCTCAGATGAAAGGGAGCATCTGAGAGGGAGTCAGGTGTGACTTTGGCACATTTGTAGTGAACCCCAGCGAATGCAGGTTTGCCGTAGTCTGAAGGTGGGAGATGGGGAATAGAGTCCTGCAAGTCTAACACTACCATCCAGTCTCCAGGGCAGACAGAACCTGAGCTAGAGTTTGCATTTTGAACTTCTTGAGGGAGATATCTCTATGGTGTCCTTGGCCACGAGAGCCTTGGCTTCCACACTGAGAAATGCCAAATGATCCTCCGACAGATGATCGAACAATGGTGGCATGGTTGGAGGGGAAATCTTGAAAACCTTGAAGGGGAGGGTGCAGCCCCTTCGTACAATTTGCAACACCCACTTGTCCGTGGTGGTGGATTCCCAGTGGGAGGTGATGGTGCATGCTGCTGCCAACTGGTCCAGGATGTTCCAATGGGCTAGGAAGGTTGAAAGGCAGTGGAGGGGGCAGGGCTAGACTGGGTAGACCACTGGCTCCCTGATCCACAAGCACGTAGGATCCCGCGATCGAGCAGAGGCTAGGAAGCATTCTCGGTCGGTGGCCGGGTGGAAACGAACGAGGATGGGTGCCCCTTCTGTGGCCACAAAAGGGGCAAAAAGCGGACTGGGTGCAAGGAGCAGCTACCAAGCCAAGGGACCGAGCCGTAGCCGTGGAGTCCTTAAAGCACTTGAGCGCAGTCTCGCTTTGTCTCCAAAGAGACGGATGCGATCAAAGGGCATGTCTATAAGATATTGCTGGGCATCCCCTGACGTCCTCAAACAGGCATGGTGCCTCAAGGCGACTGTCGATGCAACCGATCTACCCTAGTGAGTCAGTTGTATCCAGTCCACAATGAATCAAGAGCTTTGCTGCATCCCTCCCATCAGTAACAGCTTGGGAGAGAACCGCCCGGGCCTCCTCTGGGACTCGAGATAGCACCTGTGCAACCATGTTTCAGAGAGTATGGGATTATAGGCCCAAAAAGCATGCAGTGTTCACAGAACGCATCGCTAGACTGGCGGAAGAAAACATTTTCTCCCCAAGGTTATCCAGTCGTTTTGATTCCCTATCCAGGGGAGCGGAAAGGAATGCCCCCGATGATGAAGAAGCCTGCATCACAAGGCTCTCAAGCGTGGGATGTTGGATCAGGAATTCTGGGTTGGTCCACGCAGGCCGACGGCGGCGTGCAACTGTCCTATTCACAGGAGGCCAAATGCTGGGTTTGGACCAGGTACCCAGTTGGACGTCCGTAAGGGCTTTATTAGAGGGAAGGAAGGGTTCCGAAACAGGAGCCCAGGCTCAAGCATTTCGGTCAGGAGGTTAATCATGACCTCCACAGAAGGAAGCTCGAGGTCCAAAACCTCAGCAGCCCTTCTTACCACCATGGAGTACGAAGCTCCCTCCTCTGTAGCCACAGTAGGGGGAGAAAGCATGCTAGCATTAGGAGAAGTATCTAGTCCGCTAAGGTGGCCCAAATCCTGAACCCAGTCCATGCTGGGTCATGCTGGTATTCTAAAGGGTCCTGCGACCACTCTACACCATCCTCATATTCATACCCGTATAAAGAAGGGTCCGGATCCGCCCTGGGCCCAGGAGAGCCCATATAAAATGGAATTGGCATCAAGTGATGCCATTCCGATCCAGGTCATTGGGGATAAGTATAGGATCGCCATTGATTGTGGGCCCAACCAATGTCAGGAGAATCTGTTCTGATGCCGGGGAAGGTTGTTGGCACGACTGGTGTCGGTGCGGATCTGGGAGTGGATCCAGAGGTGACCCATGGATCTGCTGCCCAAGCCACCGACGTGGAACCTAATGGGGCCCTCACCGACTCTCCTGGGCCCGAAGGTGCAGAGGACGGGTTGGTCTGCCCAAAGATGAGGTGCCTGGCCTCACAGAACTCTTTCAACTGGGCAGGAGCGGCACCAGCTCCCGTAAAGTCGGGGAGGTGTGGAGCCGATCTAGACGCAGGATCCGAAGGCGGAGGCCCAGAGCATCAATGCTATTCCTCTGTTGCGTCGTCTGAGCAACGGGGTGAAGTCGTAAAACATTTGGCCTTCTTCAACTTCTTTTTCTTGTGTCCCCCAACTGTCCTCATGATTTGGACGAACAGGAGTGGTGATGACTCCGTGAATGGTCTTGTGACCTTCCTCTCTAATGAATGTGGGAGCGACGCAGAGTTGGGTGCCGGGCCACCGTGAGCTTTAGGGACCGCTCCCTCAAAGCCTTTGCATGAATGGCCCGATACTCGCAGCACAACTTCAGGTCGTGGTCATCCTCCAGACACCAAAGGAAGATGAGCTGCAGATCCGTCACCGACATCATTCGGTGGCTGGAGTCACAGAGTTTAAAACAAGTCTTCCAGGAGATCCTTCGATGCATCCAAAACTGGCCAAAAATTATTTAACAAGTGTTGCAGTTAGTCAAAAACTGACCAGGGGTAGCTCTTCTCCGGATCTGCGCTTAGGCTGGCTCAGGAAGAAAAGAACTGACGTCAGCATGACTGGGTGGCGCCCATATACGACAGAGACATCATTATGGTAACCACGACGCCACATGACGGCGCGCAAGGGTACTGTTTAAAGAAAAATCTCCGGATCAAATCTGATGCCTGGGGGAAATTCTAAGGTAAGGAATCTGCAACTAGAAGACTATCAGATTTTGCATGAGTAAACCTTACACCACAAAAGTAGGATGACTTCAATTGTTGCATTGATTTGTCTGGCCTATTGCTTTGACCCCTGGGACTGATCATCCCTGCGCAGCATACTCCAACACTGGGGAAAGTGGACGGGAAGGAACCTAAATTGCATTTTGAGTCACATAAAAGCATGATATCGACAACCCCAGACAACAGCCAGGCAGATGCCCAGGGAGCTTCTCTAAGCACTAATAATAAGGATGATGATAAGAAGTCTCTTCTTAACCTCTTAGCTGCTGGGCTCAGCCGGCACCTAGGGAAACCAACCAAACCTATGCATTTTTTTAAACTAGAGACCTAGGGGAATCCATGATGGGGTGACTTGTGGGGCTCTGACCAGGTTCTGTTACCCAGAATCCTTTGTAAACCATAAAAGTTGGCTAAAAAAAAAAAAACATTTTCCTCACATTTCAGTGACAGAAAGTTCTGGAATCTGAGAGGAGCCACAAATTTCCTTCCACCCAGCGTTCCCCCAAGTCTCAAGATAAAAATGGTACGTCACTTGTGTGGGTATGCCTGGTGCCCGCGACAGGAATAGATCACACAACGGTCAATGTTGGTCCTTACATGAGGCAGCTGTTGACCCTGGGGTGATCCATTCCTGACGCAGGCACTATGTATAGGCACTCAAGTGGGGTAGTGTTTTTTTATCAGGACAGGTGAGGAATCACTGGGTGGTAGGAATTTTGTGGATCCCAGCATATTCCTGTAGTTTGTGTGACAGAAATGCAAGAAATATAGAGTTTTTATTCAACATTTCAGCTTTGCAGGGTATTCTGGGTAAGAAAACTTTGGGGAATCCACACAAGTCACATCTCTGTGGACTCCTCCGAATGTCTAGTTTCCAGAAATGTTTGGGTTTAGTATGTTTCTATTTGTGGCCGTCGACCCCAGGACCAAAAACACAGGTGCCTGCCTTACAAAACCAGTTTGTTTTGTGATAGATCATTTTGATTTCTCCACAATACGATTTGGGCAGTGGAATTTGGGGCTGAACTAAATTGGGGAGCTCCCAAGAGAGCACACACTCTCTCTGCTTGCCGCCGCATTCACCTGCTCTCTGGGTTGGGCTAACCCACTTTTACCCCGTTGCACAGACTGTCCTGTCCTCATCACTTCCCTCATAATTTACTGGAAGAGGAGTTATAGAATGGGACTCCTCCGACTGAAAAATCACTCCTAGAGTCTGCACCATTGTCCTATCCCTCAGATGCTGTCTCAATATCTAATGTCTCAGTCTCTGATCTTATGTCGGAGCTGTCCTCTATAACCCGAGTGACGGCAGCAGTCATCCATCAAGATGCCATCTCTGCTATTGGCTAAACTGTTGCTCTAAAACACTAGCCTACGTAGACAGTCACAAAATAGATGGTGTGTGTGAGATACGCGCAACAGTAGAGGCCACCTTACCTGCGCTTCTTCCCTCAATCAGAACGTTCTTTCAAGACACTCAAAAACACCTTGTCACATACCATTTGTCAGTCTTTAGCACCTTCTGCGCCCAGTCTAACAATCATTTTTGATGCTCCCAACTCCCTCCTCCTCGGATTCCCTCATTACCACCCAGCAAAAGTGCCCTTCATCTCTCCATAGCCGCCCTCCACCCGGCACATACATTTCATTTGTATTATAGCGCAGGTAATGGCTGACTTTACTAATGTACTCAGCTATTTACATAAAATACAGATTTGCTCTTTGCAGTAGGCATATAAACCTTCTGCGCTTCTTTATGGCACTAAAACTGCCACTAGACAAAAGTCTGATCCTTTTGTAGCAGAAACATAATCACAATACTTACTCGACTTTTTTATTTCTGCCTAAAAGCTACAGTTGAAATGCGCCAGTTGAAGAATGTGCATTGCTTTGAAGACGCAAGCTGCAACTGCAAGACAACTGGTGGCAAATATATATATATATATATATATATATATATATATATATATATATCACTTTTATATGTGGGTCTGGTTTTCCTGGGGACGATCGCAGCCCCCAGGGAAACCACACATGTACTGACAAAAGTGATTATATATATATATATATATATATATATATATATATATATATATACACACACACATCTATATATATATATATCTATCTACATAGATGTATCTATAGGTAGATATCGCTCTCTCTCTCTCTCTATATATATATATATATATATATATATATATATATGTATATATATATATATATATATATAATATATATATAGAGAGAGAGATCTATCTATAGATATATAGATATATATCCATGTAGATAGATATATCTACATAGATATATATATATATATATAGATAGTAGTTGTATGATTTCCTTGGGGGCCAAAATGGCCCCCAGGGAAACCCTACAACAACAAACAAAAAAAATATTGCCCCCACAGGGGGTCGTCCTGCCCACGGGCGACCCCCCTGTCCATTTCTTTTTATTCATTTATTTAAAAAAAAAAAAAAAATTCGCCCCGGGGGGTGGGGGGGTGGGTGGGGGGGGGGGGGGGGGAATGGGGGGGGGGAGATGCGTTTTCCGAGGGGGCCGACCCCCCCAAGTGAAATCCCTGGTGTCTAGTGGTGTTTCCTGGCCCCCGGGGGCCAGGAAACACTTTCAGGAAGGCCTTGTAAGAAAGGGGAGAGTCTCCCCTTTCTTACGAGGCCTTCCCGAACATGGGGAAGGCTGTTTGGTGCAGCCGCTTCCTGCTCCGATGGGGAAATCAACAAAGTGACATCAGCACGCGCTGACGTCACAAAGGGGCGGGTGGGGGGGCGGGGGGAGACACGGAAAAGCTTCTGTGTCTCCCGGGGTTTACAAAAAAAACCTGAGGATTTATTAACTCCCTCCCTGGTGTCGGCCACTGGTCGTGACCCGCACCCAAGGGGTTCAAGACATGGAAGAAAGCATGGTAACCCTATACAGTAAAATGGATACCTTTCATGGCCGAGTACAATCTTTAGCACAAACTTGAAAAACATGATAGCAGGTTATATGAGGGGGGAACAAATAATCTCAATTGCAGAACATGATTTGGTATCCAAAGAGGAAACCATGCTCAACATGGAGAAAGTTCTTAAAGCTGTCACAACCAAAATAAAGATTTGTGGCGAGATCTCACCATGATAATCTTTGCATTCTGGGAGGGCCGTAGTGTTCCAACATGGACAAACTGGAGGACAATGTTGAGCGACAGCTACTGTCTTTATTTGCTACTGATGTATTTTTTTGCATGCTGGTGATGGAGAGGGCCCACAGATCCCTTGCAAGTAGACCACCACGGGGGGCCATGGTGTGATCTATCATAGCCTACCTACTAAAGTTTTGAGACAGGATACAGCTTTTCATCTGGTGAGGGAAGATGGAATGTCAACTTTGATGGCTCTTTCCTGACTTCCCAATCGCCGTTCAAGAAGCACACTGTAAATTTTAGCTGTCAGCAAAAACTACTACAGGCAAATATCCAGTATGTTAAGCTAGAACAAGCCCACTTTCAGAATACTTACTAGGGTAACAATGCATTTACCAAATGCTTCAGCAAGTTCTGGGATATCTTGGGAAGCTGACTGGAGGCTGCCAGCAGCAGTGTGTCTGGCAGGCCTCCAAGCAATTGCCCACATCACACGATGACTCGGATTAAATACATGGGTTGGATGGAGTTGGCTGTGGGAGATGCGGTCAGGTTACTACAGCCCGACTCAAGAGTTCTCTATAAACAGACTTTGCACTCCGACACAGGCGATGACCTGGTAAATCTTGTGATTTTCCTTTTTCTGTGTGTTCATTTATCCATTGTTGTTATGCTGCTTGCTGTACAGGGTTGGGTTCTGCTTCTGCGTGTATGACAGCCCAGTTATTGGACATCAATAAATCTAGATTGAGGAGTATCTAATGACTCTTTTGGTGACCACTTAAGGTTACGCCCTTTCGTGAACATTTTCTACTTAGCTGACCATTGTTATAGTTGGATACATCCCTGCAGAGGAGAGGATCCTATTCCTGATGGAATTGGGCCATCAGTGTTAGTGGAATGGAAGATAATGGTTCTTTGTAATGTTATCACAATACCACTGACAATGTAGAACATACTTGTATAGCAGAATAGGGAGGCAACGTCTCTTGACTGGAGATGGCGTTGATCCTTGCAATGTTTACTAATCGCTTACGATCATTGGGAATACCACAGTGAAAAAAAACTCTTATTTCTGACATGGAAAATTAGGGGGCCTAATAATCTCCAGAAAACCAGGCAGGTCCTCGTCTATCCCAATAGACACCGAATGAGTATTGCATTCCTGCAGGATACCCGTCTAACATCAAAAGTGTGGTTGCAATTTTTTCAGCTTATGGGCTTCTTATTCCCTTACATCGTCATACTTCCACCCTTGCAGAGTTGCTATTCTATTTTGAAAGGACAAGCAATGGACAGAGTCCGGCTCACTCAATTACAATCAGGGGCGTTACACAATATTTTGGGGAAGACAGGGTCAGACTAGGCTCAGCAAAGCTCATTGCTATGGGACGCACATTGATGACTCTGAATTCTTTGATTTGTTATGTGGCAAGGTGCTTTCTACTGACCACAATCCTTAATGTTGGGTGGTGATATTAACTGCACCCCCCAGGATGCCATGCACACAAAATGCTGCCTGTGGCATTGATAAGTCAACCCTCTAGCAGGCCTTACTGCACTAAGGCAGGGTGCACTATACCACATGTGAGGGCATAGCTGCATGAGCAATATGCCCCTACAGCGTCTAAGTCTATTCTTAGACATTGTAAGTACAGTTGTGGCCATATTAGGTATATGGTCTGGGAGTTTGTCAAAAACGAACTCCACAGCTCCATAATGGCTACACTGAATACTGGGAAGTTTGGTATCAAACTTCTCAGAATAATAATCCCACACTGATGCCAGTGTTGGATTTATTAAAAAATGCACACAGAGTGCATCTTAGAGCTGCTCCCTGTATTTTACCCAATACTTCAGTGCAGGACTGACTGGTCTGTGCCAGCCTACTGATGAGAGACGAGTTTCTGACCCCCTGGGGTGAGAGCCTTTGTGCTCTCTGAGGCCAGAAACAAAGCCTGCACTGGGTGCCGATGCTTAACACCCCCCCCCCCCCCTGCAAGAACTGTAACACATAGCAGTGAGCCTCAAAGGCTCAAGCTCCGTGTTACAATGCCCCAGGGCACTCCAGCTAGTGGAGATGCCCGCCCCCTGGACACAGCCCCCACTTTTCCAGGGGAGATAATGAGAAAAACAAGGAGGAGTCACCCACCATTCACGACAGCCCCCTAAGGTGTCCTGAGCTGAGGTGACCCCTGCCTTTAGAAATCCTCCATCTTGATTTTGGAAAATTCACCCAATAAGATTAGGGATGTGGCACAAAGAGGGTGTAGCCACCCTCAAGGACAGTAGCCATGGGCTACTGCCCTCCCAGACCTAAACACACCCCTACATTTTGTATTTAGGGGCACCTCAGAACCCAGGAAATCAGATTCCTGCAACCTGAAGAAAGAAGAAGGACTGCTGACCTACAAGCCTGCAGAGAAGGAGGAAGACGACAACTGATTTGGCCCCAGCCCTACCGGCCTGTCTCCAACTTCGAAAACCTGTTCCAGCGACCTCTGAAGCCTCAGTGGACTGCCCTGGACTACAGGACCAAGAAACTCCTGTGCCCTGTTCAAAACCTGCAACTTCTTTGCAACAAGAAGAAACTTCCAAAGACTTTCCGTTTCCCGCCGGAAGCGTGAGACTTCACACTCTGCATCTGACGCCCCCGGCTCGACCTGCAGAAAACCAACACCTCAGGGAGGACTCCCCGGCGACTGCGAGCCCGTGAGTAACCAGAGATGACCCCCCTGAGGCCCCACAGCGATGCCTTCAGAGAGAATCCAGAGGCTACCCCTGACTGTGACTGCCTGTAACAAGGGACCCGATGCCTGGAACCAACACTGCACCCACAGCCCCCAGGACCTGAAGGAACCAAACTTCAGTGCAAGAGCGACCCCAGGCGACCCTCTGCCTAGCCAAGGTGGTGGATGTCCCGAGAAGCCCCCCCTGTGCCTGCCTGCAATGATAAAGTGACCCCCGGGTCTCTCCATTGTTTTCAATCTAAATCCCGACGCCTGCTTTGCTCACTGCACCCGGCCGCCCCTGTGTCGCTGAGGGTGTACTTTGTGTGCCTTCTCGTGTTCCCCCCCCCCCCCCCCCCCCGGTGCTCTAGAAAACTCCCCTGGTCTGCCCCGAGGATGCAAGTACTTACCTATTGGCAGACTGGAACCGGAGCACCCCTGTTCCCCAGGCACCTCTTTTACCTCTGCACCAGACCGGTCCTGAGCTGCTGGAGTGGTATCTTTGGGGTTGCCTTGAACCCCCAACAGTGGGCTGCCTATGCCCCAAACTTGAGACTTGTAAGTGTTTTACTTACCTTTAAAACTAACCTTTACTTACCTCCCCCAGGAACTGTTGATTTATGCAGTGTCCACTTTGAAAATAGCTTATTGACATTTCTACAAAGACTGTACATGATATTGTTTTCATTCAAAATTCCTAAAGTATCTAACTGACGTACCTTACATTTAAAGTGTTTAATGTAAATCTTGAACCTGTGGTTCTTAAACTAAACTAAGAAAATATATTTTTCAATATAAAAACCTATTGGCCTGGAGTAAGTCTGAGTGTGTGTTCCTCATTTATTGCCTGTGTGTGTACAACAAATGCTTAACACTACCCTCTGATAAGCCTACTGCTCGACCACACTACCACAAAATAGAGCATTAGAATTATCTACTTTTGCCACTAACTTACCTCTAAGGGGAACCCTTGGACTCTGTGCACACTATTTCTTACTTTGAAATAGTATATACAGAGCCAACTTCCTACAACCCTGTAATGTTAATAAGACTGTTGTAAATTTTGATATTATAGTCCTGCTTTCCCTAATGCTGCTGCAATAGGACGTGTTATCTGAATATCATTAATGTTTTATAGAAATGAAAAAAGTAAAGAGTGACATAACCATACCATAAAACTTTATCTGGAGCTTCTGGGTGAACAATAATAAATTTATAAGCCTAGTTTACTCCCTGTAGGTATTTTCTAGATGACTAATAAAGAGAATTAATTTCCTCTCAGAATTTAAGATTGGATCAGTGGTAATGGATCTCCCAGAATTCCAGAGCTCCCAAAGAGGATGTGGAGGAGGTAGACATGCTCAATGGCAAGAATAGAAATGCTTATTCCACTTAACTCATTGTTCGGTCTAGGAAGAGGGTGAGGTGTGGGCCAAAGTAAGAAGACGTAATAATTAGCTTTCTCTTTGCAGGAGAGCTATTTCCATTCTTCCCCTCCAAGAATAAGATGGTCAACAATTTCAGAAGGAACCAAGAGCAAATAACATGCACACACCCTTAATGGTGCGGGCAGTTTTTCAGAAACAAAAAGCAGTTAATCCCCCTTCCAGATCCATTTCACCCAGAAAGACAGTCTTTAGTAAGCACATCAGAGGGAGAACTTGCAGAGGCCATCTCATGGATTCAGTTCTGTTCTCAAGATATTTGTCAATGATACATTTCTGGTTCTATAAAACAGTTCAGTATCTGGTATACAGTGACATTAGGGTGGATGGTATCCAATTGTTCTTGGGCACCCTGATAAAAAGAGACTATTTTGTAGGAATATACTTCACAAATGCACATTTGGCATATTGCCTCTTATGACATCACAGAAATTTCTGACACTTTATCTGCTGGGTGCAGATACATTTGTGTAACATCCTTCAAGCATTCTTTATTCAGCTTTGCAGCATTACTCTAAACTTTTGGAAATCAGGCCACCATAATTAATCCGAGAGGAGTGTGCATGAGTGCCTGTTTGTAAAACATGAATTATTGAAGAAAGAAGAAAAAACTCTTAGAGAGTGATCACATTTGGTCCTAAACAGCCTACAAATTGATCTTTATCTTGAATAAACATGTTGTCTAATTCTGAAGAAAACTGATGAACTACTTGAGGGGTTCCACATCAAACACCAAACATGGAACCCTAAGCATCCCTTCTGGTAAAGGTCAGACGAAGAGTAGATAAAGAGCATCACTAGAAAAAGTGATCCCTCAGAGTTCACTACCACCTTCCATTATCACTAGAGACCATTTTCTGAAGGTTACGCATCCCACTGAAGTAGACTTGGGCAGACCCATGTCAGCGAGCTATAAATAACTGCTGCAGAATAGAGATAGGTGAACTAAGGAGAGTGGCAGGCATCCTTTGAAAACACTCAGCACTTAATGTTTGCCTGGAGTAGCCCCTTATGGAGCTCAGAAGGGAAACAGAAAGGTACTGAAGTTTCCTTTATTTTAAGCTTATGGGAGACAACGTGAAGAGAGTGAGATGCCCTGTGTGCTGAAGTCAGCAGAAACCAACATCACAACCTGGACCGGGAGAGAAGAAGGTGGGTGAATTTGAAAAACAAAGGAGGGACTTCTGCGCCACATTACTTACTTTCAGTAACACCTAATCAGGTAGAGACATTCTAGCTGCAGATTCCTTAACTTAGAATTCCCCACAGGTGTCAGTCTGGATCAGGAGACTTTTCTAGGGAAGTACAGTCGGCTTCACATCCATGATCTGCATTTTGCGCACAGGATATGACATCTTCCATCCTATATACCACTGAACACTGTCAGTTTCTTTTCACAACGTTCCACAGCAGACGTGGAGAGCTATGAAGAACACTGACCACTAATGTGTCAAAACCAAGGCCCTGAAAGGAAGCTCCTGTCCCTAGGAATCAGTTTGCAGGACAGGGAGGATGGGTGGGTCAGTAAGGAATCGGCAAATAGAATATGTCTCTACCAGATAAGGCGTTACCGAAGGTAAGTAACTTGTTCATCTGAAGAGACTTTCTAGTTGCAGATTCCTTCCCTTAGACTAGATACCCAAGCAACACCATCTCGGGAGGTGGGTCTGCAGTAGCAGCTCGCTTGGCATGGGGGGGCAGGGTGGCACGTGGGTTGGGGGCTTTGGAATAAACATTTATTTATTGTAATAAAAAAAATAAAGCACTTAACTTTCACAGCCGACGCACTGTCCTCTCTGTCGCCGGATGCTGCAGGCACAGGCTCCCAGCCTGTCCTGCGCCAATCCTGACGCTGTTCAGGGCAGCGTCAGGATTGGCTGGGAGTGCCCAGCCAGGGCGCTCCCAGGCAGACTGGGAGCCTGTGCAGGCTCTCTCAAGCCTGGCAACTGTGTTGCCAGGCTTGAGGGAGTCTACTGCGCATGTGTGTGTTGGCCGGCCAAACATGCATGCACAGTGAGGGGGAGTGCTGAGCACTCCCCTTTGCTGCTCTTCACCCGCGTGGCCACCCCCTTTACCAGAAAATTAATATAAAGAAAGTTACTGGTAAAGGCTCAAACGAAGGATCCGCCACTGTGGGTTTGTGAACCAAGGTCATATTAGTAAATCCTGTAGGGCGAACCGGGTAAAGTACCTGTCCCTTCGAACCTTACTGTCCAAGCAGTAGTGTTTGGTGAACCTGTGCAGTGGTGCCTACGTTGCTGCCTGACATATGTCCAGGACTGGAACTCTATGTGGAATTACTTGAGCCTTGATCTGGCCGGATCTCCTTGAGAACTCCGGGTGGAAAGGCATACAAGAGGCCTGAGCTCCACTCGCGACGAAAAGTGTGCATGTTCTCTGCAGAGACAAAGAGATCTAACCAAGGTTTTCCCCACTGCTAAAAGAGACCTTGCACCACCTCCAGATAGACACCATTCGTAATCTACTAGGCATTGACAGCTGAGTTTGTCTGCTCTAGTGTTCAGAAAGCCCGTCAGGTGTTGAACCACCAGGGAAATGCCATGATGTTGCAGCCATGTCCAGAGGTGTAGAGCCTCCTGACAAAGGGTCCAGGGCCGCAACCTGCCCTTTTTGTTTCAGTACCACATGACGGTGGTGTTGACAGTGAACACCTGCACTACTTTCCCTTTGAGAGAGGGAAGGAATGCTTTCAATGCCAGTCTGATCGTCCAGAGCTCCAAAACATTGATATGGAGTCCGGACTCCGCCGAAGACCAGATGCCTCTGATCTCTGCTTCTCACAGTTGGCCGCACCACCCCAGGAGTGATGCATCTGTCACCACTGTCCGATCTGTTAGGGGAAGTGTGAGGGATATGCTTCTGACCAAATGGCAGTTCGTTAGCCACCAATGCAAATCTTGCGCAGTCCCCTCCGAGATCTGGACCGTCTATATGGACCAAGTCAGAAAGATTTCCCTGAAGCTGTACCCACTAGAACTTCAGGTCCCACTGCAGAGCCTGCATGTGCCATCTGGCATGTGTCACCAACAGGATGCAGGAGGCCATGAGGCCCATCAGCCTCAGAGTAATTCTCACTGAAATCCAGGATAGAGGCTAAAACATCGGTATCATAGTCTGAATATCCTGGACTCCCTGCTGAGGAGGATATGCCAGAAATTGCACTGTGTCCAGAATAGCTCAGATGAAACAGAGAGTCTGAGAGGGAGTCAGGTGTGACTTCAGCACTTTTATTGTGAACCCCAGCGAATGCAGGAGATTTGCCGTAGTCAGGAGATGGGAGACGACAGCCTGGGGTGAGCCCACCTTCAAAAGCCAGTTGTTGAGGTACCAGAAAACTGACACCCCTGCACAGATGAGCTGCGACCATCACCCTGGGGAACACAGAGGGGCACAGATATGGCCAAAGGTGAACTGAAAGAGGCAGTGGCATACCATGAACCACAAGTTATGTCTGTGGACAAGCAGGACAGGAATATGAAAATAAGCATCCTGCAAGTCCAACGCTACCATCAAGTCTCCTGAATCAAGAGCAGATAAAACCTGAGCCTAAGTGAGCATTTTGAACTTACCCTTCTTGAGGAGAAAGAAGGACCAAAGATCTAGGATACGGCGGAGACCCTTGTCCTTTTTGGGTACCAGAAAGTAGTGGGAAGAGCAATCATGACCTACTTCTAGCACAGGGACCTTGCGGATAAGTACCAAGTGATCCAAGGACATGCAATCGTATGATGGTGGCATGGATGGAGGGGTACCACAAAGAGAAGGGAGTAGGCCCTTTGAAATACTTGCAAGACCCACCTGTCTGACATGATGGACTGCCTGTAGAGCAGGTGATTGGCCAGACTTCTGGCTCTCTGATCCACGAGGACGTTGGTTCCCACATCCCCAGCCATGCCGAGGCTGTGCAGCATGTGCGGCACGGTGGCTGAAGGTGAGACACCCGATCTGTAGCCACAAAAGGGGCAAAAAGCAGACTGAGGAGGGTGAGGGGCAGCTTTGAGGCTCCACGGAGTGTCCTTAGCATGAGATTCCTTGAAGCCCTCAAGTGCAGAGTCTGCTTTGTCTCTGAAGAGACATGTGCCTTCAGAGGGCATGTCCATGAGTGGAAATTGGACATACCCCCAAAAAGCCAGACATCCTCAACAAGGCATGGCACCCCAAGGCCACCGTTGATGCAACTGCTCTGCATCTCTCCCATCAGCAACAGCTTGGGAAAGAATGGCTCGGACCTTCTCCAGGACCGGAGGCAGCAATAGCGCAACCAAATCCCAGAGCGTGTGGGAGTAACATCTTAAAAGGCACGTGGTGCTCACAGACCTCAATGGCAGGCTGGAGGAAGAAAACATCTTCTTGCCAAGTTGGTTCAGCGTCTTGGATTCTCTATCTGGCAGTGTGGAAGGGAATGTCCCTGGGAAGTAGAGACTTGGATAACCAAGGTCCGAGGGGTAGGGTGTTGCATCAGAAACACTGGGTCATTTTGACCAGGTCTATGGTGGAAGGTGATTGTCCTGTTCACAGGAGCCCCGGTGCTGGGTTTGGGCCAAGTCCGCAGCAGGACATCAGTAAGGGCTTCATTAAAGGGCAAAGGGGTTGAGAATTGGAAGGCCCAGTCTGAAGCATCTCTGTCAGGACAGGTTATTCCTGAATGCCACCAAAAGGAGGTCTAAGTCGAGGACCTCGGCCACTCTTCACACCACCATTGAATAGGATGCTCACTCCTCCAACCACGGTAGGGGGGGAAAGCATGCCAGTGTCAGGGTAAGTGTCCGGACCAATGGTCTCAACCAGGTCCATTCTGCAGCTAGAAGTACCTATCAGATAAGGAGAACAACATGTCAGAACTACTATCTGATCCCTGTGCTGAAGCTGCTTTGCTTAATCACGACAAAGCAGAAAACAAAAGCAAAGGGGTGATGATCAGAATGAAGGATTGCAAAAAACCATAAGCAAACAAATCCATGTCTAAATTTCCTTGTTGACTCATTAGGTCAGAAAAATGAGCCCCACTGCTAAACATTCAAATTCGATTTTTATGCCCAGTCTGAAAATTAGTAGTCAATTTCCAGACGGAACGGTCAGCAGAACAGTGTACAAAAGATCTGCTCCATAACATACTTGTAGAAAAGCACCACTTTTGGCATTGTTAGCCCCCACATTTTGCCTGGTATCTGATAGTATTTTGACAGAAAGTGCACTGGGTCCCTGCTAACAGGGACACCAGTGCCAGAGCTCTTTCCCACATTTGCACAGTTGTTCTCCACATTTGGCACACCCTTTAGCACCATCTGTATGTCCCTAGTAAATTGTACAGCTGGTACCTAGGGTCTTAAGGAAGGAACCCCTCAACAAACCCACACAGTGCTGCCATTGCAAACTGTGAGGGACGGTGCAGGTAAAATAGAAAACACGATCTGTTACACACCCCTGTGTACCCGGTCCCATACCACTGCATGTGCAAGTCACCCCTAAGGCAGGGTGCATCAGGACACATGAGGGTATACTGTATATGCATGAGTAGATATGCCCCTGCTATGTCTCTGTCAATTCATAGACATAGTAAGTGAAAGGGAAACCCATTTTGAGTACATGCGCTGGACACTGGTCACTACGAATTTCCTAGCTACATAATGGCTGCTCTGAACCCACTTGTAGGAGGCTGGCTCAATATATGGTATATACCTATAGGTGAGGCACCCTGTATTGAGTCCAGGCAAACGTTAGTGATAGTCTTAGAGGTTCTAGATAACCAGAGCAGGGTAGCTGTGGAGAGCAGCTAAGGCTTACTCATGAGGGTGTAAAGTGGTTGCAAACACCACACAGGTCAGTCAGTGATGCACACAGAAAAGAACCACACCAGTGTTAGAAAAATATGTAAATTTATTATAACACACATCCTAGAACTAACTTGGGTATATCTCCTAACCGGAGGTATGAACATACAAAAATATACTTAGCAAAAGGTAAGTAAGGCCAAAAAATAACATGGGCCCCTAGAAGGACCAAAACATATACTAAAAAAATATGTGATGCAAAAATTACTCCCAACCCACACTACTACCCTAGGACTCTTAGAACTGGGGAAGTCCAAAAAACCCAAAGTTGAGTGGGTAGGATTCCCTAGTGGCCCGTGTGCAGAGTTGTAATCCCAGGTCATTATCCGTAGGATAACATGGGGAAGTTGCGGTTGGAGTTTTTGCATTTTAGGACCCTTCCCAGAGGACCCCGAAGAAACCTGTTGGGACAAGAGAGGCTGGATAGTGCCCCCACCCGTGGATACCCAGAACAATGGAGTACCAAAACTATGGAGGTGAAATCATGTTGGAACCTCTTGTTTAAGTCACTGGGAACCTCGGTTGTCCTGCTGCTGTCATGACCCATGGACCAGGGCGGTGTAATCCAGGTATGGATTCCTGAAGAAGACAACCTAAGGAAAAAGGTGACCGAGTCCAGACCACCTGTAGGTGCCCAAGCGGTGTAGGAGGGTAATGCCCACCCTTCTCGGAGATGCTTTCCTGTTGGACAAAGAAATGCAGCTGTGGAGTCCAGGCAATGCAGGAAGATCCCAGGAGTCATCTATGAACTGTCCCACATCGGTCGTTTAATTGCAGAGGGGTCAGCGGGACCATCAACAAGCCTTGGCAAATGCAGAGAAGCATTGCACAGAGTTTGCAGGAGTTGTTGGGACCAGCAGGATCCAGGTGACCCAATCTTGGCAAGTAGGTCAGGGCAGCCCTCAGAAAGCAGGAGAGCCAGCCGGAAATGTTGGATTCCCAAAGCGGACCCTCTGGCAGCCAGCACAGAGAGTCACAGCAAGGCTTCAGCAGCACAGCAAAGAGGGATGCCCACGTTGCAGGAGTGCTGAAGGCTGGGGCTTCTTGGAGCTAGGAAGTCTCTGGACTAGACAATCAACAAGCCTTGGCAACGACAAACAGACGCAGTGAACAGGGTTCCGTTAGCAACACAAAAAGATGATGGATGGAGAGCTGAAACTTTTCAAACACTGACCCCTGTCACAGATCTGAGTTTAATCCATTGTTCATTTGCTCACCATGCCAACCTAGTTTGAACCCAGCCATATGCAAATCAGTCTTGACCCTGTTCCCTATGGGAACAGTCCAACCCGAACTGCCAGGCCAGGTCCTCCTTGGACCAAAAACAAGCATCCTGGGACCGGTTTCATTGTATCACACTTCATCAGCCAGGCTAGCTTAAATCCAGTGGCAAAGTGAGCACGGGACACACGTCTGGGCATAACCTTCCCACAAAGGGCAACTTTAGCAACACAAAAGGATGATGAACAAAGTGCTGGAACTTTTCAAACACTCATCCCCAGGCACAGGGGTTCCAGCAGAGCAGCCCCAGCAAGAGACCACAGACTTCCCAGTTGCAAGGAAGATAGGTCAGACCCCTTGAGAGCGACAGAATCACCACCAGTGTTGCAGAGCCTTGGAGAGTCCATGGGACAGCAGGATCCACAAACTGGCTGTCATTGTTTAGGTGCCTGCGGATGCGGGGGAGTGACTCCTTCACTCCAAGGGAGATACCTTCTTGCTTTCTTAAGTGCAGGCAGGTTCCCTGTGACTCTGGAGTATGCACAACCACAGGGAGTTGCAGAAGCTTGCAGAACTTGGATACAAAGTTGCAGTTGGAGCCTTCCTACTGGTTACAGTCTTGCTTTCAGTTCCAGCGAAGAACAACAGCTGTTACACTGTCCAGAATGCAGAGGAGACTTGCAGACAGTTTCTGAAGTCTTGCAAACATATCTAGGGTTCCACCCTTAGGGGAGCCCTTAAGTAACCTAGGAAGGGTGTTAAAGACACTTTCTGCAGGGACCCACCTATCAGGGTGGGGTGTCAGGGACGTCACCCAGTTGGACTAACCAGTCAGATGCACCCAAGGGCCTCTGCTCATCTTATTTCCAAGATGGCAGGTTCAACTAGCCTCCTCGTAGAGCTCTGTGCAAATCCCTAGGGGAGGAGTTGGACAGGGGGGTGGTCACTCCCCTGTCCTTTGTGTGGTTTTGTGCCAGAGTCAGAGCCAGAGGTTCCTGCAATGCAGCAAACCGGTTTATGCAAGGAGGGCACCAACTGTGCCCTTCAAAGCAGTCTGGTGGTACTCAGAGACACCCCTGCCCAGCCCAGTGACGCCTATTTCTAAAAGAGAGGTTGTCACACCTCTCTTACAGGAAATCCTTTGTTCTGCGTTCCCCTGCCCGAGTTAGGCTCAGCAGCACGAGCACAGAATAGTGTCTGAAGTTGGCTTCAGCATGAGCCAACTTTGTATCTGGGGTGCACTACTTCACACAGGCTGCAACAGCAGGCCTGTAGTCACAGTTTGCATACCCCCCTATGGGTGACAATACATGCTGAAGCCCCCAGGGGGAACCTCATGTGCCAATGCCCTGGGTGCCTGAGTACCATGTACTAGGGACTTACATGGGTGGACCATTATGCCAATTGTGGGCTATAAACGTTACTTTGCAACTCAATTTAGGGGAGAGAGCACAGTCACTGGGGTGCTGGTTAGCAGGATCTCAGTGTACAACAGTCTAAACATATTGACACCAGGCAAAAAGTGGGGGCAACTATGTCAGAAAGATGCCACTTTCCTACACTAGAGAGGGTTGGTATACAACATCTCAGAATAATAAACCCTCACTGATTTCAGTGAGGGATTTATTATTAAATGCACCCAGAGGGCACCTCGAGGGCACCTTAGAGGTGCCCCCTGAAAACCTACCAGCTGCTAGTGTGTTGACTGACTGGTCCTGACCAGTTCGGCCACCTCAGACACGTTTCTGGCCCCCCAAGGTGACAGCCAGCACTCTTGAGGGCCAGAGACAAAAGCCTGCACTGGGTGGGGATGTAGGCACCTTACCCAGGCAGGATGGACATTCCAGGGCGGGAAGCTTCAAAGGCCTAGCCGTCTTTGTGATGCGACCCAGGACTCTCCAGATGGCGGAGATGACCAACCCCCATGTCTTGACCCCACTTTTGGCAGCAGAACAGGTGGGAAAATTCAGCAGATTAGGAGGTGTGCCCACTTCATGCCAGTCCCATCCCTGAAGTGCCTAAGCTGAAGTGGACACCACATTTTGAATTCCTCCATCTGCAGTCACCCTAAAGGTGGTCAGCCCATTGGCTACCACCTGCAACTCCCTGCAACTTCCCTAAATGAGTATTTAGGTGGCACCCCTGAACCCCAGAATTCAGATTATAATGACCTAAGAAGAAAAGGACAAAGAAGAGACACACCAGCACAAGAGGAGAAGAAGGAGCAGCTGACCTGATACCAACCCCGCTGTCCTGTCTGCATTCCTCAACAGACTCTGCCCCAAAAGATGCCTTATCCTGTAGTTTAACCTACAGAAACCTGTAAGGACTGCCTACCTCTGAAAAAGACTCAAGTCTCCTGTGAGCAGCGGACCTGTTCTCCAACCATCTCCATAGAAAAGACTCTGCATCCTCCGGAACCACAAAGACCCGACGCCTGAAGTCACCATTGCACCTGCCGTCACCAACCCGAGTGGGAGTGGACCTCTAGCGCCAGCAAGGTCCCTGAGCTGTCCAGAGTCAGGTTCCATTGTGGTTTTACCTCTCCTGGACTCCCTGAAGTCGCCTGCAGCGTCTGCATGCAGGCTCGCTTCTCCTGCAGCTACTACTCAGACACCTTAAACACCCACTGCACCCTTTGCCGCCAGCCAGAGTTGAAGTGGTCCCCTGGTGTCAGCGACGTCCCCAGCTCCCCGGAGCTTGAGCCCACTGTGGTTTCCACCCAACCTGGACTCCACGGCGATGCCTGCAGCCTAAGACCACAGGAGCACCAAACCGCGAGTGCTCCAGGACAAGGAAACCCGATGTCAAAGGACAGCCCTGCATCCATAGCCCCTGGGACCTAGAGAAAAGGACCAATGGTACACCTATGTCCCCGAGCACCCCACGTTTGCAACTTACCTGTTGGTTGTCCCGGACTGGCCCCCAGCCGAAGCCTGCAGCCTAAATCTACAGAGACCAACCCCCATTGAAATACAATGGGCACCAGACATGTACTGCACCTCTGCACTTGACCTCCCCAGGGCTGCCCAGAGTGACCTATTGTTGTGGTCCTGACCCTTGCCCAGTACTTACCTTAAGTCCACAAGATTGGTCCATTGAGTCGCTTGTTTGTTGACTGTTTTTCTCCCACATATTAACAGTGGAAAAACTCTGAAATTGCACTGTGTCCAGTTTTTAAACTAAAAAGTACTTATGCTTGAAAACGTACTTACTTTATAACTAAGTTCTTCGGTTTAAAGTATATATAAAAAGAAGTGTCATTTTTCTAAATTGGTCTTGGATTTATTCTTTGTGTGTGTGTGTGTGTGTGTCTCATATATTGCCTCTGTGAGTACAACAAATGCTTGGCTCTACCCTCTGATAAGCAAAACTTCTCCCACACACTACCACAAAAAAAGCATTAGTCCTATCTACTTTTGCTTCTGCAAACAATTTGGAGATCCAGTGGACTCTCTGCAGGGTGTACTTCTTTTTAGTGCACCGTCTAGAGCCAGCTTCCTACAGTACTACAGGAGATTCTACAGCTAATAATGACCCAGGGAAACACTGTGATGACTATTAAAGTGAGCCTTGGCAAGGTAAATAAGAAAACTGACATGCTACTAGGCTGCGAAGATCATATGAAAGAACATTTCAGATTTTTCAGATCACCTGGCAAGCATGGCAAAATTAAATGAATAAGTGAATAAAGATTTCTGAAATCAATGGAAAACGGGGAGATTTAGAAAACATTTTCATCTCTGCTTTGTTGGGATTCCAGAGAAGGCAATAGAGTCTGTTCCGAAAGGGTAACGTTTTAAAAAAAATTGGTTAAAAAGTACATTTTGCCTGATTTCAATGGTGGTTTGAAAGAAAAGCAAGCCCAGAGAGTCCTAATGGGTTCGAATGTTATTTGTAAGACCACCATACAATTATTCCAAATTTTGAAGATTTTCTGATTAAAAACACAATTTTTTCAATGGGCCATTAGGATCTGTTATTTTCAAAACAGAAAAATACGTATTTTTCCAAGTATTTTCTGAGAGACAATTGAAACTGCCAAACGAAGGTGGGGGGGGGGGGGGGGGTTCAAATTCATTTACTGGAGTATGCTGCCATTGGAATCAAGGCTCCAATTGCGAGCCAGCCAAGCTAAAACCCTTTATAAACAATGTTATTCCCAGAAGCAGCAAATGTGAGAGTTTTTTTTTTGCAACGGGTGAGATAATGTCTGTGCCCTGGGCAAATTTCCCAAGAAAATTTAGGTTTTGCACGGTCAAAACATATAAGTGGCGGCACTGTAAATAAAACTAGTACTTTGCATGCCAAGCGTTCTTGTCAAGGAGTGCACAATGTGGCCCTAAATAGAGACTTCGATGTTAGGGGACACAAGACACGGGGGGGGGGGGTCCTTAAAAACGGCGGCGGGAGTGAGGGGGGAGGCGGTTTAACAATAACTAAGCTACTGTTTGCACAAAGCACTTTACAGGACAGTACCAATGTGTATAAAAGAAATTGGCAAACGTTGCACTGCGGTATGTATCACCCCATAGATAATAGCAGAATTTCTAGATAGGTTATGGCATTTACATTTCTCAAGATCTTCCTATTAAACGTTAAAGGGCTCAATAATGACTGCAAATGAAAGGCCGACGAGTCTTGGGTTGTAGTACACAACCGTGCTGCGATCCTGTTAAGAGATGGAGGGGTAGTTGTTAAATCAGGACAATGAGGCTCCGCCCACCAAGCTTTGAGAGTTATTTGGCTGGTAATTGCCAAGCGTAATTACTGTTTACATGCCACTTATTACGCAACAACGGCTGTGCCTGGATGACTTCCTTTCTCTCGCCCTCGCTGACACGAGGGCCAAGCAGTCTGGCACTTTCCAGAGACACATGCACCACGGAGCACGTGCCTATTAACGTTTTTATTCTGGTCTATGAGCAGACTAACGGCTGATCTAACGCCACTCCAGTCTGCAATTCCCGGGGTTATCAATAGACCAACAACTGATAACATGCAGTAGTTTCACCTTTTAAAGCAGCCCTTGGCATTTAGGGCATCAGCCCTGTGCTTCCAATGATTCAATGTCCCAAATCGTCACAGGATTGTGTGGGGTCAGCACTCGTCACTGGCCTACCCCCAACCTTATGATTGATGGAATGTGACCTGACATCACAGTCAAAAGATTCACAGCTCATGACTGCCACACTGGGAAGCCAGCATGCTGTAAACAGATACCCTGTACATTCTTTAGCATGCACACTACATCTGTTTGCAGCATTTCTCAGTTTTTCACTCATGGAAGCACTGCACTAGTGCACTCCTGCAGCACTTAAGGCAGAAGGTAGGACAATGCTGCCCTTCCCACATGATGCCATTGTACTGTGGCCTGGCCCACCTTACTGTATGTTTAATTTATACCCACAGGAAGGACTACCAGTGAGGTAAGCCAGGGATCGAAGCCTTCATGCCTGCCAGTCTTTTTTCTTTCAGCCTCAAGACTGGAGCAGAAGATACCAGGAACTTCTTTGTTATTTTAAGTGTGCAAATGCTGAGCGCATAAATTTCATGATGTTCTCATGCTAATAAAATCATCCTTAAAATACACGACTCAGTTCCAGGACAGATAGAATCTGGGCCAGTGCGAGCATTTTGAACTTGTTCTTCCATATTAAGGCATTCGGAGGACAACAATCTAAGAGGGGACGAACGCTCCATCTTTCTTGGGCACTAGGAGATAGCAAAAGTAGCAATCCCCTACTATTTCAGAATCTAGAGCCCTCTTGGTGGCTCCTTTGGAGAGTAAAAGGTGCACCTCTTGCAACCGAGTTCCCCTAAGATCCTGATGTGGGAGAAAGATTGTGCAAGGTAGAAAGAAAAGGTAAGGCATAGCCATTCTGAACAAATTGGAGGACCCATCTGTCAACGAGATGAATCACCACCCCGGGAGAAAGTGCTTATCCTGCTTTCCAGTTGTGCACTATAAATAGCAATCTAAAACAGCCTGGTACCTGTTGCTGCAGGGGAAGGGGACAGAGAAGACTTGTGCCTTTGGTGGCTTTCAAGTTTCCTGCAATCCTCAAAAGGACTGGGGTGATTGCAGCACGTGCTGAGGAAATTTACACCACCTGTACACTAGCCCCTAGAAGAGCCTCTGAATTCCTAAAACTGGCGAGGAACCTGTTGGCAGGAGTCAACAGACCCAGAGAATACTCTGTGACCATACTTTGCATGAAATGTTTCAAAGCAGAACCTGCTTCTTGGCTTAACAGGCTTGAGCCATCAAAAGGCATATCTATGAAAGAAGCCTGCACATCCCTAGAAAATCCTGTGCAACATATCAACGCGTGGCAGCAGAGCACCGCAAAAGTGCTAATCACCCTTTGCAGACAATTAGTAGTGTCAAACCTATGACAAATCATGTTTTTGGTACCATCTTGGCCATTCTGAATGGTTTGAGTCCGTGATATTTTAAGTTCTTCCAGGACTACCAGCAAGATCTTGCTGACCATGTACCACAGGATGTGCATATATCTGCCCATCAAGCAAATTGCACTGGCTGACATCAATACCAGTCTGGCTAAAAAGGGCTTTCACTTTCAGAATTGGTCTGTAACATCTGGCCACCTGCCTATGCACAAGAACAATTGCTTTGTCCGAGTGCCCCTGAAAGCAGCACTCAAGACCTCAAGTGACCAAGAAACAAGGGCTCAAGTTTGGTAGGCCCATGTATCAAGATTTCCATACAGCAACTTGTCGTAACCTCAATGAAGGATAGTTGTAGATCCAAGATATCAGCTGCACATCGAATTACCACTTCAAATGAAACACTATCTTCCTTTGAATGTCTAACTGGCAAGTTCAACTATGTATAAGGGAGAGTACCAAGTCCACGGGCCTCTTAAACGTCCATGAAATCAATAATCATAATAAGGGGACAAATAATTTTGATCGTCACTATCATTATCTCTGGGTGGAAACAGACGTTGGTAAGAGTATCAGCCAAAATGATAAAGGGGGCCCTAAGGGCATGTCGCCCTAACTGAGGAACAGGACCAGAATCAGCCTGTATGGTGCCTGCATGACATATGCGTTCTGGTAATTTTGTCGTGCGACATCCAGGTTATGATACAGGGGTGGAAGTCTGCACCACAGATAGTATGGAGCTTCTGATTGGTCCAAGGGGATGAGAAGACACAAAAAAGAACCTCCGATGTTAACCCAATTGCCAGCCTGTGTAACCTTGGAACCCAATGGTGTGCCAGAGGAGTGTCAAATATCCTTAAAGGCTTCTATGTTTAGATGTCGCTGATGTCTCAAGGAACTCAGAACACTCAGGTTCAACTGAGGAATCAGCTCAACACCTGGAGAAGCAGAGGGAGACCGACTAACGCTCTTGCCCTTGTGCCTTCTCATTAGATAGATGTGAGATGGAGTTGAGTGCCACTTTGCCTTGTGTCTATGTTTGGACTTAAACTCATAGGAGAACTTCAACCGTGAAGTTGACTTTTGGTCTGAGGGACCTCAATAGCAGGTCCACACCCTTGACTTGGAGCGGGACTTATGCAAGGCCCACAAGTACTTTTTTTGTTCCATGATGTACAGCTTTGCGTCTCAGTCCCAAATTGCCTTTCGGTGCATGAGGGCACACATGTCACATGACGAGGAACTGATGTCAGCACCAGAGGTGACGCCTAAATGTGGCTGCGCTCTGTCACTTCCAGGGTGGTATGGAGCTGCATGTCTCCACCAAGCTGCGCACAGGAGTACTGATAAAGTGTCTGTGTACAGTCCGATGAACATTGTATAATTGAGGAATCCGCTGTTAGAAGTAAACATCAGAATAAGATGTCTGGGCTGCTGCTGTTCAATTTCCTGTTCAAACTGCCCCATGTACCTTATATTATATCTTTTATAGATATGTGGAAAGCATGCTGATTTGGGGTAAGGAGCCCAGTTTATCATTACGTGTATGTGCCAAAATTAGATGATGGACCTTGTGATAGGTTCGTTATCCCAAGTGAGAGAGATATTGGAATAATGCGACAGGCGCAAGATTTGAGGGGGATAACTGATTTATTTGAGTTCTGTTTAATGCGGACTGTTTTAATCTCTTGTTTCTTTTCACAAGATTTGTCCTGTTACATTTACTCAAAATCCCTTTCTTTTTTCTTTCAGGGCTCTTGCTGTGGTCCCGGCGTGGTCTGGTCTAACCTCGAGAGGGGTCCGGTCTTCCCCTTATTCCAGCCGCCCAGGTTTCCCCAGAAATGAAAAAGAAGAACAAAAGCAGGTAAGTGGGGCGTACGGGAAAAATCTATATAGGGTTAGTAGGGTAGTGAGGGGATAGGTAGGAGGGGTGGCGGTTGCGACGGGATAACCTTTAATTGTTTGTGCCCTTCACCCTTTTGTGTAATCCCAGGAATTCTCTTTCTCCTGAGAGTTTCTTGTTGTGGTGTTCCTACACGTGTGGTTAGGGATGTCGAGGTTAGGGTTTCCCTTTTGGTTAGAGGGTCTCCCCTTCTCTGTAGGACCTCCCCGTTTTCCTCCCTTTATCCCCCCAACCGCCCCTTATTCCTGACAGCCACTCTGTCAGAAAACCCCAGTTACGGTACAAACGTACCTGAGGAGGCCACGCCCCTCCGGGGACGCGGCCGGCTGTTTGGCGGTCTCCCGGCTTCTCTTCCACAGGGGCGGGAGGCGCCCTGGGCTTTTTCTCCTTTTCGTTGGGTTCCTTTCGGCCGGTCTCCGTCTCTCCGTTTTTCCTTTCCTCGGGTTGCGTTTGCGGCGCGTCTTTCTCCGTCTCTCCACTCGCTCTCCTTCTTGGTCCGTCTTCTTTGTCTTTTATCGTCCCGACGCCTTCTGCGTCAGACGTCATACCCCCGAGGCTCTCTCGGGTGCCCCGGGGGCATGTTACCACGGCCGCGGCCAGCACTTTGGACCCGTTGTCGGCGGCCGTCCCGTAACACATCCCCTCCCTTGAATGGGGCTGTTCGAGGCCCAAAGGCCCCGGGAACCGAGACAAATAGTCAGCCTGCCCCATAAGATCACCAGGGAGATGGCAAACCTGGAAGGAGAAAGGTTGAAGCTCTATAAACCATCTCAGAATGCGATCGTTGGTATCTTTATATCTCGAGAGCCAGGTAAGAGGAGCGTGATCCGTGTACAATAGGAAGGGTCTCCCTAGGAGGTAATAGTGAAGGCTTTCAATAGCCCACTTAATGGCGAGACACTCACGTTCTATTATGGGATATTTCTGTTCCCAGGGGAAAAGCTTGCGACTAATAAAGACCACCGGATGGCTTACATTGGTTTTATCCTTCTGAAAAAGCACGGCCCCCAGACCTAAGTCTGAGGCATCTGTTTGAAGGTGAAATGGAAGATCAAACTCAGGGCATTTTAAAACCGGTTGTGTGGTAAGACACCTTTGTAAGGTATGATAACCATGTGACTGTGCCGGGTTTAGACTCGTAATATTTTTGGGCTGGCCTTTCCTCAGGAGGTCCATCAGAGGAGCGGCCAAGATGGAATAATGCAGTATAAATCTCCGATAGTACCCCACCAGGCCCAAGAATGAACGGATTTCTTTTTTTGTTGTGGGGGTATTTATGCGTAGGATGGCCTCTACTTTATTCATTTGTGGTCTAATGATACCTTTTCCTATATGATATCCCAGGTAGGGGATTTCATTAAATCCTAGTTGGCTTTTTGAGGGGTTGGCTGTCAGTCCAGCCATTCGTAGTGCTGTAAGGATTTTGTCTAAATGCGTTAAATAGACTTCCCAGGTCTCGCTATAAATAACAATGTCATCCAGATAGGCGGCAGCGTATCTGGTATGAGGTCATAGGATGGTAGCGATGAGTCGTTTGAAAGTGGCGGGGCCCCATGTAATCCAAAAGGGAGAACATTAAAATGATACAGGCCGGAGGAGGTGGAGAACGCTGTTTTTTCTTTATCTTCTTTGGCTAAAGGAATCTGCCAGTACCCTTTTGTTAAGTCTAGGGTAGACATGTATTTAGCTTTACCTAGTCTTTCTAGGAGTTTGTCTACTCTTGGAAGGGGATAAGTATCAAATTGGGATACGGCATTGACTTGTCTAAAATCAATACAAAAGCGTATAGACCCGTCCGGTTTTGGCACTAACACCACAGGGGAACACCAGGGCTTTGGGAAGGCTCTATAATACCCAGGTCTAACATTTTTTTGATTTCATTTTCTACTATGACCTTCCTAGCTTCGGGGATACGGTAGGGCCGTAGCCTGACTATATTACCAGGTTGCGTTATAATCTGATGTTGCACTAATTCGGTTTTACCCGGTACCGGGGAAAATACATGGTTATGAATGTTGAGGAGTTGGGTTAATTGTCTGTTCTGTTGAACCGTACTTTCTATATTTCGATGGGGTACATCGTTTCGTGAGGGAAGTTCTGTGGGACAAAGCAAAAACAACAAGTGATGGACGGAATGCTGAACATTGTCAAACACTCACCCCCAGTCATAGATCTGGGTTTAATCCATCGTTCTTTTGCTCACCATGCCACCCCAGTTTGGACCCAGCCATATGCAAATCAGTCTTGACCCTGTTCCTCATGGGAACAGTCCAGACCGAACTGCCAAGCCAGGTCCTCACTGGACCGGAAACAAGCATCCTGGGACCGGTTTCGGGGTTTCACCCCTCATCAGCCAGGCTAGCTTGAATCCAGTGGCATGGGAAGCATGGGAAGCATGGAAAGCATGGGACCCACGTCTGGGCATACCCTTCCCACTTAGGGCGACAAAGCAAAAACAACAAGTGATGGACGGAATGCTGAACATTGTCAAACACTCACCCCCAGTCATAGATCTGGGTTTAATCCATCGTTCTTTTGCTCACCATGCCACCCCAGTTTGGACCCAGCCATATGCAAATCAGTCTTGACCCTGTTCCTCATGGGAACAGTCCAGACCGAACTGCCAAGCCAGGTCCTCACTGGACCGGAAACAAGCATCCTGGGACCGGTTTCGGGGTTTCACCCCTCATCAGCCAGGCTAGCTTTGTCGCCCAGACGTGGGTCCCGTGCTTCCCATGCCACTGGATTCAAGCTAGCCTGGCTGATGAGGGGTGAAACCCCGAAACCGGTCCCAGGATGCTTGTTTCCGGTCCAGTGAGGACCTGGCTTGGCAGTTCGGTCTGGACTGTTCCCATGAGGAACAGGGTCAAGACTGATTTGCATATGGCTGGGTCCAAACGGGGGTGGCATGGTGAGCAAAAAAACGATGGATGAAACCCAGATCTGTGACTGGGGGTGAATGTTTGACAATGTTCAGCATTCCGTACATCACTTGTTGTTTTTGCAAGTTCTGTGGGACACCTTCCTATTTCCAGTTCCTTCACCGTATTAACTAAACAGCCCGTGGTCTGGTCTACCTGCAGTTCTTCCCATCTTTTTAGCAGGTTAACATGAAAGATCTGAGATCGTTTGGGATTAACTGCGAGTTGTATGTTATATGTAACAGGAGTTACCACTCCTATCACCTTATACGGTCCCTGCCATTTAGCCAAAAGTTTGTTATCTGAACTGGGTAGAAGCACTAACACCCTGTCTCCCTCTACAAAAGTTCGCATTTGCGTGTTCCTGTCGTAATATCGCTTTTGCTTCTCCTGAGCTTTTTCCATATGTCCCCTTACATCTTCCCATACCGTTTGTAATCGGGATTTTAAATCGCTGGTGTATTCCAGAAGAGATTTTTCTCCATCCTCCTCCTCCTCCCATAACTCTGCTGCATGTCTAGTAATGTCCTAGGCTGCCGTCCAAACAGCAGTTCAAATGGACTATGTCCTGTAGAAGCTTGTTCATGGGTCCTGATGGCATATAATACTAAGGGTAGTTTCCAGTCCCAGTCCTTACCTGACTCGGAAATTTACTTCCTGAAGAGTGTTTTTAAGGTGCGGTTGTATCTCTCCACTAACCCATCTGTTTGGGGATGGTAGACCGCTGTCCTCAACTGCCTGATCCCGAGCAATTGACAAATCTGAGCCATCAAATTGGACATAAACTGGGTACCTTGGTCCGTTAATATTTCTGGGGGAAAACCTATTCGGGAAAAGAACCCTATCATGGCACTGGCAACACTTTTGGTGTTAATACTGGTGAGGGGTATGGCCTCAGGGTATCTAGTGGCGTAATCGACCAACACTCAAATATAACGGTAACCTTTAGAAGAAGGTAGAAGGGGGCCTACAATGTCCATTCCTATCCTAGAGAAAGGTACGTCAATAATGGGAAGGGGATGTAATGGGGCTCTTTTCTTAGGTCCAGGGTCGATCAACTGACATTTAGGGCATTGCTGACAGAATTTTCTGATCTGAGAAAAGACCCCAGGCCAGTAGAATTTCCTTAACAGGTACTCTTCTGTCTTCTCCCTCCCATAATGACCACCCCCCGGTTGATTGTGGGCTAGGTGCAGCACCTGCTGTCTATAGGGTTCAGGAACCAGTAGTTGTTTCTTTTCTTCTCTGCCACTATTTGTGATTCGGTATAACAGGTTTTTAACTATCGTAAAGGAGGGGCCCTTATCATCTAGGTTTCGGGGTCTGGCATTTTTCTAGGCATTGATCAAGCTTGGATCTTCTCTTTGACTATTTCGGAAGGGGGGGGGGAGACCAGTGAGGGTGTGGACCTGTGTAATTACCCTAGCGTGGCTCGCGTTCCCTCTCACATAGGACTTCCTTGCTTCTCGTTTTTCTCTTTTAGTAGGTTTATAGCGAACAACAGGGGCTTGTATGGGTAGCTTAGAAAAAGGAGCACTTCCCCACCAGGCATTCGGGTCCTCCTTATTCCGTGTACTGTCTAACAGTATCGGAAAGTCTTTAAAGTCCGTTCCTATTATGGCCTCTTCAACCAAACGTTCAACCACCCCCATCCTTATGGGGTCTCTTTTCCTTCCCATGAAAGGGTAGTCCATATTAGGGGATATTCTCTTGTTTCCCTGTGTATACAACAAATGGATACTGTGAGTCCCGGAGTGAAGGTATGGCTGGCCATTAAATCTGCCCTAATTACGGATTGACTGCACCCTGAGTCGATGAGGGCCACCGTTTTTCTCCCATTGATGGAAAGTTCCTTTTTGTATTGGGTTTCTTTTCCCCCGGTGTAGAATACCCTGCCCCTAGTAACCCCTATTTCCATAGGTTCAGGTTTCTCGGATTTCAGAGGACAGAACCGGGCAATGTGACCCCATTCCCCACAACTAAAGCATTGGGGTTGCTGTACATAGGGCTTCTCCGTCCCGCGTGGTTTTCCTGGTTCTTCTACCGGTCTTTTCTCCATGGCCGAGGATTGTCCCAGGTTCTGTCTAAGGGGGTTAGGTAATGTGCGCGGGAGGGGTGTTTTAAACTCGAGGGAGCGATGGAAGGCACAGGCTAGCTCAATGGTAGTGTTAGTATCCGGGCTTGGGTGTTGTTTGATCCAGTTGCGTGTATTGGTAGGTAGGGCGTCTAGATATTGTTCCAAGAGGACGACCTCAATAATATCCTTCCTATTCGTCCCTATGGGTCCTAGCCACTTGAGACCCAAATCTTTGATCCAAAAGTATAATGCTCAAGGGTTCTCAGAGGGGCCCCACTTGGCTTTTCTGAACCTAACCCGGTAATGTTCCGTGTCAAAGCCCACCCGCTCCAGGATGCTCTTCTTGATGTCCTGATAGGGCGTTGTTCCTCCAGGGTTAACCACTTGATATGCTGCTTGGAGGGTCCCTGTTAACAAAGAAGCGATATACTGGCCCCATCTATCTTGCGGCCAGGTGGCTGAAGTGGCAACGCGCTCAAAGTTGGTAAAGAAGGCGTCGGGATCCTCGCCTTCCTGATATCTCTGTAAAACTGAACTGGGTACATTAGGATGTACCCGGGTGGCTGCAATGGTATCAGTCAGGGTCTTTATCGCGTTTTCGTGTACCAACTGGTTGTTGGCCATGATAGTGGCCTGACTTTTAAGAGCGCTTTGTAGTGCCTCCCTTTCCACTTTGGCTTCTTTCTGTTGCTCCTCCCACACAATTTGTAGATGTCTCTGTCCCTCAGCTAACTGCTGCATCATGTCCGCTATTGTGGGAGTACCCTCCATGTTCTCAAATTATCCTGTCGCCAGTTCCAATATCCCACTTCTGACACCACTGTGATAGGTTAGTTATCCCAAGTGAGAGAGATATTGGAATAATGCGACAGGCGCAAGATTTGAGGAGGATAACTGATTTATTTGAGTTCTGTTTAATGTGGACTGTGTTAATCTCTTGTTTCTTTTCACAAGATTTGTCCTGTTACATTTACTCAAAACCCCTTTCTTTTTTCTTTCAGGGCTCTTGCTGTGGTCCCGGCGTGGTCTGGTCCAACCTCGAGAGGGGTCCGGTCTCCCCCTTATTCCAGCCGCCCAGGTTTCCCCAGAAATGAAAAAGAAGAACAAAAGCAGGTAAGTGGGGCGTACGGGAAAAGTCTATATAGGGTTAGTAGGGTAGTGAGGGGCTAGGTAGGAGGGGTGGCGGTTGTGCCCTTCAACCTTTTGTGTAATCCCAGGAATTCTCTTTCTCCTGAGTTTCTTGTTGTGGGGTTCCTACACGTGTGGTTAGGGATGTTGAGGTTAGGGTTTCCCTTTTGGTTAGAGGGTCTCCCCTTCTCTGTAGGACCTCCCCGTTTTCCTCCCTTTATCCCCCCAACCGCCCCTTATTCCTGACAGCCACTCTGTCAGAAAACCCCAGTTACGGTACAAACGTACCTGAGGAGGCCACGCCCCTCAGGGGACGCGGCCGGCTGTTTGGCGGTCTCCCGGCTTCTCTTCCACAGAGGCGGATGGCGCCCTGGGCTTTTTCTCCTTTTCGTTGGGTTCCTTTCGGCCGGTCTCCGTCTCTCCGTTTTTCCTTTCCTCGGGTTGCGTTCGCGGCCCGTCTTTCTCCGTCTCTCCACTCGCTCTCCTTCTTGGTCCGTCTTCTTTGTCTTTTATCGTCCCGACGCCTTCTGCGTCAGACGTCATACCCCGGAGGCTCTCTCGGGTGCCCCGGGGGTATGTTACCACGGCCGTGGCCAGCACTTTGGACCCGTTGTCGGCGGCCGTCCCATTACAGACCTGCATTATCAAACTTAAAGATGGATAACTTTTCTGCTTTTGCATCTTAAAGCCCCAGATGTAAGAACCCACATGTGCCTCAAAAGTGCCTTGACAATATTCTGTTGGAAATCCTGGCAGATACGAAATTGAATTATTATTTGCATCTATCCAAAACACTGAAAAAGTAAGATATAAAGTATATATATGTTTTTTCAAAAGGATAGAGCAATTCTTTAAGTATTTTTCTCAGAATCCGGATTTCAGGGTTTGGTGGTGATGGCAGAACAAGGACTGCTCACAAGAAAGAAATTATCAAATGGCAGAAACATTGCTTTATTGAAATAATAGATGTTGCCACTGGCACAAGATGTAAGCACTGTTCCACATTTGAAATAATGCCGTTTCTTCAAAAGATCGACCTTCCACTGCCTGCATTGCAGAGAAGTTGGTATATCATTTAATTGAATACCCAATAATGCGGTCTGGGGGAATGATATGTAATTCAACTGAAAAAATAACATTCAGACTAGTGTTCTACAATAGCTAAAAAATGGGAATGAAATAATTTATTTTAACACCTGAAACCTGGAAAATAATGGTTTATCCATAGACCTCCTACATTTCTTGAGAAGACAAACAAAAGAATTAGGCCTAACTGCCATAAATGCTCCTCACAGGCAGTGGGAAGTTGGTTGTATTTTATATGCTCTGCCTCAACATTATGGAATTTTGGATAGACATTTTTCTGTTTATAGAATCTAATTTGGAGATTCCAATTCCCTGAGGTCCAATCATAGACCAGTATTCTCCCCACCTAGATACATTTTTTCAATGTGTTTAATGGTTAATCTTTACTTCTGTGCTAGTGGCAGGATAACAGAATACATTTTATTGCAAAACACAGCATATTCCCCAATTTTCTGAATAGTTTAGCAATTGGTAAAAGTAAAAAGTAAAAAATTGAGAAAAAAACGTGTGTGTGTGTGTGTATGTGCGCACGCTTGCACACAGTCCGAATAGATGGTAGCAAAAGCTTTAAAAGTGTTATGGAATTAAATTATATAAGGCTCTGATTGATGCTATTATATCATATCCATGTAAAATCCGTTAATATATTACATTGCCAGATTTTCTCTATAGGCTGAATACATATTTGATTCATTGAGTGTAGCTTCAACCCTTCTGATAAAACTTTGTAAAAAAAAAAAAAAAACACAAGGCCATTTTCGATAGGCCTTTGTGCTAGCAAGCCATTCAACAGTTCTATAACACGCATGTGTGCAAATACCTTATGGGTGCAGTGGGTGTCTCTTCTGCCAGATTTTGGGATGGAACCCTAATGACAAGTGGAAGACATGGAAGCCCGAACTGGAAAGCACAATTTTGGTCAAGTTTTCTGACATGGTTATAGAGTCAGCAATTACAAGACCAGGTCGTTGGGCAATATGTGGGAATATACTAACTAGACGATAGTGGGTCTTATGAAAAACGGTGTGTGCTAAACACCTGCTCAGCACTTCTTGAAGGCTTATTTTCAATTAAATATCTGTCCCAAAAATAGGTACAGGTACCCATCCTTCACACATTAAACAATGCATCAGAGGTGTTATGAGAGGAAGGCTAAAGGTGAGATGAGATTACAACCAGCAGGCTGCAATACAATTTTGGCATTACTACCTGAACCACAGAATTGACATGCATCCAGAGTACTTACAATGCTTTGTGGCTGTGACCAAGATTAAAAGTATCAATGTCTCAGGTAGGATCTTCAGTAATGAGCAACTACAACTCATGACTGAATACACAGTTCTACGAATATTTTACTTGGGGACTGAACAGCTGGAGGATGCTTTCACATGGACAGAAGCGTGAGACGAACAAAGTTTCTTCCCATCCTGTCATCCCTCTGTGATGATTCAGCGTGATATCACAGTTTATGCCTGATGAACTTAGAGCCCATTTTTGGGCTAAGCAGACATGGCAGCTAGCTCACGTAAAACTTTCTCAGGGTTCTTAAATTCTTCTAGAGAAATCTTCTGAGATTGGCAGGGGTAGCTTCATCCCCTGAAGTTATAGGACTAACTCCAGTTGATGGCACTGAGTGTTCTAGCCCAAAATGGTCCATCCGTTACCCTTCAACAGGTGCAGGCGCTTCAAACTTCATCCAGGGACAGAAAGTATTTAACATCTAGCATTCAGGGTCTTGAACCTTTGTGGAAACATTTAAAGAAATTGTTTTAACTGACAGACCAACGCATTTTAAAATGTGTGTTTTCACCCGCTTACTCATTCGTCATAGCAGACTATATTACAAGTGCCCTGGAAGGCTTATGTAGCTGATCAACGCTATATTCAACAGTTAGATCTTGCTATTTTACTACCTTGTTACCTTTCCCTGTTTCGATTATTGTTTCCCTGTACTTAGTTGGATGAGTGCCTTCAATTGGTAGGCCTAGAAACTTCAAAGAACAAGAATGGCATACATTCAGATACAGAAATTCTACCAATGACCTTTGTTTAAGAAATAAACGTGTCTACATGAAATTCCATCTCATTTTCCCCATTATCATACCCTCACCTTCACTAAATTGTCTAATGTGGAGACATAAAAGTAGCTATTTTGCATTTGTAGATTAAATATGCTAGGCATCATGACTGATTGATTACCTGGCATGATTACATTCATCATGGTGAATCAAGGATTCACTGAGAAAAAGACGCAAATCATACCTGAATTCTACTTACCACAAAGAGAAAATACGCAATAGAGATGGGCCTCCCAGAGGAGCCCAGAGTTTCCAGTGATGTTTTAAAGAGGGTGTTGGTTGAAGTTGTCCAGAAAGCCATAAGGCTGTTATGTTCCGCAGCACAATCACCTTCAAAAAACACATCAGTCAGGTGTATTAGTAACCCAATGGAACTGAAGAATGGTGGATTACTGGAGGGAGCCTAAAAGGTCATGATTTATTGAAGGCACCCCGCAAAATCCTCCAGGAGAAAATTAAGGACGAAAACTGTTGTGGTTACAAATGTACCCAAACCAGTGGGACACTCTACAGAGCAAAGTCTTGGTCAGAGTCCTTTTTAAAGTATGCACTAGTGTGGTGGGTCCTGCATATACAGAATTTCTGCACAAAACACACATGGAGGATTGGTGCACATTTGAAACCAATGGTCGTGTTGCTGAGGGTTGTGCAACAAACTGCATAAGATACAGTCCGAGTTGAAACTTGCACTGAAGTGTATTAAGATAAAGAGACATAAGTTGAACACTGTTTCTTGTGCAGTGAACCAGGTGGAGACTTGGAAAAAGAGCCCAGGCTCTCTGATGGCCAAAATCAAAGTCAGACAATTTTGACTTCTACTACCAGCTTCTGAAATTTGGCAAAACAACAAGATTCGTATGCTACCCAGAGTGACTACTAGGGGATAGACAAATTGCAAGAATTCCTCCCATCACATTTAGTTTTTTTATGTACCACCTTAAGTGGCAAGGGCATGCCCAGACAGGGGCCCCATACTCACTGTACCACTGGAACTAAGCTAGATCCTACTGAAGAGCCCCAACCAGGGTGAAACCGTTTTTTCGGTTGATTGTGTTGTGGTTCAGGGAGGACCTGGCACAGTAGTTCGGGCTATACAGTACTTACTAGATTGATTTGCATATGGTTGGGTCCTAACTGAGGTCGCATGGCGGGCAAAAGAACAATTGGTTGGAATGCTACCCGAAGCGATTGCCAGTGCTTAGACAAAATCTAAGTATTCCTCCTATCGCCTTTTTAGTGCTTGATACTTTTCCCAACATCAAATCTTTCTACTTTGTTTATTAGTTTATCTTTATTATGGTTTGTTGATTGTGAAGAATATATTTTGTATTGTACCCTTAACTGGGTCAACTCGCTGTTTTGTAATCCAGTTCTGTTTTTCGTAAGTATTCACTGTTTTTTGTAATAATTTAGTATGTTTTAACTGATGCTCAAACAGTGGGAAGGCCACACTACGTTTTACATTTACTAACACGTTCCTCAGCATACAAACTTTTACAATATTCTCAAAACAGCAGAATGGTGGATGCCTCTGTACTTAAAGGGTTTTACTTAAGATCCTGTAGTCACCTGTCCACGCTGACACAGAGCAAGCTCAAAAACGAATACTTGCAGCCTAAAAAAGCAAATTATCATAGCCTCTGTTAAGAAAACTATTAATTATATGAAGGACTTGGGGCAAGTATTAACAATCCAGCCCTGAGATACAAGTCCCAGATACTCTTCTTACTGACTGCAGGGGTAGTAATCTATTGATCTGTATTCCAAGCAGTTTAGTGTTAATGATCACGTGCTCCCATTCCAGTAACAGAATCTACACAGACAAAGGTTTGGGCAAGGATGGAAGAGATTAAATCTAACAAGAACAGAGGTGTCCAAGGAAAACAAGCATTTTAAATGCAACGGGTCTCGCATTTGCTCGAGTTAGAGCTATTAGCGTTGTAAAGCCAAAAAAAAAAACAGCGCGATCGCGCTATGTAAAATGCAGCGCGATCACGCTGCGTGTAAAATAAACAGATAAAGTAGTGCAGACTCCAGGCTGAAAACATGGAGCCTCGTATGTTTTGGTACTTTACCGATGCTGTTTAGGTGGGCTAAACACTGGAAAAGGCATGACGTATGCATGCCTTTCACAAATGAAAGCAAGCGGATTTTAAAAGGCAAGCCCACGAACCAATGTAAGTGAATGACTGGCATGTGCGTGGTTTCAAGCCCAAAGAGAGATTACTGAATAGACTGAGCACTTTGTGCTCGCCCATAAAAATGTTCTGTGGAGGGCAACAAAAAACACTGCGCCGATGGCTATTGAGGGAGATCCCGTTTACTGAGAAATATTATCACGAAATGGTGAACTTGTGATCTTTTCCACGGAATACTAGCAAATGCAATTTGCTAAACTAGAACTGTCACTTATGGCAGCTGCCAGTAATAAAAGGAAGATGTAAACATAATACTGGCCGTCATGTGTTTCAAAGGAATCAAACCTTTCTTCACAACTAGTGTAATTTAGAATCTCTTCATACCACAAAGATCAGCATATTCCTCAGACTTTGAATATGTCAGCAAAATGGCTAGTGCTTCCTTCCAATTCTGCAAGTTACACTCCAGCACTACATTTCTCCAGTTGTGCTGCACCACAGAGGAAAGAAGCTGAAAAAGAACAAAATAAGAAAACACATCACACTGTAGTTCTAGTTGCACAGATCACAAAGTGGATATATTTTAGTAAATCAAACTGAGCAAAGTCAACACAAATCGAAGAAAGGTGCATTGCTGTTACAACACACTCCAAATTTCCTATCTACAATAAATTACTGTAACTGAACACAGCAAGGAATATTTTTAGGTCCCGCTGGAGACAGTTTTAGCTGAAAGTCAGCAACAGCAACCTACGTAGTCTCTGCCAGATACAGAACGGCCGATACAGAATGGCAGAGACAATGCGGCATGACCTAGTTTAGATATTCGCTATTACTAAAATGTCTTACACATTTAATTGAAATAACGCAGAGATGTATGGAGTGGGATGGGGTGCATGTTCCTGTAAACAAACGAATGGTTGAGCAAGTAAGGAGGGTTCTATGTCACTATATTGGGAATCACAACATAAGTATTCACTACATCACTTCCACAACAGCCATTACATCTGAAGAGTATTCACTCTGCATGCACATAATTGTCTCTCTCGCTGTGTATGTGTATGTATATATATATATATATATATATATATATATATGTATATATACACAGATGGGTAGTAAGGGTGAAAGGCGCCGCACATCTGAGCAATAAAACAGTTGTACCGAGACAAGTAGTCAAAGTGAAAGCAGGGTCTGGTGCAGCCTGGCCCAGTGCCTTACTACCCGGTAGGCACAAAGAAGGGTAACAAAATACCCATAGACAAATTAGAACGAGATGGCCACAGCACACAGAGTATAAAGTTCAATGGTGTGACAGGGAAAATCTTCCTGAAAGTATATTTGTTGAAATGTAAAGTAGACTGGAGTCCAAGTTCTTGTTTTGCAGATGTAGCCTTTAATTATAGATATCAAAGATCATTGTGTCATCAACGAGATACAGCCAACACGTGTTTCGTCACACAAGTGACTTCCTCAAGGCTGCAAAACAGTAATGAAATACAAAAAAGGAAAAGTTCTAATGTTATGGCATATAGAAGTGTGTGAGGTTACACATGGGCTCATAAGTGAGCACATGAAACAGACTCCAAATCGTTGAATGTCAAAAACACTCAGTAATTTATATGTGAACTCAGTGGAACTAGTGTGGTGAGTAGGTAAGTGTAGAAAACACACATCAGAACTTGGTGCGTGATAGGGACCCTAGACGTAGTGCATAAAACAGCAAAACAGTGAATTACCGTGGAAAAAAATTCAAAGTTCAAAATTGGACAAGTGCAACCATGGTCTGGAGTGGAATCCATGTGCCTATGAAGTGAAGTGTATCAGGTGAAAGAAAAAAGAAGGGCTGAGAGACAGATCCGAACCGCGGATGAGTAAGAGTACTAAAGTTAATCAGGTGCCTTGACTGATGAGAGAAGTGGCGGTAACTAAATGCGTAGATCATACCTGGGCCGTCAGGCCAAAGTGGAAAGTAACAAAGGTAAGTGGAGCGGGAGCCTCGTGTTCAGTTAACTGGGCTCCAGAGGTCAATTGTAGCTGGTACGAGAGAAACAGGACTATAAGTACGCAAAGAAACAGTACAGAGTAAAGAAGAAAGGATAAGAAATAGAATCAGAGAGTAAGTAAAAGGGAGAAGAGAAGAGGTATAGATGAGTGGTGTATAAATGAAGAGAGAAAGGTAAAGAGAAATAGGTCATCCAATACATACCTTCTATGAGTCGATCTGTCACTAGTGTACCTGGGTAGGTAGTGAAAAAGTAAGAGGAGGACAATGGTAGTAATGGACCCTGATAAGTCTCTGGTCAAAGAAACCTAGGAAAATGACGTAAAAAGGGGAACAAAGTGCAAATGAGCCAATGAAGCCTGGACAAAGAGAACATGAACGTAAGTTATTGGTATGTATGCAGGTGGTGTTAAGGCGATAGGGAGTGCGTAGTTAAGTAGAGAACAATAGTAAGTGAGGCACTGGAATGGAAGGTCAAGTATTAATGGCCGCAACGATTTTGTACTAGAGAACAGTAGTAAATACAGAATGAGCTGAGGGTGGTAGGGGTGATGGCTAAGCGCGGTAAGTCCATCTAGGAGATGTAAACTGGATACACTGAGAAAATCCAGAAACGTAAACTGGTATGGTGGTAGTGGAGTAGGTAGAAACTAAGCGGGGCCCCAGACAATAGGGCTACTTAATTAACGTGGGGCAAGTAATCATAAACACGAACAGACTAAGGGAAGGGGCAGGAAGTATATACGCGTTTAAGATCAATCGGTCAAAAAGAGATTGGGCAGTGGATACAATTGTGAATGAGCCAACACACGAAAAAAGGGGCGAACCACTAAAATGAAAGTGGAGTCGATCGGTCATGGCGTGAGGTGATGAGGTAAGGACGTGCTAAGTTATAGAACAGGAAACCGTAGGGAAGTGTGGCAAACCAGCAGCACGGTAAGAAGAGCACTAAACACACTAAGCCGGTAAATGGCGCAAGAACGCACATAAGGAAGTCGTCAACGGAGAGTGGGCTAGGTGCAGGATGAGAATTAACACTAGAACATTACGTCAGAGAAACGATACGGTTTAGAGGAAGTAGACGGAAGCGGGAGTAATAGACGGCATACCTGAAGTTCGAGGAACGTGGCACGAAGTAAGCGGAACGTAGTAATGGGCCGAGAGAGCTACCGGTCTCATTTTAAAGCTCTCGGAAGGGAGAATAGTAAAAATCGAAGATGGACTAGTATAGTGAAAGACTAGTCAGCGCGGCGGCCATAGTGGATATGAAAATAAAACGCAAGGTCGCCTAGAGTAGAAGACGACCGCGTATGCAAAATGAAATCTGGAGGAGGCGGCCATCTTTAAAGAGAGGAGAAATAGAAGGTTGAGAATAGGCGTTTCATGAAAGAATAATGTAGACAGAGAGTGTGCATGCATAAAACGAAATACAGGTTGGCAGAGAAAAGTGTAAGTGCGCTGTTGAAGTAAGGTGCGAACGGTTACAATGGTACAAATGGTTGGTTATGGTGGTAAAGAGAAGCACTATAAACAAAATAAGCAGCAAGAACACAGAATCACACAAAGGTCATGAAGCATGGTACATATGATAGTTGCAGTCTACCAAAAACAATCGAGCATATACGGCCAAAGGTCATGGAGCATGATAATTTTACACATACAATGGTGATGCATGGGCATGAATAGGTAGTGCAGCATACGTAAATACAATGCAATATGATATAAACAGGGATGTCATGACCCGTAAAGAGTATAGTGTAAAAGCAAAAGTAATCATGTATATTGGCCACGGAAGGGCCCAATTAGCAAATGGAAGGCAACATGGGAGTCGGTCTTCAGAATTTACGAAAGAAAATAATGAAGCTCACGGTCAGTGTTTAAGCCTGATTCAACTGAACGAAGTTTTAAGATCCACTTTGCCTCGCATCTACGCAAGTCCCTTGTTCTGTCCCCCCATCTTGGGGAGTTGGGAACATGCATCATGCCATGGAATCTAATGTTCAAGAGATCTTTTTCCCCATGCAGGGTGTTGAAGTGAGCAGCAAGAGGATAGTTGGTGTTGACATTTCTAATGGCTCTGACATGCTCTTGTATTCGTTCCTTAAGTGGACGTATGGAGCTACCAATGTAAATTAAGCCGCATACACATATTAAGCAATACACAGTGAACTTTGTGTTGCAGTTCATGAAGGTCTTGATTTGGTACGTGATCCCGGTATTGTAGGAAAATGTTACTTTCTTGTTGAGGGCCAATTGGCAGGATATGCAACAGCCACATTTGTAAAAACCGTTAGGTTTTTCTGGCAACCAACCCACTGTACGAGTTGAGGGGCCAAGAAAGCTGGGACACAGGATGTTTCTGAGCGTGCGACCTCTGGTGTGCACAATGGTAGGTGACAACCCTACTGAGTTTTTGAGGCAGGTGTCCAACATTAGCAAGTGCCAATGTTTCTTCAGGATGCGCAGAACCGTCTTACTCACAGGGCTGTATTGGGTGATGAAGGCGACCGGTCTCCTGTTGGGAGAGCCGCTGGCGTCAGATTTTTTAGGGGTTTTGAGCAATAAGGCGTGTTGGTTCTTGCTAGATATGCGTTTGCTGGCACCCAAGATGAGTTTATCAGTGTATCCCCTAGCCCGGAAGCGATGTGACAGGCTTTTTAGTTCTTGCCTGAAGATGTTCGTGTCCGTACAGTTACGTCTAATCCTAACCATCTCTCTATATGGAATGGCCCTGATCTGAGTAAGGGGATGGGCGCTCTGGGCATGTAGGATCGAATTGCAGGCCGTGGGTTTTCTGTAGAGTCTAGACATGATCTTACTTTCAGTGATGTACAACAGAAGGTCTAGAAACTCTATTTGAGTAGTGTCCACCTTGTGAGTGAACACTAGGTTGAACTCATTGATGTTGAGGTGTTGTATGAGTCCATTGAGGTCAGGGATGTTGCCAGTCCAGATGACCAGAATGTCATCAATATATCTCCCCCAGTACAAGATATGTTCCGTGATGTGTGTTGGGCAGTTAGACCATAGGTGGATTTTCTCAAATTGGCCCATGTACAGATTGGCATATGATGGAGAGAACTTCGCTCCCATGGCTACACCCTGACATTGGCGAAACCACCTACCATCATGTAAAAAAACATTGTTTTCTAGCACCAATCGGGTGAGGTCAAGAAGCATGCGCGTGTGTTCATAGAGAGTAGCGTCACGGGCATTGAGCGTTAATTGGAGCATTTCTAGACCCTTTTCCAGGGGAATGGAGGTATAGAGAGAACTAACGTCAAGGCAAACAAACACACACCCCTCCGTCCATTCGATGTCCTCAAGTTGACACAGCAAGTCCCTAGTATCCTGTATGTACGAGGGTAAGTTGTGTACCAAAGGTTGGAGAAAGGAATCAATGTACTCGGAAATGTGTTCCGTGGGAGAACCTATCCCTGAGATGATGGGTCTCCCTGGGGGAAAGTCACCCGATTTGTGGACTTTGGGTAAGATGTAAATGCAGGGAGCACGAGGCGCCTCCGTATACAGAAATCTGTATTCAATATCGGTTAAGAGACAGAGGTTCCTCCAGGACGTTAGTTTCTTTTGGATGAGACTAGTGATGTCAGGAAGAGGATTAGATTGTAGCGCAGAGTAGGCCTGTGTGTCATTAAGTTGTCTGTTGATTTCTGCAATGTAGTCAGTTTTATTCATAATGACAACGTTGCCCCCTTTGTCTGCCTCCCTGATGACTATGTCCGTGCATTTCGAGAGTTTACGTAGTGCCCTGAGTTCAGGGGGGTTGAGATTTGTGTATGGTCTACGGGTGCAAGTGTTGTTTTTGTCCTCTAAGTTGTGCAACTCCGTACTGACTGCTTTGTAGAAGACATCGATGTGATTGTCTGGTGGTAGGATGGGGACAAAGGTGGATCTAGGTTTGAGCCCACTGTTGATGTCTAGGTTGGGTGTAATGTCTAGTTGGGTCAGTAGTTCGTCAAAACTGAGGGGTGGTGACGTGGTGTTGTCAAGGGAGAGAATAGTGTGGATATCTTGTAGGTCCTTGATGGATTGATTGCAAGTTGGTGGTGAAATGCTGGCAGACTCGATAGAGTCTGGTTTGTTCTGGAAAAACTTTTTCAGTTTGAGATTACGTACAAACTTGAACAAATCTATGTGTAAAGTAGTGTAGTCAGGTGTGGAAGTAGGACAAAAACCCAAACCCTTCTTTAATACATTTATTTCATGTACAGAAAATTTCAATTTGGAAAGATTCATAACTTGTACAGTTTCTTCTGAGGTGGAGAGGTTTTGTTCTGGATGGGGATTACTCAGGTCTTTTGGGTTTTTGTGGTAGAGCGAGTTGTCACGCCCTCCCTGGTGTTTGCTAAGGTGTTTCCTACCCCCCCGCCGGGTGGGTTTGTGTTTGAACCTGATCTGTTGTAATTTTGTCGTAGTCCCTTTCTGTATCGGCCAAGTTCCTCTAAAAAAGAATTTGGTAGTTGTGTTGTGTTAGGTGGAAGTGTACTGACGGCGGACCTATCCCTAGGTGGGTCTGAACAGTCGCTGGATAGATTGGAAATGTCAGATAGACTGCCTGCAATTGATCCCGAAGGGGTAGTGGTACAGGTGGTTCTGTTGCTAGATTCCTTGTTAACTTGATCAAACCTTCGTGCAAATGTATAAATCCTGCCATTAGTGTAGTCATTATCATCTCTGATAAGTTTGCGCATTTTCTTATCCTTGATGTACAATTGGTAACCAGTCAGTATCTCTCTCATAATCGTGTAGTTTTTGTCAGTTGCCTCTGTGAGGTTGAGATTCTTAATCTCTTCCTCCAGAGATGTGATGTCCTGAAGTAATTTGTCACGTTTTCTATCCGCATGTTTGATCAAAATGTTAATCATGCCGAAAGATGTGGCTGAAATAAGGTGTTCCCATTCCCCAAGCAAGTCAGGGTCCAGGTCTTCAAAGGATGGGAATATTATCACGCGCAGTCCCCTAGGTATTTGTTTGAGTTCCAAATAGCGTTTAAGAGTGGTGATGTCCCACCAGCGAGCTAACTCTTGTTTCCTGAGTCTTTCTAATTTTATGAATTTTTGTCTCAGTCCTTCTTTAGTGGGTGTATGGTCTGAGGTACGTGGTGCTTGCGGTTTTCTCGAAAAAAGCTCAGCAGCTAAGGTGTCCCTGTTGTCGTCAAATGAAGCCATGTTGTGAGGTCTGGGGAGAAGGTAATCTTGTTTGTACAGAAAATACTCAAATATAATAGTAAAAACAGTAGATGTTAACAGAGTGCGGCTCACCCTAATTCAGACAGAACATAATCATAGAGAATACACAGATGGGTAGTAAGGGTGAAAGGCGCCGCACATCTGAGCAATAAAACAGTTGTACCGAGACAAGTAGTCAAAGTGAAAGCAGGGTCTGGTGCAGCCTGGCCCAGTGCCTTACTACCCGGTAGGCACAAAGAAGGGTAACAAAATACCCATAGACAAATTAGAACGAGATGGCCACAGCACACAGAGTATAAAGTTCAATGGTGTGACAGGGAAAATCTTCCTGAAAGTATATTTGTTGAAATGTAAAGTAGACTGGAGTCCAAGTTCTTGTTTTGCAGATGTAGCCTTTAATTATAGATATCAAAGATCATTGTGTCATCAACGAGATACAGCCAACACGTGTTTCGTCACACAAGTGACTTCCTCAAGGCTGCAAAACAGTAATGAAATACAAAAAAGGAAAAGTTCTAATGTTATGGCATATATAAGTGTGTGAGGTTACACATGGGCTCATAAGTGAGCACATGAAACAGACTCCAAATCGTTGAATGTCAAAAACACTCAGTAATTTATATGTGAACTCAGTGGAACTAGTGTGGTGAGTAGGTAAGTGTAGAAAACACACATCAGAACTTGCTGCGTGATAGGGACCCTAGACGTAGTGCATAAAACAGCAAAACAGTGAATTACCGTGGAAAAAAATTCAAAGTTCAAAATTGGACAAGTGCAACCATGGTCTGGAGTGGAATCCATGTGCCTATGAAGTGAAGTGTATCAGGTGAAAGAAAAAAGAAGGGCTGAGAGACAGATCCGAACCGCGGATGAGTAAGAGTACTAAAGTTAATCAGGTGCCTTGACTGATGAGAGAAGTGGCGGTAACTAAATGCGTAGATCATACCTGGGCCGTCAGGCCAAAGTGGAAAGTAACAAAGGTAAGTGGAGCGGGAGACTCGTGTTCAGTTAACTGGGCTCCAGAGGTCAATTGTAGCTGGTACGAGAGAAACAGGACTATAAGTACGCAAAGAAACAGTACAGAGTAAAGAAGAAAGGATAAGAAATAGAATCAGAGAGTAAGTAAAAGGGAGAAGAGAAGAGAAGAGGTATAGATGAGTGGTGTATAAATGAAGAGAGAAAGGTAAAGAGAAGTAGCTCATCCAATACATACCTTCTATGAGTCGATCTGTCACTAGTGTACCTGGGTAGGTAGTGGAAAAGTAAGAGGAGGACAATGGTAGTAATGGACCCTGATAAGTCTCTGGTCAAAGAAAACTAGGAAAATGACGTAAAAAGGGGAACAAAGTGCAAATGAGCCAATGAAGCCTGGACAAAGAGAACATGAACGTAAGTTATTGGTATGTATGCAGGTGGTGTTAAGGCGATAGGGAGTGCGTAGTTAAGTAGAGAACAATAGTAAGTGAGGCACTGGAATGGAAGGTCAAGTATTAATGGCAAGAACTAAAAAGCCTGTCACATCGCTTCCGGGCTAGGGGATACACTGATAAACTCATCTTGGGTGCCAGCAAACGCATATCTAGCAAGAACCAACACGCCTTATTGCTCAAAACCCCTAAAAAATCTGACGCCAGCGGCTCTCCCAACAGGAGACCGGTCGCCTTCATCACCCAATACAGCCCTGTGAGTAAGACGGTTCTGCGCATCCTGAAGAAACATTGGCACTTGCTAATGTTGGACACCTGCCTCAAAAACTCAGTAGGGTTGTCACCTACCATTGTGCACACCAGAGGTCGCACGCTCAGAAACATCCTGTGTCCCAGCTTTCTTGGCCCCTCCCCCTCAACTCGTACAGAGGGTTGGTTGCCAGAAAAACGTAACGGTTTTTACAAATGTGGCTGTTGCATGTCCTGCCATTGGCCCTCAACAAGAAAGTAACATTTTCCTACAATACCGGGATCACGTACCAAATCAAGACCTTCATGAACTGCAACACAAAGTTCACTGTGTATTGCTTAATATGTGTATGCGGCTTAATTTACATTGGTAGCTCCATACGTCCACTTAAGGAACGAATACAAGAGCATGTCAGAGCCATTAGAAATGTCAACACCAACTATCCTCTTGCTGTTCACTTCAACACCCTGCATGGGGAAAAAGATCTCTTGAACATTAGATTCCATGGCATGATGCATGTTCCCAACTCCCCAAGATGGGGGGACAGAACAAGGGACTTGCGTAGATGCGAGGCAAAGTGGATCTTAAAACTTCGTTCAGTTGAATCAGGCTTAAACACTGACCGTGAGCTTCATTATTTTCTTTCGTAAATTCTGAAGACCGACTCCCATGTTGCCTTCCATTTGCTAATTGGGCCCTTCCGTGGCCAATATACATGATTACTTTTGCTTTTACACTATACTCTTTACGGGTCATGACATCCCTGTTTATATCATATTGCATTGTATTTACGTATGCTGCACTACCTATTCATGCCCATGCATCACCATTGTATGTGTAAAATTATCATGCTCCATGACCTTTGGCCGTATATGCTCGATTGTTTTTGGTAGACTGCAACTATCATATGTACCATGCTTCATGACCTTTGTGTGATTCTGTGTTCTTGCTGCTTATTTTGTTTATAGTGCTTCTCTTTACCACCATAACCAACCATTTGTACCATTGTAACCGTTCGCACCTTATTTCAACAGCGCACTTACACTTTTCTCTGCCAACCTGTATTTCGTTTTATGCATGCACACTCTCTGTCTACATTATTCTTTCATGAAACGCCTATTCTCAACCTTCTATTTCTCCTCTCTTTAAAGATGGCCGCCTCCTCCAGATTTCATTTTGCATACGCGGTCGTCTTCTACTCTAGGCGACCTTGCGTTTTATTTTCATATCCACTATGGCCGCCGCGCTGACTAGTCTTTCACTATACTAGTCCATCTTCGATTTTTACTATTTTCCCTTCCGAGAGCTTTAAAATGAGACCGGTAGCTCTCTCGGCCCATTACTACGTTCCGCTTACTTCGTGCCACGTTCCTCGAACTTCAGGTATGCCGTCTATTACTCCTGCTTCCGTCTACTTCCTCTAAACCGTATCGTTTCTCTGACGTAATGTTCTAGTGTTAATTCTCATCCTGCACCTAGCCCACTCTCCGTTGACGACTTCCTTATGTGCGTTCTTGCGCCATTTACCGGCTTAGTGTGTTTAGTGCTCTTCTTACCGTGCTGCTGGTTTGCCACACTTCCCTACGGTTTCCTGTTCTATAACTTAGCACGTCCTTACCTCATCACCTCACGCCATGACCGATCGACTCCACTTTCATTTTAGTGGTTCGCCCCTTTTTTCGTGTGTTGGCTCATTCACAATTGTATCCACTGCCCAATCTCTTTTTGACCGATTGATCTTAAACGCGTATATACTTCCTGCCCCTTCCCTTAGTCTGTTCGTGTTTATGATTACTTGCCCCACGTTAATTAAGTAGCCCTATTGTCTGGGGCCCCGCTTAGTTTCTACCTACTCCACTACCACCATACCAGTTTACGTTTCTGGATTTTCTCAGTGTATCCAGTTTACATCTCCTAGATGGACTTACCGCGCTTAGCCATCACCCCTACCACCCTCAGCTCATTCTGTATTTACTACTGTTCTCTAGTACAAAATCGTTGCGGCCATTAATACTTGACCTTCCATTCCAGTGCCTCACTTACTATTGTTCTCTACTTAACTACGCACTCCCTATCGCCTTAACACCACCTGCATACATACCAATAACTTACGTTCATGTTCTCTTTGTCCAGGCTTCATTGGCTCATTTGCACTTTGTTCCCCTTTTTACGTCATTTTCCTAGGTTTCTTTGACCAGAGACTTATCAGGGTCCATTACTACCATTGTCCTCCTCTTACTTTTTCACTACCTACCCAGGTACACTAGTGACAGATCGACTCATAGAAGGTATGTATTGGATGACCTATTTCTCTTTACCTTTCTCTCTTCATTTATACACCACTCATCTATACCTCTTCTCTTCTCCCTTTTACTTACTCTCTGATTCTATTTCTTATCCTTTCTTCTTTACTCTGTACTGTTTCTTTGCGTACTTATAGTCCTGTTTCTCTCGTACCAGCTACAATTGACCTCTGGAGCCCAGTTAACTGAACACGAGGCTCCCGCTCCACTTACCTTTGTTACTTTCCACTTTGGCCTGACGGCCCAGGTATGATCTACGCATTTAGTTACCGCCACTTCTCTCATCAGTCAAGGCACCTGATTAACTTTAGTACTCTTACTCATCCGCGGTTCGGATCTGTCTCTCAGCCCTTCTTTTTTCTTTCACCTGATACACTTCACTTCATAGGCACATGGATTCCACTCCAGACCATGGTTGCACTTGTCCAATTTTGAACTTTGAATTTTTTTCCACGGTAATTCACTGTTTTGCTGTTTTATGCACTACGTCTAGGGTCCCTATCACGCACCAAGTTCTGATGTGTGTTTTCTACACTTACCTACTCACCACACTAGTTCCACTGAGTTCACATATAAATTACTGAGTGTTTTTGACATTCAACGATTTGGAGTCTGTTTCATGTGCTCACTTATGAGCCCATGTGTAACCTCACACACTTATATATGCCATAACATTAGAACTTTTCCTTTTTTGTATTTCATTACTGTTTTGAAGCCTTGAGGAAGTCACTTGTGTGACGAAACACGTGTTGGCTGTATCTCGTTGATGACACAATGATCTTTGATATCTATAATTAAAGGCTACATCTGCAAAACAAGAACTTGGACTCCAGTCTACCTTACATTTCAACAAATATACTTTCAGGAAGATTTTCCCTGTCACACCATTGAACTTTATACTCTGTGTGCTGTGGCCATCTCGTTCTAATTTATATATGTATATATATATATATATATATATATATATACACACATATATATACATATATACATATGGTTTTTTTCAATATTACATGTAATGTTAATTTATGGGTGGTAAACCCCAACCCTCTTCTCCTTTGTTTCCGAGTAATATTTTTCTATTACATTTATGTTTTTATATTATTTTAAGTTATATTTATTAACATTAAAACACGTTCAAACTCAGACTTAATGCACCTACTACTTTACATAGGGAACCAACTCTTTAACAGTCAATCTCTCCAATGAGATTTTATCTTGCTGCACAAAAATATAATATGCTATTTGTTATTACTGGCGATGGGGGTGTAATCTGAACTCATTTAAGTTTTGCCTCATGAGTCATTGGCCCTCCCCAAATTCAGCAGTGGTAGTAAATAAAACATTACACTCTGCACATCTGCATTTACAGTATACATTCGTATTATGGTTAGCCTTACCTATAAGACGTAAACTTGTTTTTAAAAAAAAAACTCAAATTCTCTGAAAAGAACACAGTTTATTCAAAGTTATGGTAACAAAACAAAACTTAAATCTCACTGATAGTCGCAAAATATAATTAGATAAACCAATCATAACATCTGTAAAGGTATGTAAACCAGTAAATTAACATCACCGTGAAATATACTCCGAATAAGATGACACTATTCCCATGTCAGCAGTCAATATCCTTTGTTTTTACTAGTGCGTGGTCTCAGTCTGGTCTGTTAAACATGTCTCAGGCCCGCCACTGCAGCTTATAGAGCAGTTTTAACCCGCCATTTCAAGCTTGCCAAATAAACCCTTCGCCAGGCCTAAACGTTCATTTTTAATACTTATAAGTCACAGCTTGACAGAGTGCATGGCACTTAAAGTAGGACATGTGGCTTCAAGTTTCAACTCCTAAGGTTTATTTTACTGTTGTGAGGGTATTATCTCTTCCATAGACTAAAACCGGGTTACCTTATTACACTTAATAAGTGATAACTTCAGTTTGTCACCTGATAGAGAAATGTTGTTTGCACTAAAATTAATTGCAATTTTAAATCCTCCTTAATGGCAATATCAGATTTTAAGTTACTATTCTGAAAATGCCACTTTTAGAAGGTTGGCATTTTTCTGTCCTCAACCTAATGTGCCATTTGCCTTTCATCGGGGTGACATGACTTTGAATGGCTCTCCTGTTGTGGGTTGTGTATTCTTTCCAAACAGAGATAAAACAGAACCAGGTGTGAGAGGAGTTTAAGTTTCCTGACAGGATGGTTTGAGGCAGGGTGGCCGTACCTTGCCCTGATTGCACTTCAAGGGGCCCTGCCTCCCGCACACATAAGGAAACATTACACCAGGCCTGCCCTTTACTTTTGTCATCCTAGACAGTTTGGAACCAAAACCAGAGGAGTGGGAAAATTTACCTGCACCAGTTTCAAGGGTAGTCCCAAGAATTCCCCTGCACAAAGGGTGGCACCAGGTATCAAAGAGGCACCGCCAAAACCTCTCATCAAAATACTCGAGGACCTGTGAAAGATTTGGATGGATTGCCCTTGTGTCTGAAGAAGGAAGACTGTGTCTGGTTGCCTTGGACCCAGGCTCCCCAGAAGTGACTTTTGGATCAATTCTGTGTATTAAGTATTCAGCAAAACATTCACATACACAGCCAATCACCTACAACCTAGGGGACCGGCAGCATCATAGAGTCGGTCAGTGTTAAAGTGGCAGCGATGCTCAGATGATTATACGGGATAATATTGTGTGAATTATCCGTAGTGAGGCAAATGCATGCAGTTATGCCTGCCACCCAGCGGGCTGGTAGCTGCAAAGTGGAATTCATGGTGCAGAATAAACACACTCAGTGCCTGACGCCGCTGAGGGGCGGCCTACAGATGTGGTGTTAGAGGTCGTCCCTAGATCACAGAAGATGTGAGGCAAAGGGAGTGTCAAACAGCCGATTGCCTACCATCCATCGGGGCCGGCTGCGTGTAAACCTAGGGAGTATGATGGCTAACGCTTGTGACATTGTGTCTGCCCGGATGTGTAAACAAGCAATATAACAAATGAACAAGACCCAAAACTTAAGAGAAGACAAACAAATCCCCCTCACCTATTTCTTCAAGAAGCACAGATGTTCCTGGGACAACAAAAAGCCGGGTAGGCAGGGGGAGTCTATGGCAGAAAGGGCACTCAAGTGTGGTGTGTGCGTTGACCGCTGGTTCAATGGGGTTAGTGATCGCAGTAGTTTGAGGAAGTAAGGACAGATTAGTTCATTGAACTCAGGTGACAAAATGTGTATGAAGGGGGCCCAGTCCATGGAGTGGTCCTTTAATCATTGGTCTAGAGTGAGCAACAGGTGCTCCATTCTCAGTATGTATCACAATTTTGGGTAGCCATGTAGTGTATTGGGGGGGTTCAATCAGTGCCCCAGAGAGAGATGAACACCTGATGTGCTACTCTGAATGCCAGGGCCATATGCTTACCATGGTGAGAATGTGAGTGGAACGTCAGGGGGTTAGGCAAGCCCTAAGGTCGTTTAGGCCAGGAACCTTGGGATGGAGGTGGCGAAGGCCGCATCAATGTCATCCAGCACTTGAGTCCAAAATCTTGAGGGCTTGGGGCCTTGCCATAGCAGGTGAAGGAGGGTGCCCATTCCTGTGCAACCCCTCCAGCGTTCTTTAGAATGTGTGGGGTTCCATGCACTGAGCTTAGCGGGAGTTAGGTACCAATAGGAAATTATTCTATATGCCGTCTCAGTGCTTTAGAGGGTGTGAGCTAAGTGTCATTCTCTGTAGTAGATGTCTGCCCAGTCGTCACAGAGCCCAGCCTATTTCCACCTCCAAACATTTCTGTCCTGGTGTGCAGGTGGGAGTCCTTGCCTTAGAAAGGAAAGTGTATAGCTTAGTGATAAGGCATCTATCCGACGCCTTCTGGATTAACCATTTCTCAAAAGGTGTCAAGGCCCTTTTCTGCGTGGGGTCCGACGGAGGCATGAAGCACCCAGTGGCAGACCTAGAGGTATTGAGCCCTGTCAGTTTCCTCCAAACCGTAGTCCTCCTTGAGTTGGTCAAAGGGGATTTTTCCCTGATAAAACAGGCATCCAATGTGCTTGCATCTCCCTCCCGCCACCCCCAGAACTGTTCCAGATCAAGCTCTGGGGTGCCTAGAATTGGCATCAAAGGGGAGGGTAAGGTAGACAGGCCCACCCTGACCGCTACTGCATCCCACACATAGAGGATGTCATTTGTTACCGGAGAAGAGTAAAGTCCACATGCCCTGTGTTTCTTGAGGAGCCAGGGCTCTTTCCAAATGTGGGAGTCGGCCACTGCCTGGTCCATAAAACCACGGTCTATTCCATTCTACTAGGAACCAGAGTTGCGAAGCCTGAAAGTACTGCAGAAAGAAGGCACGGCAAGGTTGTCCTTACATGTAGAGCAGTAGAGGAGGTGTTGATGGCGGCGTGGTCTCCTCCCTCTCCAAATCAATGAGTTGATATTGGATTGCATGGCGTAAAGCACTTTTTTAGGTGGGGTCAGTGGAAGGCCTTGAAATAGATAGAGGATGCGCGGCTGAGTGGTCATCTTACTGGCTGCAATCCTGCCAAACCAGAAGAGACCCAGTCGCTCCCAGGTGGTGATGTCTGCCTTTACTTGTTTGGCCAGGGCGCTGAAGTTCAGTGAGATGGTTTTGGGGAGTGAGTTGGTCAGTTTTATCCCTAGATAGGGTATGTCTGAGAAGTCCATTCAAATAGAAATTGAGTCCGTAGAGAAGAATCTTTTTGGGAGGGAACACAGAGATTCAGGATAATTGATTTTTGCATATTAACCTTGAAGCCAGAGTAGGTGCAGAAAAGTTTGAGCTCAGAGACCAGGGCCGGGAGAGAGGTTAAGGGATCCGAGATGGCCAATATGACATCGTCAGCATAGAGGCCGATTAAATGTGGTTCACTTCCGAACATGATGCCCATAATGTCAGGGTGCACGGTAATGCGTAGGGCCAGCGGCTCCATGTATAGAGCGAAAAGGAGGGGCAAAGGGGGCAACCCTGCTGCGTGCCTCTGCCAAAGGGGAAGAGCAGAGAGGAGAGCCAATTGACTCATACAGTGGCCCTAGCTGAACTATAGATGCTGTGGATCCAGCCTTGGAACGGAGGGACAAAACCAAAAATCTCAAGGGTTTGGTGCATGTAGGGCCAGTGGACTCTGTCACCTACTCCGGTTTCCATGGAAAGGAGGGCTTCTTTTTCTGTCCTTGACACTTCATTCATCAGGTGGTAGGTGCACAGTCGTACCTGTATGAAGGCAGATTGATCAGACGCTATCAGGCCCGGCATAAGTGGACTGAGTCAGTGGCTCAGGATGCCAGTAAATAATTTGGCATCCAGACTAAGAAGGGATGTGGGCTTATAAGACCCACATGGCTTGGGTCTTTGCCAGGCTTGGAGATGATCGATATGGAGGTTTCGAGCATTGAGTACCCGGGGAAGCAAAGGAATTATAGAGGCGTGTCTGAACAGGAGCTAGTTCATGGCATAATGTCTTATAGAAGGTGGGAGAAAGCCATCAGGGCCCAGGCACTTCACTGGATTCAGAGGGGCAATGGCAGAGACTACTTCTTCAATGCCAATGGGGGTGTCAAGAGAATCTGCAGTGCGATGGGCGTTGGGTAGTTGGGAAAGAGAAAAGGGATGTATAAAAAAAGGTGAAAGGCGTCTGCAATCTGCAAGTCTGAGTGCAATTCCGTAGTGGTAGTAGGGCGAATAGTGCAGATGGACCTAGATTGTATCTTGATCCACAAGCAGTGAGCTAGCAGTTTACTGCAGCGGTTCCCGCCCAAGTGGTACTTATGCCTCAGACTGATGAGGGCATATATGCTGTGCCCAGGTCTAACCGTTTGAGAAGTATACATGTATGTTCAAGCTCTCTCTATGTACGCTGGGCCCGGTGCGTTTGTGGATCGTTTCAAGTTCAAGAATTTTCAATTCGAACTCCTGCTGCTTCTCTTTCCGGAGATGGTTCTCGGAAGCTGAGATGGCGATGAGTTACCCTATGATCACCAGTTTCATAGCCTCCCATTGAGACGTCAAAGAAATCTGTCTGGAGACATTAGTCTGTAGGTAGTCGATGACAGCCTTCTGAACTACAGCAACTATCGCAGGGTGTGGAGGCAACGAGCCTCTAAGCTGCCAGTGTGAAGGGGCAGCTTGCATGGGTGAATGGTAAGAGTAAGAGGGACATAATCTGAGAGTGATCTAGGCTCGATGGTAGAGTCGCACCTCTTTGTTGAAAAGTAGGTGTCAGCGGGAAGTAGCCGATTTGCGCATATGTTTTATGTGCTGCACAGTAGTGTGGGTAGTCTCTAGAGGAGGGGTGAAGTGCGCGCCAGATGTCCACGAGGCTGCAGTCAGCGAGCCACTAAATTCCCTGAGGTGACAGGGGCCCCCACATGGTCCGAACGTTGGGCTGAGCAGTCAAGGACGTTGTTCATCACTAAGTTGAGGTCGACCACCAACCAAAATTACTGCATCAGCTGTTTGGAGGAGGGGCACAAACACTCTGAGAAGGAATGGTTCTTGTCCTTCACTTGGAGTGTAAATACAAGCTAGTGTGAAGTGGAAGGTCCCTAACTTGAGGCAGTAGTCAAAGAATGGTCCCTTTATCTCTGTGACGTTAGAAACATGGTCGTCCCTGAACCGGAAGGAGAACAGGATGGCCACTCCACCTTTCTTGCAAGGACCAGAGGACCACAACTGCCTGGAGAGCCAGGGGGAGCACATGCGTGAAATGTTCTTGGTTAAGAAGTGGGTCTCTTGGAGGAGACATATGTCACTGTCAGAGCGCTCCAGCACGGACAGGCTTGCCCATCATTTTACTGGATTGTTGATACCCCTGACATTGAGGCTTGCTTAGTATCTTAAGGTTCCGTAGATTTGTCTCATTGAGGTGCTAAGGGCAAGCCTGACCCTGGTCTGAGCGAGGAGGAATCTGGAATGGATAGCCCAGCCTGCTGACCCATGTCCATCCCAGCCTGGGATATGAGGTGAAGATGAAGGAATAACGACCCAGAGAACAATAAAAAGGAAATAACATCAAACCTAACACAACACTTCAAAAAGGTCCATCAACAATGGTTGTCATCTGAGTCAGTTGAGCAGAAGGTGGGGAGGTGGCAGTTCTACTAGAACAAGGTTATGACCTCTATTTAAGGCCGGGGACCCCCTCCCTCAAAACACACTTCTGCCCTTGGGAGTCGAGCTGTCAAGAGGTCTGTTTCTCTGTTGTACAGCCCCCATTATCACTCGGCATCTGCCGCCAGAGACTGGAGCACAGACTGTCACTTCTTCGCCATACTGTCTGGATCTGGCTTGGTGCCAGCCATTCCACCTCCTCATCCTGTCCGGTTTCCCTGTTTTCCATAGCGGCACCCTGTCATTGATTTCTTCGCACCTCTCAGGTCTGCAGAAGGGTCCCTTTACACAGTCTGTAGATCATCGCGAAGGGAGGTAAAAAAAGCCTTCCATGAAAGACCTCGTGACTGGTCCCTCCCCATCCCAGTTATTCAGAGGATGGTCAGAGTTGTGTGCTGAAGGTCCGCTCTTGTCTGTGGACCCCAAGGGCTTTGTTAGCATGTCCTTGAGTGAGCAATCCTTTTTGGACCAGTCAGCAGTCATGGTGGGGGGTCCCAAGGGGACACCGCACCGTTGAAGAGCGAGGCGTGCGGGACAGCGTCCCCTGGGCCAGGTGTTTGGGGATCACCCCGCGAGTCTGTTCTCAGTCCCCTACGGGGCATGTCAGTTCACTGGCACCAGAGATTCCAGCAGTCCGGGCCCAGGTCAGCATGGCGAGTGCTTCTAGCCCTGTTGAACATGGGGTATCTGCGTCCTACAATGAGTGCGCTGTTAGGGTGAGCGGGTAGATCTCAGGTCTCAGTGGCCCCCCGGATAGAAGGAGGCTGCCGGCAAGTTCCCTTATGTTTTTGGGAGGGAGTGGAGGGGATGGCTTCAGACATGTTCCACACGATCACTGCTCCTGAGTGCTTGTGGGCCCCTTCCAAGTAGGCCTGGGTAGGAGGCGGCGGTCCCCGGCAGTCCGCCCCAGCTGATCGGTGCTAAGTTCTAGCCATTGTGTGAATTATGGGGGGGTGTGACTCCTCTATTGTCCCCCCTTCTTGACGAGCCAGCAAGCCCCCTGGGAGCACAGCAGTTGTCAGGGTGTGGTGCCCGCCATGAAAGTTGCCGGTAGCGCCTGCCAGAAAGCTTGCGGGGGGGTCGTGGGGTGGGGGGCAGGGTTTGCCATCAGAGGCTGTCAGTGCGGGAGAAAGTCTCTGGGGGTGCAGGTACCCAGAAAGGAGTAGGGTAGGTGGGTAGAAGGGGAGTATGGCTGGTGATAGATGCGGCAGGGGTGGCTTTGGCCAAAAGTGAGAAGTGACTTAAAGGGTCAGTTTGCTGACATTCTGTTTGAGCTACAGGGTCACAACAAACTTCCAGAGACCTTGTTACAACTGCCAAGCTGACCAGCACCAACGTGAACTGCCTAAGCCTGCGAGTGGCCTCCTCTGGAGTGAGTACTGATTCCCAGAAGGTGCTCCCAAAGTCCTGGACCCTTGGCTGGCATAGGAGTGTACTCCTCCTGACCGCAAGCTAAAGATACATACGTTTTGTACTACTTTGGACTGCAAAGTGACCTCTTCACACAGAGAAACGACCACCCATAATGACTGCCATTGCTAAGCTCCAGGGAGACATGCTCCTTGTGCTGACAAACAAGTTACTTACTTTTCGCAATGCCTTATCTGGTAGAGACTCCCTTTAGCTGCAGATTAATTACCTTAGAATTATACCCAGGCATCAGACTGGATTCGGAAATGTTTTCATGAGCTGTACCCTGCGTGCCAGTAGGTGGTATCATATGGCTCCGTGTTGCGTTGTCCAGAATGGAATGGACATGCGCGGTGTCTGTAAAGATACCACCGAAGTGCACTGAAGTCAATTTATTTTCACGACTTTTGACTGCAGGGGCAGGAAACCACAAAGCACACTGACCACAGGTGTGGACAACTAGAATCTAGAAAGGGGGCACAGCCCTGTTTCTATAAATCTGTTCGTAAAGTGGGGAGGATGTGTGGGCTGGTAAAGGATCTACAAATAGATAAAAGCCCTCATTATGAACACGGTGGTCGAAAGCATCCCCGGATCCCTGCCAGCTGTATAATGAAAATTCCTGTGGGCCGGCGCTCCACAAGGGCCGCCAATGCCTCTGTGCGGCGGGTGCAGCTGCACCCGTCGCACAAGCGGTGAACTACGCGATGGGGCACTGCACAGGGGCCCCTGTACTGCCCATGCCAAGTGCATGGGCAGTGCAAGGGCCACCAGGGGAAACCCACCAGGGAAAGGCTGGAGGATTAGGGACCGCTACCCTCTCGGATGATTCCCGATTCCACCAGGCTGCATGATGGAGGCAGCCTGATGGTGAGTGAGTGACCCGCCATGCCGGATGGTGGGTTTTCCTGCCACTGCCGGCATGGCGGACCTCACCACCATGATCATAATGACCGCCAGAGTCTCTACTAGATAAAGCATTACCAAAAGTAAGCAACTTGTTCATCTGATAGAGACTTCTAGCTGCAGATTGATTACCTTCAAACAGATATCCAAGCAGTATCTCCTCTGAGTTGGATCTGTGAAACAGTTTGACACTAAAAGGTTGTGCAGGACCAAATGGGCAAAGTGCCCATCCCTATGGACCTGACAGTCTGGGCAGCTGTGCTTGGTAAATGTGTGCAAAGATGCCCATGTCGCTGCCTGGTAGATGTCCAGGACTGAAACTCCACATGCTAATGCAGTGGTTACAGCCTTGGCTCTTGTGCAATAAGCATACAAACCTCAGAGGGTTGCTTCTTCGCCAATCAAGGTGTAGTAGATTTTGATACAGAGCACGATCCATTGGTAGATGGTCCATTTCTTTACCAATTTCCATTTCTGTTCTCCAACATACCCCACAAACAGTTGGTCCTTCATCTGGAAAACTTTGGTGCGATCAAGGTAGAACAAAAACGCTCTTTCTGGTCCAGCTAGTGGAGATGCTTCTCTTCTTTAAAGGAATGAAGCAGAGTGTAAGAGGTAGTTGACTTTTCATAAACATTTGTCCAATAAGGGACATGAACAGGTATGGCTGATGGCAACCACAGAAATGCAGAGATGGCAGAAAGATACCATTTTTAGATGCCCAAAACAGAGCCCTGCTGAGTAAGAGAGAAAATTAACACAAGGACCACAGAGAGGGGGTAGAAAGAGGGTCAACCTGTTTTTTTGCACACCATGCCACACACCTGCCCAACAGCAGATGTATACCGTCTTGGTGGAGGGTTGCCCGGCTGCCAAGAGGACATTACAGATTTCGAGTGGGAGTGCAAAACGGTCAACAGTTGTCACCTAATCTCCAAGCATGAAGGTCGAGCACTGACAGGTTAAGATGGCTGTAGGAAGTTGGCTCTGTATATACTATTTCAAAGTAAGAAATAGTGTGCACAGAGTCCAAGGGTTCCCTTTAGAGGTAAGATAGTGGCAAAAAGAGATAATTCTAATGCGCTATTTTGTGGTAGTGTGGTCGGGCAGTAGGCTTATCAGAGGGTAGTGTTAAGCATTTGTTGTACACACACAGGCAATAAATGAGGAACACACACTCAAAGACTTACTCCAGGCCAATAGGTTTTTATATAGAAAAATATATTTTCTTAGTTTATTTTAAGAACCACAGGTTCAAGATTTACAAGTAATACTTCAAATGAAAGGTATTTCACTCAGGTATTCTAGGAACTTTGAATAATCACAATATCATGTACAGTTTTGACAAAAATGGCAATAAGCTATTTTGAAAGTGGACACTGCAAAAATCAACAGTTCCTGGGGGAGGTAAGTAAATGTTAAGTTCACAGGTAAGTACGGGTCCCTTGTTACAGGCAGTAGCGGGCAGGGGGAGCCTCTGGATTTCCTCTGCAGGTGTCGCTGTGGGAGCTCAGGGGGGTCGTCTCTGGCTACTCATGGGCTTGCAGTCGCCGGGGAGTCCTCCCTGTAATGTTGGTTTTCCGCAGGTCGAGCCGGGGGCGTCAGGTGCAGAGTGGAAAGTCTCACGCTTCCGGCGGGAAACGTGAAGTCTTCAAAGTTGTTTCTTTGTTGCAAGAAAGTTGCAGATTGTTGAAAACGGCAGTTGTTCACGGGAGTTTCTTGGTCCTTGGTTGCAGGGCAGTCCTTTGAGGCTTCAGAGGTCGCTGGTCCCTGTTGGATGCGTCGCTGTTGCAGTTTTCATGGAAGTTGGGAGACAGGCCGGTAGGGCTGGGGCCAAAGCAGTTGTTGTCTCCGTCTTCACTGCAGGGCTTCAGGCCAGCAGTCCTCCTTCTTTTTAAGGTTGCAGGAATCTCAACTCCTAGGTTCTGGGGAGCCCTAAATACTGAATTTAGGGGTGTGTTTAGGTCTGGGAGGGCAGTAGCCAATGGCTACTGTCCTTGAGGGTGTCTACACCCTCTTTGTGCCTCCTCCCTGTGGGGAGGGAGGCACATCCCTAATCCTATTGGGGGAATCCTCCATCCACAGGATGGAGGATTTCTAAAAGTAAGGGTCACCTCAGCTCAGGACACGTTAGGGGCTGCCCTGACTGGTGGGTGACTCCTCCTTGTTTTTCTAATTATCTCCTCCAGCCTTGCCACCAAAAAGTGGGGGCAGTGGCCGGAGGGGGGGCACCTCCACTAGCTGGGATGCCTTGTGGCACTGTAACAAAGGGGGTGAGCCTTTGAGGCTCACCACCAGGTGTTACAGTTCCTGCAGGGGGAGGTGAGAAGCACCTCCTCCCAGTACAGGCTTTGTTCCTGGCCACAGAGTGACAAAGGCACTCTCCCCATGTGGCCAGCAACATGTCTGGTGTGTGGCAGGCTGGCAAAAACTAGTCAGCCCACACTGGAAGTCAGGTATGTTTTCAGGGGGCATCTCTAAGATGCCCTCTGGGTGTATTTGACAATAAAGTGCACACTGGCATCAGTGTGCATTTATTGTGTTGAGAAGTTTGATACCAAACTTCCCAGTTTTCAGTGTAGCCATTATGGAACTGTGGAGTTCGTGTTTGACAAACTCCCAGACCATTTACTCTTATGGCTTCCCTGCACTTACAATGTCTAAGGTTTTGCTTAGACACTGTAGGGACATAGTGCTCATGCACCTATGCCGTCACCTGTGGTATAGTGCACCCTGCCATAGGGCTGTAAGGCCTGCTAGAGGGGTGACTTACCTATGCCACAGGCAGTGTGAGGTTGGCATGGCACTCTGAGGGGAGTGCCATGTCGACTTAGTAATTTTCTCCCCACCAGCACACACAAGTTGTGAAGCAGTGTGCATGTGCTGAGTGAGGGGTCCCTAGGGTGGCCTAAGACATGCTGCAGCCCTTAGAGACCTCCCCTGGCATCAGGGCCCTTGGTACCAGGGGTACCAATTACAAGGGACTTACCTGAGTGCCAGGATTGTGCTAATTGTGGAGACAAAGGTACAGTTTAGGGAAAGAACACTGGTGCTGGGGGCCTGGTTAGCAGGGTCCCAGCACACTTTCAAATCATAACTTAACATCAGCAGAGGCAAAAAGTCAGAGGGTAACCATGCCAAGGAGGCATTTCCTTCCAGTGGAGAACCTTCCTTTGCTGCTACAACAGAAGATCCTCTCAAAGGGGCAGCCTGTTTAGAGGAGTGATGGCCATGCCCAGCAACTTGGGATACCAGACTCTCTCAGCCATAAGGATTGCTCGAGTCCGGTTGTTCCCAAACTTCTTGAAAACTCTGTGCAGGAGTGAATGGGCCGAAAAGCGTACAGGAGGCCTGAGCTCCACATGAGATGAAAAGCGCCTGAGAGTAAAGGCCACTTTGGAAACTCCAGCGCACAGAAATGCTGAAATTGGATTGGTTAGTCACCGCCAAGAATATGCAACCAATGTTCTCCCAACTGCTGAAAGAGACCTTGCATCACCTCCAGATGGAGCCACCATTCATGATCTGCTAGGCATCTTCGGCTGAATTTGTCCGCCCTAGCAGCTCTTGACAATGGGCCCACCCTCCCCTATTTGTTGCACTACCACATGTCGGGAGTGATGTTCATTAACACCTGCACTAGGCTTCCCTTCATGAAGGACAGAAAGGCTTTCAGTGCCAGTTGGATTGCTCAGAGCTCCAGCAGGCTGATGTGGAGACCTGATGCCAGTGGAGACCAGAGGCCTCTGAACTCCACCTCTTACAGATGGCCACCCAGCCCAGCAATGACTACTGTCAGATCTGGCTGGGGAAGGGAGAGGGGTCTGCCGCTGAACCAAACACAGTTTGTTCACCACCACGGCAGATCTTTTGCAGTGCCCTATGAAATCTGGACCATGTCAGAGAGATTCTGCTGATTCTGCGCCCACTAAAACCTCAGGTACCACAGCAGAGCCCGCATATGCCAGCAGGCACGTGTCACAAGTAGGATGCAGGAGGTCATGAGGCCCAGCAGCCCAAGACCCACTGAAACCCAAGACAGAGGCTGAAACATTGGTATCATAGCTTGAATATCCTGGCCTTGCTGTCTGGGGGGATAAGCCCCAAACTGCATTGCTTCCATAACAGCTACGATGAACAGAGCATTTGAGAAGGGGGTAAGGTGTGACTTTCGAACGTTGATAGTGAGCCCACCAAGTGCATGAGGTCCACCATAATCTGGAAGTGGGAGACTTCTGCCTTGGACGAGTCCACCTTCAACAACATAGACAAAAACTGCCACACTTTATCTCGGCATATGAGCTGCAACCACCGCCATCACCTTGGTGAACACCTGAGGGGGGGCTGGTAAGGCGAAATGCCAAATGGGATTACGGTGAACTGAAAGTGCTTGTGACTTACTGTGAACCATAGGCAACACCGGTGGAAAGGCCGGACTGGGATGTGGAAGTATTCATCCTGGAAGTCCAATGCTAACATCCAGACTCCCGGCTCTAGGGCGGACAGGACTTGTGGGAGTATGAGAAATGTGAATTCTTTCTTTTCAGGAAAAAACTGAGAGGACGCAGCTCTAGCCGGGTCATAGCATTGCACGGTGAGCGGCAAGCAGCTTGGGAGATAGTTCCCTCAAGGCCTTCGAGTACATGGCATGACAGAAGATGCAGGCTTTGGCATCACAGTCGGGCTCAAGACCCCAGAGACAGACAAGGTGCAGGTCTGGCACTGACATTAACTGGTGACAGGCACCGCAGAGCTTGAATCCAGCCTCTCTCATTGACATCCCTGTCACATAAGGAGACAAGTCCCCAATAACTTTGACAAAAAGTAAGAAAATAATAGTAAAAGAAAATGACTAGGAGTATCTCTCTCAGGATCTGCACTGACTGACAAAAAGAACACACAACAGTGCGCTGGGTAAGCGCATATATAGGCACTGTGCACATCACTTCAGGTGCAGACGACACAACGAAGAGCCAAACACCACCATCAATGGGCATGTAGGGGTGTGCTCACAAAAAAAAAAATCCAGATCCAGTCTCATGCCGGGGGATGATTCTAAGGTAAGAAATCTGCGAGTAGAAGTCTTTATCAGACAGCGACAGTCTGTGACGAGCGCCAATGCGAGGCCCTATTGAGAGGTGCACTACATGCTGACATTAGAAGCCCACGTCAATTGCCGACGTGACGCTCCAGTGAAGATCAGCTGTTCGCACTACAACAGCGACTGTCCGCGATGCTCGACCTGCTCCTGGTAATTACCTCCTCACATCCGATGCGGCAACAGCTCCTCATGCATACTTGAGAAGGTAACTCTTCAGCAAGACAAACCTGGTCCCTGTATCCACAGCATCCCATTGCAGTTGGTCTGAACTTGCGACTTTACCTCTGTCCAGCACGATCAGATGACCGTGAGTGGCGCTTTGTGCTGTTAGGCTCTATTTTCACCTAAAATCTTAAAAATTCACATCTCTGGTTCTACTGATTCGATTTCTGTTGTTACTTTATTTATTAAATATACTCTATTTGTCTAAATTGGTTTGGTATTTTATTGGCATTGCATTTTCACTTTATTACAGTTTGCGTACTATATAAATACTTTACACATTGTCTCAAAGTTAAGCCTGTCTGCTTTTGTGCCAAGCTACCAGAGAGTTATGAACAGATTTATTTCGAGATTTTTGTGGATCCCCCATAGAAGGACTGAGTCTACGATTTGACTGTTGTTTCCAACTTTCTCAACTAATAACCCAGTTTCTTACACAAAGTCTATGTTAGATTGTGTGGGCTGTAGAGGGTAAAAACACCAGCTGCATCTCAAGAACCAACAGATTTCTGACGCAACACACATACGCCATACTGTGCAATACGCCAACAAGCTGCGCTGTGAGAGAATCGTGAGACTATTGGTATGGCCAGACTTGAACACGTAGCCTTTCAGCCTTAACACCACTGGTCTGCTACAGCTACTGCTGTTAGCCTACACCCTCAGCCTCCCCAGGCAGCGTGGTTACTCAGGCTGTTTGGGCCACATGGGGGAGAGGGTTTGGGGGGCTGGAGGGAGGGGGTCAGGAAGGGAATCCACAGGTGGGAAGAGGCTGCATCAGGGAAACCTGGGCGTTTGGTGCTGGGGTCTCGCAGCAGCCAGGGAGCATTCAACTGCATGCAGTGCTCCGAGCTGGGCCTGTGATCAATCTGGGGCAGTTTAAACTTCTGGAGGCTTGCAGTAAGTGGCAGCGGTGCAGTAGGGTGGTTGCCTAGTGGCACCACACAGGTTTGAGCCCAGCCACATGGAAGCAACCCCACTAGGTTGGGGTGCAGCTTGTGTGCCCGAGGCATGCACCCTCCCTGACCTCTGCACCCCGTCCTAGCACTTCCAGCATTCTCCTCCTTTCAAATTTGTTTTCCCTAGACTACAAACCCCCCAAGAGAGCCCACAAGGGAGAGCCTTATTACTTCCACGACTGTGACACCAAGCCCGCCCTAATCGACCAACCATCCAACCGACAGGGGGAAAAGGGCATTTGTAGCCGGCATACTAAAATATTATCAACATAATCATAAGCCTGATCCACCACTCTAAGCATGCATTCGGGGAGTGGAGGGGGTGGTGATGAGGTGTGGGGAGGGTTTTCTCATCTGCAGCTTTCATCGCAGATGAGAAAACTGGAGGAGCAAAAATTCCTCATCCTAACATCACCACAATAGAGGTTATAAACAGCTAAAATCAAGAAAACATACTTTTGCCAATTGGAAGATACTAAACAAGGTCTTCATACCCAGAAGAGCAGAGGCAATGACCAAAACTAAAAACATCAATGAGCAACTCCCTTTCAGGAACCAAGTGAGAGGGCATGACAATGAAAACGTATATGCCTCTGGCGGGGAGGGACACACTTCTGACACTAGAGGTAGACATCAAGAGCAGGTATGCCCCCATGAAGGCAATTCTTCTTTCTAAATTTGGTTTGACCCCTGAGAAATACAGGCAAAGGTTCAAGGGCAGTCACAAACTTCCAAACCAGTCTTGGGTGGACTTCATTGATTATGCCACCAAAGCACTGAAGAGCTAAGCGAAGGGCATCAAGGTAGATTGTTTCAAATTTCAATGGGCTGTACATCCCTGATCCTAAGGAGCACATGCTCAATAGCTGTTTTACAGAACTGTGTCAACACCTGGCAGACAGCATGCTCACTGAACTCAGGAAGCTTGCTGAAGAGGTAAACCTCTGGGCCAGCACCAGAGAGTCCAAAAATGCATTTGGGGGGACTCCCAAAAGGATGGCCAGGGTTCCTACCAGAAGAGGGGGGTGAAAAGAAGGAGTCATCTCAAGGCCCTCAAATAGTTCTATAGGGAAAGGGTTCAAATCTCAATCCGGCCACTAGATGAAATGCTTCTCAGACAAGAACAAATCCAATAGCCTCCCACCGGAGGTAAACCTCCAGGGTTGACAAGTGTAGTGCTTGGGGAAAGAATGGCCACAGTCAGTAGGAGTGAAGTCAGTGAGCTTACCCTAGTGCCCCTGGGTTTTGAGGAGATGGTGCCTTAAGCCCACATGCCTTCCAATACCGAAAAGTATATGCAGTGGATTATCATCAATGGGCAGAGGGTGGAGGCTCTTAGGGACACAGGAGCCAGTGTGTCTATAGTAAGGTGCCATCTGATGTCCTCAGAGAAAGTAATCCCCAATACATTCCACCAGGTTGTAGTAGCAGACAACATGGGAGAGCCATTTCCTGTGGCTCTAGTGTGCTTTGAATGGGGGGGGGGGGGTTGGAGGCGGAGTCTCAGGTCTTCTCAAAGTCACTGTGAGCTAAGCCATGCCTGTAGACTGTCTACTAGGAAGCACATTGCTTGGAAGAAAGTGGAGCTCAGATCACACCTGTGAATGTTTGGGTTGCCTGAGTGGATCTGTGTGACCACCAGGTCCATGGCTGCCCAAAAGGGAGTCAGGCGGGTCTGAAGCCTGGAAAAATGGCCCAGACAACTTCCAAGAAAGGGAAGGGAAGGGGGCTTTTGAAACCAGACCCTGACTGTCTCCCTTGATGACCTGCCGGAGCTAGCTGGATGGAAAACAGAAGGGGACCCACCAGGGGGAAGTACTGTCAAGCACAGAGGGAGTACCTAACCCCAGAGAGCATGGTAAGCTGAAACACTGGCAGTTGGCGAAACCTCTGGAGATTACAACATATTTATTGGGGGAATTACCTCCTATACAGTGAACCCAAGGCACCTCTGTATGGGGAAACAAGAGCCCTAGTAGTCCCCCAATGCTACCGGGGTTTTCTGCTGAAGTTACCCCAGGAAATTCATCTGGCAGGACATCTTAGGCAGGACAAGTCATTTTCCAGGCTTGTCCTCCACCTTTACTGGCCCAGGATAAAAGTCTCCTCAGTTGCATTCAGCAGGAATGGCCTGTGGGAAGACAGGGAAGAAGCTGGAAGCTCCCCTGCAACCCTTGCCTGTCATTGGCACCCATTCGAAAGGGTGAGCATTGACATGATTGGGCCTTTGGACCCCAAGACAGCCTCTGGCAACAGGTTTATCCTGGTCTTGGTGGACCATTCTACAAGATATTCAGAGGCCATACCTCTGAGAACTGCAGCCACATCTCCAGTAGCTAGGGCCCTAATGGGGATTTTTGCCACAGTTGTCTTACCCAAAGATGTGGTGTCTGACAGGGGCACAAACTTTATGTCAGCATACAAGCAATCCATGTGGAAGAAGTGTGGATTTACCTACAAGTTCCCAACAACCTATCATACACAAACCAACGGGTTTGTTGAGAATTTCAACAAGACCCTGAAGGGTATGATTGGGGGCCTGCCTGACCCCCTGAGGCGGAAGAGGTATGCCCTCTTACCATGCCTGCTCTTTGCTTATAGGGATTTACCACAGAAGGAGGTTGGATTTGGCCACTTCGAGCTTCCGTGTGGGCACCCTGTAAGGGGGCCTCTCAGTCTGGTTAAGGAGGGTTGGGAGCAAGCTCCCAAGAAACCTCCCTAGGATGTGGTTAGCTACATGCTAACCCTCAGTCCCAAGGATGTGGTTAGCTACATGCTAACCCTCAGGCACCAGATGGTCAAGTTCTGGAAGAAGGCCTCTGAAAACTTAGAGGCAAGCCAGTTGGTGATGAAGCAGTGGTACGACGAGAAGGCTACCTCTGTGGAACTCCAGTCTGGACATAACGTGTGGGTGATGGAGCCAGTGAAGCCCAGGGCCCCCAAGACTCTTGGAATAGGCATTATGAGATACTTGAGAAGAAAAGGGATGACACCTAATTGGTGTATCTCTACACCCCCAAGCACCCCTTAAGACTTCTTCACATCAACCATCTCAAGCTCCACTGAGGTTACCATGCTGTTGGTGACAGGAGATGGGGGGAGAAGGAGCCAGTTGTTGGGAAAGTTTGCCTCTCTGATTTTCCTCACTTAAGGACTTACAGATCTGTGTACCCAAGGCATTCATACAGGAGACAGCCCACCCTGTTAAAAACAAGATTTATAGGCTGTCTGACACAGTGAGGGTCAGCACCAAAGATGAAGCCTTTAAGATGTTGGAGTTGGGGGGGATTGAGCCCTCCAGTAGCCTCTGGCCCAGCCCTGTGGTGCTGGTACCAAGCGCTGCCCTGCAAGGCACAGCTCCAGAACTACGGTTCTTTGTGGACTTTAGGGGGCTCAGCTCAGCCAACAAGACTGACGCACACCCATACGTAGAACTGATGAGCTCATCAATAGGCTAGGGGCTTCAAAGTTCCTGAGCACTTCTGAACTAAACTCAGGCTGCTGGCAGATTGCCCTAACTGGAGGGTATAAGGATAGGTCAGCCTTCTCTACTCCAGAGGGCCACTTCAAATTGAAAGTGATGTCCTTTGGATTAAAATAGGTACTGTCTGGTATGGAGGCCTTCAGCGCAGCCTACCTAGATGATATATTTTAGAAATGGGGCCTCTAGTTGTCAGTCAGTTTACACCTTATACAAGTAGAAAGCCTCACTCTCAGTCAGGGTAAGGGAGTCACACACCTAAGATAACCCTTGCTCACCCCCTTGGTAGCTTGGCACAAGCAGTCAGGCTTATCTCAGCGACAATGTGTAAAGTATTTGAACAAACACATACAGTAACACAGTGACAACACTACAAATGGACATCAGTTTACTAAAGTAGCCAATACTTACCTGAATACAGCAAGATAAAAATGACAAAAATCTAACATACACAAGTAGAGATATAAAGTTGCAAAGTTAAAAACGAGTCAATCCATAAGAATCAATGGATGCGTTGTCTTTATCACAAAGTACCTGGTATGCATAAATAATAAAGCCAGATGGGCAAAGTTGCTTCAAAAAGCAAGTGATGTGTTGATTCTTTACTCGCAAGTGAGGTCATGCGTCAATTCTTTCCCCACCATGTAAGCGATGCGTCGTTTGTTTCCTCGTAGGGAAGGTATGCATCGATTTTTAGATAGGCAGCCTCGAGTCTGTGAGGTGATGTTGAAGTTTTGGTGCCCAGGGACGATGGGTGGAAAATTCGGACGCACGCTAACAAAGTCACGCTGAGCTGGTGATGCATCAATTTCTGCAGTCGCGAGGTAGGTGCTGCACCAATTTGACAGCTGTAAGGCAGGTGCTGCGCTGATTTTACAGAAGCAGTGCAGGTGCTGTGTTCATTTTTCTGCAACTCAGTTCCGGTGTGTAGATTTGCACTTAGTTTTTACCAGCTGCTCTTTCCAAGGGCCCAAGGACTGGAGTGGCACCACTTGGCAAATCAGGGGGTCTCAGCAAGAGAGCTGAGGTGCTGGCAGATGAAGTCTTTGATGTCCATGAGAATTCTTAAAAGGAGGCAAGCTAAGTCTAAGGCCTTGGAGACACTTCACAAGCAGGATACACAGCAAAGTCCAGTCTTTGTTGTCTCGAAGGCAGAAGCAGCAACTGCAGGCCAACCCAGCAAAGCACAAACAGCAAAGGGGCAATACTCCTCCTCACAGCTCTTCTCCTTGGCAGAGGTTTCTTTTGATCCAGAAGTGTTCTAAAATTGTGGGGTCAGCAGCCCAATACTTATGCTAATTTCTGTCTTTGAAGTAAGCAAACTTCAAAGAAAAGTCTTTATAGTGCACAAGACCTTGCTTCTCCCTGCCCTGGCCCCAGACACACTCCAGGGAGGAGGAGAATGCTTTGTGCAAGGATAGGCACAGTCTTATTCAGGTGAAACTGTCAGCTCCTCCATCCACTTTAGCACAGAAAGACCCATCAGGATATAAAGGACACACCTCAGTTCCCTTTGTGTGACTGTCTAAAGTGAATTCACAAACAGCCCAACTGTCTGTCTGACCCATATGTGGATTCAGCAGCCAAGAAGATGCACAGAATGGTTAAGCAAGAAAATGCCTATGTTTAAATAGTGGCTTTTTCAAACTTATAATTTAAAAAACAACTTTACCAAAAGATGTATGTTTAAATATTGAGTTCAGAGACCACAAACTTGTTATCTCTATCTGCTCCCTTTGGGAAAATGCACTTAAAAGATAATTCAAGGCAATACCCATGTTACCCTATGGGAGAGATCGGCCTTACAATAGTGAAAATGGAATTTAGCAGTATTTCACTATCAAGACATGTAAAACATGTCCTACCTTTTAAATATACTGCACCCTGCCCACAAGTCTGCTTTGGACCTACCTTAGGAGTGACGTATGTAGTAAAAAGGAAGATTTAGGCCTGGCAAGTGGGTCACTTGCCAGGTCAAATTGTCAGCTCCAAGCCCCCCCCCCCCCCCCCCCCCCACCCCACAGACACTGCAGTGGCAGGTCTGGAACATGTTTACTGGGTTACTCATGCGGGTAGCACAATAAGTGCTGCAGGCCCTCTAGCAGCAAATGATTTACAGGCCCTGGGCACCACTAGTGCACTTTACTAGGGACTTACTAGTACATCAAATATGTCACACATGGATAAACCAATCACCAAAGCCGATTTAATGTAGACAAAGAGCATTTAAATATTAGCACTGGTCAGCAGGGGTAAGGTGCCCAGAGTCCTAAAACCAGCAAAAACAGATCAGAAAGAAAATAGGAGGAAGAAGACAACAAGTTTGGGGATAACCCTGCAAAAAGGGCTATTTCCGACAATATAGCTGTCTTTAGTAGCAGCTGGAAGGACCATCTCCTCCACCTCCAGAAGGGCTTCAGGCACTGCAGAATGCAGACCTGACAATCAAGGCTAGTAAGTGCCACATTGGGCAATCAGTGGTGTACTCAGGACACCTGGTGGCCAGGGGTAAGGTGAAGCCCTTTCAGGCCAAAATAGAGACCATTCTGGCCTGGAAGCCCCCCAAAACTCAAACGGAGGTGAAGGCATTCTTGGGACTCTTATTACATGAGGTTTGACAAGGGATATGGTACTATTGTTGCCCCTTGACTAAGTTGACTTCCAAGAAGCAGCTGCCAAGAAAGGTGATCTGGACAGAGGCCTGCCTCGAAGCCTCTGACTCCTTATAACAGACCATGTGCACAGCCCATAGGCTCAAGGCCCCAGACGTTTCCAAATAGCTTATGGTCCAAACAGATGCTTCAGAGCATGGCATAGGAGAAGTACTTTAACAGCTTGATGATGAGGGCCTAGACCAACCTGTAGCCTTCATCTCTAGGATGTTACTTCCCAGGGAAAAGAGGTGGAGTGCTTTTGAGAGAAAAGACTTTGCTGTGATCTGGGCACTGAAGAAGCTGAGACCATATCTGTTTGGGACTCACTTCAAGGTTAGGACAGAGCACAGGACCTTCAGGTCGCTAATGCAAATGAGGGATGAGAATCCACAATTGTTGAGGTGGGCCATCTCCCTACAGGGAAGGGACTTTACGGTGGAACACGTACCTGGGTCAGACCACAACAATACTGATGGTCTTTCCAGGTTGGTTTTTCAGCCACTGAGAAAGGCAACTTTTCTAACTTCTCTATGTTAAGCATGGTGTAACTAGCTTGTTTTTGTTGTTATCCGTTGATATCCGTGTAATGCTGAATTGAGCATGTAACTCTCGCAAGTTCATGTGCTTCCAGGGCACGTGATTTGCCTTAAAAAACCTGTAAAGTGCAACTCAACTGCACAATGGACATAAGCTGACTTTGTCCATGTTGTAATAGACATATAATTTTGAATAATGTCTATTGCAGATGACACAATGTTGTTTAATGCATAAATGCGAGTGGACATTATCGACAATGGCTAATGTTTTCTCTAAGTTTGCCTGGTCTATTTGCCTTCAATGGGCAGCAGTTTCCATTTGTGAAAGCTTTCATATTTCATTGTATATTGCATACAAGAATCTTTTGGAGCATGTTTTTCTAAGACCCAACAAGAAATCTTGCAAATCTACGTCCTCAGAGAGAAGAGAGGTGTTCTTTCACAGCTGTCAATGTGATGTGCTGCTGACATACCTGCATGTTGTATGGTGACCCAACAAGGGTCTGGTCTGTTTGCCTTAAAACCCTGTATAGAGTTAATAAAATGTGCATGACAACCATTTGTGTCCACTGGCCACAATAACCACTGGGTGGGACCTGAAAGTGTTGAATTGAATGCAACATTCTTTACCATACCATTGAGCTGGTCATCTGTCAAATTCACAATATGTGGCCAATTCTTGAATTTTGCTGTTGAAGCAATAATGGGCCTGTTCATATCTTTAACTTTTGCTAAACCTAGGTAAGTTCTCTGCTGAAAAGTTTCAATCAGAAAATGTATCTGCAAAGGTATTAAGCATGCTTTAAATAACGCATCTATGACTTGTACCTGCCAATCTTTCGTTCTCCAAAATGTTTTTATATCAAATGCTTTTTTACCAATATGCGTAGCCTCGTATGGCCAACTGGGAAAAAAGTACGTTTGACTAATCAATTTAGTATCTATGGGCATGGTTTCCTTGCTTTTACTGTTGGCAGTTTGAAATAATGATGGTGCAGGCTTAGTAGCATCATGCCCAGAAAAATATGTGAATGTATCTACATATGTTTTGGGACTGTGACCTGGTGGAGTTGGACAATGTTCCCATTGTGTGCATTTAAGAACTGTAAGTGTGGTACTAGCTCTGTGTAGGTAATGGTGTCCATAATAATAGTAACAGAACATTTTGCCATAATTCGCAGAATTCATGTACGTATCTTCACTTTCAAATACAGTATAGTATTTAAGCTCAGAAAGCATAGAATCAATTGTTTCTACATCCAATCATCAGACACAACACCAGGTGTAATAACAACATTCTTGGAAATTTTGAAGACATATGGAATTTGAATCATTTCAGTAGGGCCAAAAATATCAAATGAAACTTTATCCCAACCAATCCCATCAAGAACTAGAACTCTTTGCACTTTGTGGGAGGACAAATAAGGCTTTAAACTGCCATCTATCAGTTCATCAGCAGAGTGTTGAGAAAGATAATGCCCATGTAAAAAGCAAAAAGTAGGCAATGACAAATTCAACCTACAGAAGTAGAGCAAGCAATGGCAAGTAATACCGTGGACGAATAAAATGAGTGCAATAAAGCCAATTGAAAAGCTTACGTAAACCATTCAATTCAATGAGCTTTATTTCGGCAATTGATGACATAAAAAGAGAGTTAAAATAAATCCATTCAGTATCACTAAAATTGTAAAAAACGTACCATAAAACCAATATTATTTATGTATGAGAGCCGAAGCATTGATTTAAGTACTAGTCAGGGCACAATCCTGAAAGCCCCAAAGATACACAATAAGATTGCTAAAAACATATATATATATATATATATATATATATATATATATATATATATATATATATATATACACACACACACAATTAATTACAAGAAACTAATAAGTATTTGGTTGCAAGGAAATAACTAACACCACACAAACAACGCACAAACAATGTATACCATGCACTGAAGTGGTACCTGAAGATGAAGACCGGTCATATATGTTAGCAAAATACCCAGAAGTAGTCTGCTGCAAACACTGGAGCCAGTGCAGTTGAAAGAACTGGTAGATGCCTCTAACAGTGGTTCATCATAAACAATTCCCTCAATTTGTGATGCAGTAGTGGGTTGAAGATTTACATTCTGGATATTTCTTCTACTTGTAGCAGTAACTGGAATCAACAAAAGTTCATTCTCCACCCTCCCTAACCTAGGGGAAACAATTTCAGCGTTGTTTAATGCTTGAAGAAGTATTCCTGTATGGTAGTGAGAGAGGAAATTGAACTATCCAGGAATCCTCAAGGTCTGGTGTGCAGGATTGGCTACGTGATGCACCTTTATGTGCTCAATGAAGACAAAATGTTTGTCTTTGGAACCGGACAGCAGAGATAGAACCACGGTTCTGTTACCTTGCATCCCTAGAACAGGGACTGGTGCTTTGTAAGATGGGCCAAACTTCTTCACAGGAATCTTCTCGAGAACCAGACCCCCAATTTTTGGAATCCAGCCTGTGTAAGTTGTTGAATCCCTCATTCCCAAAGTGGCGGCATGTGCGGCGGACCGTTTATCTCAGAACTGTCGTAATTCATGTAAAACAGTGATAAATTCATTTATGTCAAAAGGGGTTTCTGCCACCACTGCACCAGGACCATCAAGATCTGGGACATACATTGGGATGCCAAACAGGACTTGAGATGGGGTACAGCCTCCCAAAGATCTTCTAGGAAGATATTTGATACTCTCTGGACCCCATATATGTGATGGATCCAATTACAACCTGAACCTAATGCTTTAACCGTTAAAAACTGCTTTAAGGCTCATCTTTTTCTCTCCACTAGAGAATTTCCCTTGGGATAAAAGGGGGAAGAATAATGCACCGCTACATCCAACATTGAGGCAAAAGCAGGCCCTGGTCCAAATGAAATGCTGCAACAACATATGTCCTGATAAAGACTTGCACGTCTTTAAAAGTGTGAGTGTCAACCGAACTTGTGGCCACACCCAGAGGAATCTGAACACACAGAAGTATTTGCAGACTCATTCATTATTCTGAATCCTATAATAGGTAAGACTTCACAACGCTGCCAAGATTCCAAAGCAAATGATCTTCAGTTTTTAACAGCATTCTTCAATACTTTGATTATTTTGGTGGTGGGGGTTGGGGGTACGGTCTGACACAGGGTGGTGTGGTCACCTGAGGACCGAGCTCCAATCCCAGTACCTTAGAAATAGGACCCTTAACCCCCAAGGGGCCACTGCTGGCTAGTTTGTTGCACCAGAAGTGTGGAGTCCCACCCAGAGAGCAGCAAAGACCAGCAGCATCAAAGGGCTCGGCAGAGCTAGAGTGACCGTGGATTTTGGGGTATAGCCAGTGCAGCCCCCACCTCTTTCCTTTGTTGCTGGGCATGGCCAAGCCTGAACAGCAAGGGCAGCTATGGAGGCCGGAGTGGACCTGCACTTCTCCACTCCCCCCCCCCCCCCCCCCCCACCTCAGGAATCATGTTTGGGATGCTAGGGGCAGCCCTTGGATGAGAAGTGGGGGAGGGGCAAGGAGAGGTTTGCTAATGGGTTCTCTACACCATGAACTACTCTGAGGTCCTCCCCTGCAGTACCTCAAACTATAGCCATTCCTCTAGGTAGAGTTCACCACTGGGGCCCTCCAACCTCTTCGGGACACCACTACTAAAGCATTTTTACGGCAGTAGCAGCCCTCAAAGTCATTCAGTTTGTCCACCAAAGTGGCCACTTCCCTCTCAAGGGCCCTCAAGCTGGTACAGTTCTCTGTCACTGTTGGCACACCTGGGCTACATTGCTCTTGGTTTCTGCAACTATGTCTGCTGGTTTATTGAGCTCAGACCTAGGTCATTGCACCTCCTGCAATAGTGAGTCAATTTTGACCTCTAAAGCCATCTGGGACAACTACGCTGGGATCTACTGCAGAGGCAGACTATTAATGGTGGGGGGCTTTAATATGACGATGCACTCGAGCTGGAAAGGTCTCATCCCTTGCAGTCCCGCAATCCCCACACGGGGAGACTGGGTGACTTTGTATAGATCATGGGGCTGGAAGACATACGCGGTCATTGCACAGTGGGGACAGGGGGTACTCTTATTATTCCAGGGCGCATGCTACTCATTGGCGACTGAATTACTTTGACGCCTCTGCCGACCCTTCATAGCTTCACTGTGGTGGAGTTTCAGGCATGGGGGATTTTGAACCACTCCTCTCTGAGTGTTACCTTGGCGACAGCCAGGCTGCCGAGAGGACTGAATGGTGGATGGCATTCTGGCACCTGTTAAACGAGGAGGTGGTGGCACACTTGGATAATCCAACAGAGCACTACCTTGAGGAAAATTCTGAGACGAAAGCCTTGATCCATGGTGAGGCACAGGAGGCTCCCCTCGGGAGGGTCATTATCTCAGACGAGGTAAGGGACAAGAGGTAGTAAGTCGCCAACGTGTAGACCTGGAGCAGGAAATTCTGGACATAGAGGCGGACTATCATGCAGAGCCATCTGAGGGCAAGAGGTTGGATATCATAACCATAATGGAGGAACTCCATTCCCTGGTCACAGAGGAGGTCAAGCAGGCATATATCGCTAAGAAAAAGCGCATCTATGGACTGTGGGATAAAGCGGGGAAAAATGATGGTGGCCGGAGTGAATGTGATGTGGCACAGAGTTACAGGGATACTGGTACTGAGGATACAGCGGACACAATGGCAGACTACATGCAGACCTTTCAAAAGGATTGATCAGAGACTTCAGAGCTGGACAGGTGTGAAATTTGCACAAGACTGTCCTTGGAGGTGATTAGATTCTGGAGCTAGAGGCCAGGCTCACATAGGAGGACATTCTCATGGCCCTCACCCAGCTCCATTTTGGGAGAGCTCCGTGCCCAAAATGCCTCCAGGCCTAGTTTTTTTTTTTTTTTAAAGAAGATGCCACAGTGGATAGCAGAGCCCCTACAAGAGATATACCTGTCGCCCTATGAAGCTGAGGAGTTGTCAAGAGATCTCCGCATGGCCATCACTGCCCTGATCACCAAGGAGTTAAGTCCTGGGAATGTTGAGATTCATACAGTCTGATCCCTCATCTAAATGTGGATGCTAAGATTCTTGCCAAGGCATTTGCAAACAAATTGCAGGGTATGATCTCGGGACTGATCCAGCTGTAACAGAATTGTTTTATCCTTGACGGGTAAACTAGATTGCATCTTTGTCACCTCCCCAACAGCACTGCAGCAGTGTACGGGTTGAAGTCCCTTTTGGCGAGAGCATCCTTAATTGCGCGTAGAGCTTTCAAATCTATTTACTGGTCTTTCTTGTTTGCCATTATGGAAAATATGGGATTTGGGCCTTGGTATTTGAGGTGGATTCGCTTACTGTACATCCGCCCCAGCGTTAGGATGAAGGTAAACAGGATTCTCTCCCAGGATTTCTCTACTGGAAGGGTAACGCGCCAGGGCTGCCCTATCTCACAGATGTTCACCATAGAGGAACTGGCAAAATAGACCAGGGTGGACGCTCAAGTGTGGGGCTGGCGGTGGGAGGAGAAGATGTTGATTTATGAGGGTGACATTCTGCTGTACATCGCCAGACCCAGAGGTTTCATTGAGGTGCATGGGGGATAGCTTTGTGACTTATGGCACTTTCTAAGGGCTGTGGATTAGTTGGGAGAAACCCCTGATATTGCCCTTGGGAGGATGATGGTCGGTAGGAAGCTGTCTCCCCTTGCCATTACAGGTAGATCCGCTGCATTTTAGGTATTTGGGTATAGGGGTCTCCCAAAAGGATAATACACATTGCGCTGACAATGTGGGCCCCCCTGCTGCGTAGACTGGGTGGGGGGGGACATGAAAAACACTGGAGGGTCTCCCGCCCTCACTTTTTGGCAGGGTGGCACTGTTCAAACTGACTGCGCTACCACAGTTCACCTGCAAAACAGCCCCTTTGAACTTTCGGACACATTCTTCCGGACCATGGATGCAACTCCTGAGATCCCTCCTCTGGCTGGATGGCCCAGCGCAAATAGCAATGTCCACTTAGCAGAGATCTGTTTTTTGAGAGGGGCATCGCGCTCCTGAATGTCTGAAGGAATCATGAGACAGCGCAAGGGCAGACTTGATAAATAGTCATACGCCCATCTAGCGGACCCAATGTTCAGTATGTACGAGGAGGTGCTGGGACAAAGGGTTTATCTGCACGTGTCATATGGGGCCGGATAACGCAGAGCCGACCCCGCTGCTGCCACGATCATATTGGTCTTGCAGAAAATGACAAAGGAGATGGAAGCGGCGTTTGACGCTGTGCATCCCGTTGTGGGTGGCACAAGTCTACGTCCCTTTCCCGACTTGCCAGGGTTCAAACAGTTGAACAGTCTCTCTGCCCCTGTGGGACGTCTGGGACGCCAATGGGATGGTTCCATTTGTACATTTGCAAGCGGAATAGGATATGGCTCCCTCTCAAATATTTAACTGTTTGCAGTTAAGACACGCGTTGCAAGCCAGGATTCCTAGAGAGGAGGAAACAAAAGAAGAAGCCCTGTTGGAGTTACAACTGTTGGATGGTCACTTGGCCACCATGGCTATCGCCCTCATGCACCCTACAGTGATAGAGAACACACACAGGGAGTTCACATACTTGCTGGAACGTTGGCAGGCAAACAAAGAGGAGCTTGAGGACAAGGATTTGAGAATGCCTTACAGTTTCCAAGGGGGGTGGCCATCCGGGCCAACTTTCATCTGATCTAGTTGAAAATCCTGCACAGGACATAACATCCCGGGTCGTGCTGCATAAAATTAGGCAGGGCCATGGACGATCATTATTCTCGGCAGTGTGGTCAACGGGGTACCTTTTTTCATACGCTTTTGGATTGCCGCACGCTTCAGCCCTTCTGGGGGGGGGAGTATTGGCATCCCTGGCAGAGGCAGCTTACCATCGCCTGCGTCAAGTGTTGTTGGGGGTGTGGACATACTTGGAGTTTACATTGTACACTCGGCTCCTGATTAATTGCACTACATTGTGGCTAAAGCGGACATTGCAAGACATTGGGGCAGCCAGCACTGCCTGGGGTTGGCAGAGTGGCGGGAGAGGATGGAGATGAGAAGGAAAGAATGATATACGAGAGTTGTGGGTGTATGTGTAAATATGAGAAAACCTGGGTGAGCATGAGGTTTGGTGCGGATGGTAGTCCGGAGTGGACCGATATATAGGGAGGGGCCGGGATGATGAGTGGGAGATTGGTTGTAGGGGTGTGTCAAATATCCACTGGTAAGAAGGGGAGGGGCGGTATGGGGGTACTTGAAATCTGGCTATTCTATTAGAGTTTTATTTTGTATGGACATTTGTGAGTCTGGTATAATGTTATAACTTTTAAAAATCAATTAAATGTTTTGTTAGAAATATAATTTCCCAGATACACATCAGTAATTTTAACAGCCTTGCATCTACCATAATCCTTTTTACTTTCAATCATCTTTCTCTTTCTTTCTGTACCTCTCGAAGTATTCGAGCTTGATTTCTATTTCCTTATCACATATCTCTTCATTTATCCAACTCAAACACAACATTTAATGAACCTTTCTTTTGCCGAAGAGCTCAAAAGCTGTAACACCCGTAGTCGTAGTGTGGAGCCTACCTTTCATCTAATACAATTGACAAGCAACAAAAACCTGTATCGACGGATTCCTTTAACACTTTGTTGACATTGGCTTCGGGATAGTACAATACAACACGATCCTTTTCTGCCTAATTACTCTTACCATTTCCTCAATGGTTTTAAATGTGAATTGTATACCATTGTAGAAGGATAACCTTCTCTAAGAAAGAGCTCAGGAAGGAAATAGATGCCATCACAAGTTCCTATTGAATTCACCACCTTAATCACAGGCAATCAGGAGTACACGCCAATACAATGCAAAACATACTTATCCAAATTGAAAATCTTGGTTGGGCCACTAATGTCCAAAGCTATAGCTACCCATGGGCCAGATGCTAATTCCAACAAACCCATTAGTTAATTTCTGCCCTTCAAACTTTCATCACTATTGAGACACTCACAGCAGTTTCTTCCTTCTCTCTCTCTCATTCATTGTGTCTATTTATGTTCATTATCGGATGGTGTTCCACATACTCTAGAGAAACAGTCTGCCATGGAATTTTTTGCTACAGGAACAAATGTCAAAGTGAAGTGAAATTCCAGGCGGTGAACCACTCACCTGTGAATTCTGCTAGAAATCTAATCAGTACCTTTCTTACTACTTATTTCAGTGCCTTATGGTCAGTTTTGTTTTCAAAATGACCACCCCACAAAAAGTTCTTCAATTGTCCTACAGCCCAGAACAATGCCAAAGCGTCTTTCTTTATGGTGGAATAGATAATTTGTGCTCCTTTCAAGCCATGTGAAAGAAAAAAATAGTTTTTTCTTGACCATCATTTCTATCAAAGCACAGCTCCTAAACTCTTCAACCAGGCCTCCGTCATGAAAATTGTGTCACCACCTGGTTGAAGTCTACATACATTTGTTTTGTTCAAAAAATTCTTTAAACTGATAAAGTCAACATCACAAACCCCTTTCCACACAAATTCTCAACCCTTATTCTAAAAAAACCTATCATGTGATCTCAATTTTCTCAGCAAAATTGGACACAAATTGACTGTAGTATTCTGCCATTCCTACGACTTTTAAAAGTTCATCCTTACTAACTGGGCTTTTACATAGCACAATGGCAGTAACTAGCCCCTTCTTAATTTGTAAACCATGCCGTGTAACGTGTAATAGTAATGACCTAAATACTTAATCTACGATACTTTCAATGTATAATTTTCAAACTTTAGCATAAGTTTGCTTTCCATCAACCTCTTGAGTACTTCATACAATCTTGAATCATGTTCCTCAAAACACCTACCATACACTAGTACATCATCTGGATAAATTACATTTTAATACCCTCTACACCCTTTAGCACATATTCCATCACTCTTTGCAAAACTGAAGAGGCAGAAATCAATCCAAAATGCTCCCTCACATATTTGAAAGTACCAAAAGGAGCGAAGAACAATGTAAACTGCTGAGACTGTAAGTGTAACATTATCTGGTAATAAGAAGATGTTAAATTTAACAAAGAAAAATGCTTAGTACCATTCCAAGAGTACAGCATATCGGTTATATTGGATAAAAGATAATGATTAACAATCACACACTTGTTAAGCTCCCTATGATTAATGCATACCCTTGCTTTACGACAAGCCTTGGGTTACTTTACGATAGAAACTTGCTGTTTATTAGCCTCAGCCACTTGAATAAACCACTCTTACATTTTTATTTTTTTAACTTTCACCATCTTAGGAACATTTCTTGCGTTATTTGCTTTGGGTTGTGCTCTGTGTTAAAGTTAAATGAGGTGGAGATAATTTTTGTGACAACACAGATCATTCTAAAAACATAACCTGATTAATCTTTATACACATAAATCATCCTAGAAGCCTGACTCACTTCAATCCTTTCTCTCAATCCAGTAGATGGAACTTTAATGGGATCCAGATACACTATTCGATCCCTTTGATGAAACCAACTGACAATGGAATGATCTTTCACTGATACATAAACGTTCCCTACAATCAGCCTCCCACCAAATTCTATCATTCACAAAAAATCACCCATCAGCTTGAAGGGCTCCCTTCCGTAACCCTTTGGTCTAATATCCTGCTTGAACAATTTTATATTTTTTTAAATAAAAAAAATTATCCTCAAAGAGGTCCTTGGGAATCAACACTATCTTTGTCCCAGAATCAAACCACATTTACTACTTGCTCCTTCATTATTATTTTACTTTATTTAAGATAGATTTTTCAGAACCATCAAACAAAGTAAAAAGCATGCCCTTACTCTTTCTAAAATACAACCTAACATGCGTTCATCACGTAAACATTCTTCACAAGATATAACAGTTGCATGTGCAGGCTAGTTTTCTCAAAACTGCAATATATACATCAATTAATTCCCCAATGTTTGCATTCTCTTCTTAAAGTAGTGACGTTCCAATACCCTGCTCCTCTTGGTAAGAATGTACATCCGTTAAAAAAAAAGAAAAATCAAAATAATTTTGGTCAGCAGATTCTTCAGTAAAAAGATCAGGAAGATTTTCAAATACTTCCTGACCCTAAGGCCTTAAACAATGAATTAAAAGAGATGTTTTCCATTCATCACTGAAAGACGTGACACAGATCCTAGCTTAATGATTAACGACTTTCTTTCATTTAGACGGCACAGCAAGTTCACCAGGAGGGGAAAGAAAAAAACAGAGGTGCAGTAACAGTGAACTATAAACAGGAGAATGTAAAGTAAAAAATAAATTCCCAAATGAAATGCAGAACAATAAGAAATGTGCACCGGTATCGATTAAATACCCAAGACTTTAATGCTAGAGATGCTCATTGGTATTCAATTGTATACCGAGATAACTTTATTCCTGAAAAAGACAAGATTGAAGTCCAGAGCAATGTGAAGTATTTCAATGAGACATGGAAAAGGGAGACACTGTATCAGATAAAATATTCTTCTAACCAAAGTAAGATGGCCACAATGCTGCTTTTCAGGCCACTGACGTCGGCTGATGCTCTTTTCAGTGAAAATGATCCTCTACTCAAAGTTAAATGGTTGTCATGCTTTTCCTTAAAGCAATGATATCACACGTAGCATTATGTTGAGGATTTCAGAATAGATGTTTCGCATGCTGGAAGGCTAGCATAATGTGTGTGCTGAACATAGTTTCCCATGAAGAAAAGGAGCATAACAAGAGCATGGAACACTGCTATAAAGACACTGCCACATGAGTTGTGATAAGCATTTTACAAAATTGAGAATTGTTGGCTCTAAGAGCACGGGGCAGTCTTTAAAAGACAAAGAAAAATATTGAACACAGTTCATATTTCTAAGGTTGGCCTGAGAGCATCTTCCTTTATGCAAAAAAGAAAAAGAAAAAAAAAAAATATGTCTTTCCCATTAAAATCGCTTGAGACAGTTTTTCCTCTTATATTGAAGATAAACTATCCATAGTAAATAAAATAAGTTTTTGAAGTCATTGAAATAAGTGTTCAAACCTTTTTCATCAGTGTAATGATGACACGAGGCTGGGTATGCCAAAGCATCCAACAGGTTTATTCAATTAAAATCCAAAGAACCTCAGGCACAAATTAAGTCTGCTGCTTCTCTCCACCTGTCCAGACCCAAATCCCAACATTCCAATGGAGTCATAGCAACTGTACATTATTAGAATACCATACAGGACACCAAAGAAAGGGCTAGCAAAGAGACATAACCACGATGTGTACATCATTGCTCTATTAAATATAAGTAGTAGGAGGGGATACCTTTCCTGATCAACTGTAAAGTGACAATTATCCCGCCCCGGAAGTGACGTCACATCCGTAACTGGGACTTCCGGTGCCCCAGAGAGCCCGCCCCAGAAGTGACGTGGGTGTAGAGGTGTCACGTGGTTTGTGACCTCAAGATGTCACGTGTTAGCCATGTGCCTGGGTCCTAGCCCCTGGGTATTGGTCTATGGACTGTGTAAAATGAATGCTTTGGTGTTGTGCAAGCAGTTTCAGAGCCTCAGAGGACAGGTCTGGACATGTCAGACATCCAGGACTAAGTGGCTGTTTGGGGCTCCCCTCACAGGGCTGCGAAGTGGGCGGGCTGGCCAAACCTCCTCCCGGTGGGCTAGTCCAAAAAGAGGCGATGGTCAAATGATGCTTTTGTTAGAGCCAGCTTATCAATTTAAAAAGGTAAATCTAAAACAGGTGTAGGCCCCCAAGGACTGGCCCCAAAGGATGAGTGGCATTGCAAATCTAAAACAGATGTGTGCCAATAGGATTTCCCTGGGACACAGTGGAGGTTAAATTAGAAACTGGCCATGCAATTAAAAGTTTGAAACAAAATAGTGGACTAGTATTGCAAATCTAAAACAGATGCAGGCCCCCAAGGACCAGCCTCAAAGGATGACTGGCATTGCAAATCTATAACAGATGTCTATTTCCAGGCCACACCCACCACAAAGCCCAGGCATAATTACCATAGTGAGTCTGGTATAAGAAACCCCACCTTCACAGACCTCTTTGTTCTGAACTACATACTGAAGTTTGCGGCAAGCAGGGCACCATCAGGACATCATGGCTGTAAACATGAAGGGCAGAGCGCAGACTGGTGTTGCTAAATCTCTTCTACTAAAGGTCTGTAACAGTGTGGTGTTTGTATGTGTTCTAAGATAGATTAACACTGATATTAGCCCCAACCGGTTTAACAATACATAGCTGAGTAAAATGCACATGTTTTTAAAATGATATTAATGTATGTTGGGAAATGGTCAGCGGTAATCTGCTGGCTACAATGTTTAATTTGAGCATATTGGTTCTGTTGCTGAACATTTAAATGTATTTTAAGGGTCTACATTTTATTTCTGTTAGGTGGAAGCTGTGCTTACTTTCTACTTGTAGATTCTGGGGCTATGTATTTGCATGTATTTTGAGGGACTGCACTTATTCTGAGGTGTGGAGGCCATGCTTAAAGTGTACTTGTAGGTTCTGGTGCTGTGTTTTTGTATGTGTTTTTGAGGGTCTGCACTCATTTTGTGGGGTGGAGGCCATGCTTAATTTGTACTTGTAGGTTCTGGGTTTTTGTATGTGTTTTTGAGGGTCTGCACTAATTTTGTGGGGTGGAGACAATGCTTAATTTGTACTTTCAGGTTCTGGGGTGGCGTATCTGTGTGTGTTTTTGAGGGTCTGCACTCATTTGTGGGGTGGGGTCCATTGCTTAATTTGTACTTTCAGGTTCTGGGGCTGCGTATTTGAATGTATTTTTGAGGGTCTGCATTCATTTGTGGGGTGGGGGCCGTTGTTTAACTTAACAAAACCGTTCACAGAGACCACGCGGTCTCTGAGAACTGCTTTGTTAAGTTAGTTACAGAGGTCTCCGGGCGCTGAAAGCCTCGGAGACTCTGTTATTAACAAAGCTGATCAGTTCTCAGAGGCCTCGCTGCCTCAGAGAACTGATCGGTTTTGTTGATAATGGAGTCTCCGAGGTGTTCAGCGTCTCAGAGACTCCGTTTACATGTACAAGGTAGCGTGGCTCTCAGAGGCCGCGAGGAACACCCGCGATCTCTGAGAGCAGGGCGGAAGGATTAATAATCCTTTCGACCAGCTCTCAGAGGTCACAAGTCCTCATGCCACCGGAGAGTGGCTAGATGAGAAAAACAGCCTGCGCGAGGTGGAGGCCCTCGGGCCCGCGCCTACGCTCTTGGGCCCTTACAATTTAAAAAGCATGTTCTGACTTCTGGGGTGCCCAAGCTCGGGACATGTGGCCCCCAGGTGCCCATAGGGCCAATTTTTTTTATTTTTATTTTTAAATAGAGTAAAATTACAAATAAGCCAGGTGTGACTCTGGGGACCATGAGCATGAGGCTCAGGGCCCCCCAGGGCTCTACCTGGCAGATTTTTTAAAATTAAAAAGCACTAGGGCAAATAAAATAAATATAATAAAAAAAAAAAAAGAAAAAAAAAAAAGAAAATGCAATGACTGGGGGTATTGAGCAGTAGGCCCAGGCCCCCAAGCCAATCACCGTAGTTCAGGGAAATCTGATGTCCAAGGCCTGTACAGTGAAAAACACACCACACATGTTGTTACCACAGGTGGCCATTTTAAAAAAAAGACTGTGTCTGGGCTGTTGGAACTGGCTCAGCTTGTCTGCTCCACCCTGGAGGTGGGAGTTTAGATCAAGCTCCGCCCACGCACATGGTTCAGAGCCTTGTTGAGCTATGGTTAAAACACGGCCTGGATCCTAGGATTCGGCTTCTGGTCTACTGTATATGTATAAATTCTAGGAACTGTAATGTTTTTAAGTAGTGCATTGTTATATATTTTTATAATTGGTGTAACTGTATGTCATTATAAAGACCTCTGGGTGCCTTGTAATAAGAGTACAATAAGGTTGTGGAGCCTTTAGAATTATATAAATATTGCAATATAGAGAGAATCCTAGACCTTATATTGTACAAGAGCGCCACCCTGTGGACTTTGTTTATTAAACAGTGTATAGTTTTTGAGAAAAGGTCTACAAATGGCTCTGTGTATTATACTTCCAGAACATTGGAGCGCAACAAGATGTATCTTGAGACTTTTTTTTTTTAATTACTTTTTTTTTTTTTTTGCAGCACATTGCACTGTGTTATGTAAGGGTAAAAGTCAATTCTGTCTCTTTTGTACATAGGGCCTCCAAGAGCTTGCGACGTCCCCCGAAGAAATGGAGATCACGCAACAAGGTGAGTTATGGGACAAAGGCCAATCTAAACAGAGTTGTCCTCATTGTTATTTTTGTTATTTTACCATTAATGGTTTCCCATGTGTTTGTGTGCTTGTACAGGTTATTATGCAGAACTTGCGGTTGACACTCTGCAACAGATCCTCTGTGTTCAAGACTGTCCATGCACAATGTCTCAGGATACCACTTATGCAGGTAAATAAGGGAGTCCATGTGTAAACGCCTTGAAAATCTAAAAAAACTCCATAAACCCTGTGACGGTGGAGCTATGCTATGTGGGGCAGTATATTTTTTCTAAAATGTTACATACAACTTTGTACCCAGATTACCTTCAATACATGTGATATTTGTAACAGAGGATTTTTCCACCTCATAAGAATTGGTATGCAAAATATTTCCTTTGGAAGTAGCTCTACTTCTTTATTTTTATCTACATCACTTCTTGCTATTTTGAGATATAACACTTACCTTTTTACTGATAAATTATGAGTGTGCCAGCATGTATCTTTCTTTGCAAGACTTAGTACCTATACTCTTAATTCATTTCTTCTTTTAAAAGAACTCACCTGTAGTTCAAACCCCGGTGTTAACCTATTTTTTTTTAAATAAATATATTCACTCATAATGCACATTTTTTCATTTCTTGTATGGGCTTCTCCAGTCTCTAATATGAGCTTTTCTTAGTGACTAGCATTCTTTCTTCACCATATGGGAAGCACTAATATTGTAATTATATTGGGGTTTTCAGCATGTACATACACCACTCACAATCGTTCTACTCAGTGTTTCATCATACTTTTGAATGTATATTTTTCCAGCCTTGAAAAAGGCCTGGCGTACATGCAACAAAGGGCGAAACACGTGTCGGCTGACTCTTCAATGAACTTTGAAACTAAGATTATATCACGATTCGTATGATTATTCTACAGCCTTTGATTTCGTTGATTAAGGCTGATACTTCTATGAACTCTGAATCCAAGACTATATGACGATTCGTGTGTTTACTCTACAGCTCTTCATTTCACAAATAAACTACTTGATGAACTTGTATTTTGATATTGTTCAAGTGGGATCTCACTAATTCCTAGTACAGTCGCTTTGCAGGGTTGTGAATACTACCTGAGCCGCTACTACCTAGATGGGTATGCACTAATTAACTGGGTGCCAACCACCTTTGAGTTCAACGGTTGTTTTTATCATGGTTGCCAGCGTTGTTACAAGCCCCATGAGTATAATAGACTGCAGGGCACAACATTTGAACATCTGCACCGTCGTACTCTGGCCAAGGCGCAGTATATGGAGAACAGCGGTTTTGCTTTGAGAACCCTCTGGGAGCACGAGTGGTTAGACGAGTTAGCAAAAGATGCTGGACTGAGCACTTTTATTAGGAGTCGTCAATTAAAGGCATCTCTGGAACCCCGCGACGCCTTATACGTCGGTCGTACAAATGCCATACAACTGTGCAGTGTGGCTGGTGAGAAAATACACTACTATGACTTCACCAGTTTGTATCCCTATGTGAACAAAGTGAAGTTGTAACCAGTGGGGCATCCTAGGATCATAGACAGGAGCTTTAAGCCCCTCAATGAGTACTTTGGGCTGGTTAAGGCTCAAATTCACCCTCCACTGAAGATTTACTTCCCAGTACTTCTGTACAGAGTCGACAGCAAGCTGATGTTCCACCTATGTCGAACATGCGCTAAAAGTAAACAGACCAGCGTGTGTACACATAGTGATGAGCAAAGGCTGCTGGACGGGACTTGGTGTACCATCGAGGTACAAGTGGCCCTCGAGAAAGGTTACTGTCTCACTAAAATACTGGAGATTTGGCACTTTCCACATTCCACAACTGAACTCTTTTCTGAGTACATCAACCTGTTTCTCAGAGACCAACAGGAGGCATCGGGGTATCCCGACTGGTGCACTAATGAACCCACAAAGCAAAAGTATATCGCTGTTTACCATGCTCACGAGGGTATTACATTGAGACCCGAGTTCATTAAGGCTAACATCGCCAGACGCCAGCTGGCCAAGCTCTGTCTTAATTCCTTGTGGGGTAAATTCACACAGCGCACCAATCTGTCAAACACATCCATCGTCACAGACCCAGACTAGCTTTTTAAGTATCTATTTGCCTCGTCTTATGACGTGTTCAGTTGAAAATTAATAGACGATGAGACAGCTGTTCTATGCTGGAAATACGCCACAGAGTACCCCACATCTTGTAACAATATAAACATCTTCATAGCATGCTTCACAACTGCTCACGCTCGTCTAGAACTTTACAGACTGTTGGATAAGCTTCAGGATCGATGTTTGTACCACGACACAGACTCCATTATTTTTGTTAGTAAAGAGGGTGATGAAGATCCGCTGCTGGGTGATTATCTAGGGGATTTGACCAGCGAACTCGAAAAGAATGAGTACATACTCGAATACACGTCCTCAGGGCACAAGACCTACAGTTACAAAACCTCTAACAACAAGGTCTGCATAAAGGTCAAAGGCATCACTTTAAACGTTAACAATACGGTTAAAATAAATTTTGACAGTCTGAAGGGACTGGTGCATAAGTACTATGCATCGAGCGACCATGAAAATAGCCAAGCAATAGTCGTAAATCACCCCCAGCATAGTCAGGTCCAAAAAGAGGTGGGAAATTACAATACAACCTTTGCATAAAACACTGCGCGTAGTGTTTGATAAATGGGTCCTTGCTGAGGACTACAAAACAATACCGTACGGTTATTAAAAAACATTAGAGTGAGACCCCCAACTGCTATGGAGAACCATGCATTCTAGCTGGCCCCTCAAATAGCGGTAAAAGTTATTTTATAAAGAAACTGCTTGAAAATGCTTCCGGTGTTTTATCTCAGACCCCTAACAACATTGTATGGCTTTATTCTTGCTGGAAAGATCTTTACACGGAACTCTCCGTTACCACACATCAGATTTATAGAAGGCATCCCCAATAACCTCAACGATGACGACTTGTTACCTAAATACCTTGTAAACATGGTCGTTGTGGGCGATCTCATGCGTGAAGGAGGGGACCACCCCGAGATCAAGAGAGCTTTTACTCAATATTTGCATCATCGTAATCCGAGTATATGCTACATCGTGCAGAACTTGTTTTACAAGGGCAAAAGCAGTCGTTCTTTAACTCTCAACGCCTCATACTTGGTCTTATTTAAAAACTCAGGTGACAAGCTACAGATAGCAATTATAGGTAAACAGATGTACCCTGGAAACACCCAGTTTTTCATGGAAGCTTTTACCGATGCACCGTAAAACCCCATGGTTATTTACTGGTCGATTTAAAACCCAACAATGTAGAAGACTACAGACTACACACCGGTATTTTTCTAGTCACTTACATACCTAAAACAGCCCCCAAAGCTTATAAAAAGACCCCTTAAGAAGACTTTTATAACATTTATACTCTAAACTTTGTAATATACGGTCACCACAATGTCTGTGTGGCTACGGCGAAGTTTAGACCTCCTAAAAATGCTACAGTCAAAATGGGGAGCACCCTGTCTTCCATTCCAGCATTTGTGACCCCAAGGCATCATGGTAAATGCAGTCATTAACACAAATTTGAATTGAGTTTTGAAAAATGCTGGTCACAGCCAGCCCCATGAAAAGAAAAGCTATCCTGTGCGCTGCTTCGGACGATTTAGTTGCGGCCATTTCAGAAATAGCCCTAAACACCCTAAAAGGTAATGTTCTGATATTGACGAGCCAGTTCCGTGTGCTGAAGAAGAAGCAGCACATTATTGAGAAGCTCAGCAATAAAAGAGCGTCACTCCTTTCTAAAAGGAAACTGGTCAAACAGTCAGGAGGCTTTATAGGTTCGCTGCTGGGTATAGCTATACCCTTAATAACAGGTCTCCTGTCAAGGACATGATGGAGCACTCCCAAAAAATTTACCTTGTGTCTCGCCATCACCTGGAACAGTTGGGCCCCTCGACCGCCGACTTTTGGGACATCCGCAGAAACGAGACAGCGCCTCGATGCTGAGATCAAAACCATTTTGAACCGAACCGATTTAAAACCACATGACAAAGCGGGGTTTTACTCAGGAGCACTTCAAAACTTTTTACAGTATTCAAAGCAACTGCACGATGAAAAAAACAAACTAACTCTGTACACCCCCGCCAAGGAACAGCCGACAGCTGACCCAGTAGCTCCTCGAGACCATGGACCCTCACCCACCACGGACGCCTTTGTCGTAGACCTTTTAAAAAATATAAGATAGAAGTATAGAGGGGATGCTCAAATTTTGCTCAGTAAAATGGCTGCTACTAAAGATTTGACCTCTTGGAACGGCAGGGGAGAATTCGTTTACAAGGGGCAGCCGGTTGCTGTATCACACATGTATGATCTGGTCAGAGGTCACGCGTACGGTAAAACCCTATTGACAAAAGACCCTCCTAAAGGTTGGGAGCAGTTCCTAAGCGCGCTGCAGAACTCAATATCCCCTCCACGACTGTCGGTAAAGGGCGACCATCGGCGAAAGCTTGAAAGTTTGAAAGGTTCCGTCCCTGGTGTTTTTACCAGGGGACCCCTTGTGCCGACATTGCCTTTCTTCCCTCAGCTAACACCGTCTAGGAACGTTGACGCTCTACAACAGGCTCCTAAAAAGAGACTGTTCAGAATGGACACCTGTTTACCGCTCTAATGTAATCCCAAAATTTGAATCAATGTACAGTATTGTTAAAAGGTTAGCATGTCATAAGATTTTTACTTCATTTATTTTTTTACCCTTGTATGTGTTTGTTGTGAAGACTGTTTCTAATAAACGCATTTAACATTTCATCAGTAGTCAGACTTTTTTTTTTTTAAATGGTTTTAAAATGTGTGATGGGAATAAAAATGCATAGTCTGTTAGTCTGTTTTCAGGTTACAATGTTTTTTTATTTTAGACGGTCATCAGTACAATAGAGGCTTTACAAAGCCTTACACCTTTGGCATACACCACATTGTTTTAACAATGCTCGACATGGGCCTAGTCTTTTCATTCCCGTATTTCATAACAATATCATCGTTGTTTACTAGATCAGCGGAATACAGATTAAGAAAATTTCTAAACGTCATACACTCAGACATTTTACTAACAAAATATATACAATGTTACCCACATGTGATGGCTTGAGAATCCTGTACACGCAGTTTGTTATAAACAACGGTGGGTGATGCTTTTTTTTTTTTTTTTTTACATATTTGAATATTGGTTTTGTATAAATGTCATGCTCGGGGAACTCCGCTAAACTGTCAAACACTATAACCTTGTCTACATCGAGAAACATTGCAGCCCAGTGTGTACCGCCCTTGTAATGCGGGTCAGTGTTAAAGACTAGGGTGCGGGGTCTTTCAGGGCCTATCTTTTCAGGTAGCCCATTGCTCCGAAATACACTTAAAAAGTATATCTTAGCGTATCTATATCTACTTAAGAAGTCACATATCTCAGTAGTGTCCATTTTACAAGCTTTTAATGATAGTCAAACATAAGTTGGCGGGCGTGATTGACCTGAATAACACTGTCAAATACAGAGAATACAACCATGTTCACATTGGTCACTAAGGCCTGTGTAAAATGTATTTCAGCTTTTAGATTTCCATTTTTGATCAAATTGTAGTGGTCACCATCTTCCATATCAGGCGTCAGGTCGAACGCAAACAACATATAGCCAGCCCCATGCCCCTCTCTTGAAACAACGACCCGAGTCCTGCAGATGTTTCCCTGTTATCGAGACCAGTCCGAGATATTCCCTGACAAAATTGGATGTTCCAAAACTCAGAGTGAATGGTTTTGCTGGGATAACAGCACCCTCGTGGACCAGAGCGGCGTAGCTGATATCGTAGTGTTTGAAGTTGAAAGGGTTCAAGTGATAGAGTCCACTAAAAGCTGTATTGTCCCCAAACCAGGTGATGATGAGTTTCTGTAACTGGCCCAGAAATAGGTTCTGCTGCTGCGTTAATCTAGTACTGGCAGGGATGCTGAATATATTTAGAGCCACTCTTTCAATAGCGGACTTAGCGTTCGATAGTTGTAAAGCTTCAGCATGGGCCAGTCTGATACTCAGTGTCACTTTCACTCTCTTTACAAACAGACTTGCGGACAATATAACCAGTTTATACTGTTCTGCATCTCCGCTGATGAGACAGAATGTGTCCTTGTTGCAGTTGAGTTTGATCTTAAGATCTATACCATTGATTAGAAGCTTATCTTGGAAGAAAAGGTCTGAATGTATGCGCCCCAGGTGATCAAATTGCCTACTGCCGGTTGTGAAGCTGGCTCTTTTTTTTTTTTTTTAAACCAGCGTTGGAGCTGTCCAACGCCGTGTCCTCAAAATGCGCTTCAGTATCTTTGTAGAAGAGTCCCGCTGAAAGTTGTGTGTCCAGGGCTTCGCGACTGTAATTTAGAATACTCTCTATGTATGCCCTGTAGGCGTACATGTTATCACTCTGCGTGACGAGTCGATCGCCCAGGTTAATATCCACTTGATTAAACATGGTTGCTATGGGGTAGGTGATCGGCGCCACTTTAGCATCATCCTCGATGTTGGTGCCGTTCACTTTGGTTATTTTACATACGAGGTGTAACAGGGTGTTGAGATCCAGATACATATCCGTTGACCCTGATACATAAAACTCTATCTGCGCCAGAGGTGTCAGAGCGGCTAGAGGCGATACTTCCATGAAAAAACTGTTCTCGATGCTGGTCTGTGTGGGTTTAAGATCTAACTCTGATTTGGCACATTCACCCGAGGCACACTGTACGAAGGCCATGATAGCGGTTTTAAATATTTGCAATAGACGCAGCCTCTTCTTCTTCCTGGAAGGTCTCCTCCGTCTTACGATTCTTCTTTTGTGTGGGCCTTTTGAAGCATCCCTCCGTTTTTTATAAGGCATTGGCGGGCCCCAATGCCTCAATGTCCTTCGCCTCCTTTTAACACCAGCGTGCGCCTTGTACAGCAACCCTGCTCCTTCCTGAGGTTGTTTATTCATGCGCTCTGCGACAGCCGAAGTTACAGAGCCCACAACGTCATGGACTATGTTTTAGGCAGCATTTTTGTAACATGAGGATTTGCAATTTCGTATCCCCGTCTCAAGAACGGCATGGCTCTTCTAAACAAACTCCGAAAGAAGCCCCCGAATCCGGCACCGTACATAACGGGGGCCCCTTGAAAGTAGAGCGGTGGACCCCCATAACCAGCCTGGACTCTATAAGAATCCCTGTACATCAAGGGATCCCCGTACATTTTCATAATGACCATTGGCCTGCCTAATAGTCACCGTCACGGCGCGGCCTTAAATGAAGCTTAACACTAACTTTCCCATATTTAAAGGCCACCGGCTCTGATTGATCGTCGTAGATCATGATGGTTATAGTGTCAAAATGTTTTTTGGAAATTGCCACGTAGTCGCGTTAGTGATGTTGTATATTAACCATCGTGTTATTTTCCTCCTTCACAGGGACCCATCTCAACAACGGCGAATAACTGTCACCAATCCTCTGTGGTTCTACGATGTTGCTATACACGTAGTGTCTAAAATCCACTGCTAATATCAGGGCAAGTAGGTTCTGGATCCACCTGCCTTTTCACATGTTGTACAGTCCCTAAAACCCTCTGTAATTTACCGGAACAGTTAAACACTGTACTGAGCTCCGGGACTTTAAGAAACACTTTTCTTCTACCGTTATCCGACACCAGATGTTTATTCGCATACGTTTTAATGCTGCCTATAGATTGGTTGATGACGTTGACCACCGAGGAAACGGTTGGGTAATAGCCATGAGGAAATCCCACATGGATGCTCAGAGGGTCCTGCTCATGCTTTATACTAAATTTAGCCTTGTGCTTTGTAAATGTATTCCCCTTTCTAGGGTATTGTATCTCCGTTAGGGCCACCTCCCATGGCCCTTTCAAGTCCATAGGTTTCACCAGTTTCACCGTATAATTAGAAATCTGATTGCTGGGGAAGATGCCCTTCGAAGCGTTGGACTGTAGCGCAATATAAAAAGATGAGTTCTCCCTCGCGGCGCTTACAGCGCAGCCTCACACTCCATGCAGCAAGCTGTCCAAAACCCAACTGTTAAATTTCTCGGGCCACCCCCGCCATTTGACCAACGCCCGTCTCTTAGGGCTGATGCCTTTCCTTTTCAGAACCTTTTCAACCCTGTACACCCTGTTCGGATCGTAGAGCACCTTTTGTAAATCTTTGCTGTAAAAGACACCCAATACCTCTTCTCCAGCGTAGTCCTTCAACTTGTAAATATAGACCCCTTCTTTACTTTCCATTATGAATATCTCATCGCTGAATGTTTGTTGGTAGCCTTTGGTGAAGACACCCTTCAACTTTAAAACCCTGACATGTTCCCCTTCTTTTAAAACCGGAATCTTGACCCTTGATGCTAGACTACTGCCATAGACGGTTCTCCACACCATTAACGAATTATCAGCTGTTACCTCAACGGGGGCCATTTTGATTGTTCTATGGTAACTGGTGTTATAAACATCTATAAAAGCCTGCAGAACATCCACATATCTGTAGGTATTGTTCGCTGCGAGATATCGCCACATCTTTTAAAGTTCTGTTAAAACACCCTACAACCGCCGCTTTTACCTCTGTATGTGTTACAAAATGTTGAACAGCGTGTTGCTTTAATAATTTTTTGAAAGTTTTGTTTAAAAATTCCTTTCCGGCGTATGTTTGTAGTTTTTGAGGTACTCGACCTCTCACAAAGATGTCTTCAAAGGCGGCTGTGACGCTGTTTCCACTTTTATTGTTTAACGCCTCAGCATAGGCATACTTGGACAATACGTCTATGACGGTAAATATATACATCACACCGTTGTTATGTTTTGCTAGATCTTGAAGACTGATTATGTCCTCCTGCCACTGATAATCTAGCTGCGCGCCAACGACTGTGGCCCGCCTCTTAAAACGTCTCCTGGCTGGCTGGTGGAGCGAATACACCTCTTCCCCCGCTAACCAGGTCTTCACCTTTGAGCGGTTTAAAGACTCGTTTTAACTCGAACCCTTCTAAATAGAGCTTCACTGCGGCCGAAGCTTCCAACCCCACATGCATCGTAATAAAACCTCCTTAAAGCATCCCCAGCCATGTTGTCACACACAGCAACCACAAAACTAAAGACATTTGTTTTGTGTAAGCTCGTTTTATTAAACATAAAAAACATAAAAGACTGCTGGGCACCTTGAGGTCATATGACGGGGTATACATATCATGACACATGTTACACATATTACTCCAAGTTGTTCCTTTTACCAGGTCTCAGCGTTACAAGCTTTGATATTTTTTTAGCTATACTCTCAATAGCTCTAGACATGACCTCCCGCTCCCCCCACCTATAACTCTGGACGCTCAGGATGCTGACAGCATTAAGCAGTTCATACAGTTCTAGGTCGGACAATATAGGACCTTTAGTTGTGAAATAACCATCAGTCATGAGCTCCAAAGCACTGTGTAGCCTCGTCAGTGGTGAAAATCTTAACTCACACGTCCAGTCTCGGGCCACGCTCCAGTATTTATCCCCTGCGGGTAGCCACTCTTTGATACACCATTTGGCGATACACACAGGACTGTTGCGTTGCAGCTCAGCCACCGGTTCCGTAATGTTCAGATAGCGCAGAGTCACAGGGTGCATTTCAGCTATTCTCTCTTTAACCAACACATATATCAATCTCCCGATACAGATGTAGCCAGGGTGTAACTCATAGACATCTTGCCCCGCAACACTCTGATTCTCATCCTAAAAGTGAGTAAGTATGGAGCGTTAAGTAACACCGTTATGGTCTGTTGTCCATGACCGCTGTTTTTATTTATTTATTATTATTTTATTTTTTTTAAACAACTTTCTGGGGGCTAAAGACCTAATTCTTCTATTTTTATAATAAATATCACACATACATCTTTCTAAGACCCTTTCTATCAAACGTTTGTCAAAATAGGTACATAGTCCCTGCATGTGCTCCAGGTTTGAGCAGGGCTCAGAAGCGTATCGGATCTCATTGACAGTATCTGCCAAGATCTTAATCATATCTTCGTTGACCCCTTTCTTCACAGCTGCCAACCCATATACCACCCTTAACAACCTATATACCTTGTGCGGGTCTAAACGGCTGCATGTGTTTCGAATTGTTCTGGCAGTGTATGACTCGTATAGACAGTCGTGAACCTCCTGCTGTGGCTCGTTAATTTTATACCCATAACACAGGTTATAATAGTCACGTTTAACACATTTGTTCACAACAGCTGCCGCAAAACCTTTAACAGGCCATATGGTGTCGTAGGGTACGCCTGGCGTTTCCTTTTCATAATCGGTGCTAATGTAAGTGCTGACGCATTTCTTACGCTGCTCTTTGTTCTGGCTTGTAATACTTTCAGACTGTCTGGAACAGCATAAGCAGTAAAAATGTACGTTATTAACCTTTGGCGTATACCCCTCTAGTGCCTCTCTTTCGGCAGTTGTTTCTACGGTCCAAACAAAAAAAGCATAAGACATACTATTAGTTAAAAGTATGATAACGATGTATACACAATAATTGTCTATAGAGTCTTTACTAATCTCAACATTTTCACCACCCTCTGCGGCGCCTCTGAAATGTTGCGAGACGCACAGGTCCATTGGTGTATAAGTGACTTCGGATTTTACAGTTGCTGGTTGCATCAGGATGGCCTCTGGATCTGGGCCCTCCTGAAAGCCCATGTCTTCATAGATCGGCGAATTTGGCGGTGCTACACCTTCGTCAACATCTTCATCGTCGTTGAAGTTGATTGCATCACTTAGTTCATCTTTCAAGGCTTTACTGTCACTGCTATCAACCTTGATGGGTGACACCAGTTGCGGTAAATCCTTAAAGCTATGCTTTTCAAGCCATTGGCAGAGTTCCTCCTGCAACCCTGTAACGTCAGAACCACTATCTTTAGGAGGAGTCTGCTGTGCACTTTCATCCATCACCACTGGTGCGAGGGTCTGATAGTAACTATTGATAGGGTTCTGGACTCCTGAGGCCGTGGCTTTTCTAGCTATCGGATTGTATCTCTTCATGTTGCCTAGACACCCTATTCCAACGCTAGATTACAGTTTGACATGTTGCTCTAACCGTCACTTATATTTATTTGGCGGTTCAAAAAGGGCGTACGCCTCTACAACCCATAACTATCACATGCTCACATTGGCGGCTCTGATACGTTGCCGGGTTACACGTGGTGCTAACCACATGCCACAGCTTTTGCATCATTTGATCATCCCCTTTTTTTGGACTAGCCAACCGGAAGGAGGTCTGGCCAGCCGCCCCACCCCCCCCACTTCGCAGCCCTGTGAGGGGAGCCCCAAACAGCCACTTGGTCCTGAATGTCTGACATGTTCAGACCTGTCCTCTTAGGCTCACACTGCTTGCACAGCACCAAAGCATTCATTTTACACAGTCCATAGACCAATACCCAGGGGATAGGACCCAGGCACATGGCTAACACGCGACATCATGAGGTCACAAACCACGTGACTCCTCTACACCCACGTCACTTCCAGGGCAGGCTCTCTGGGGCACCGGAAGTCCCAGTAACAGAAGTGACGTCACTTCCGGGGTGGGATAACTGTCATTTTACAGTTGTTGAGGAAAGGTATCCCCTCCTACAACTAATATTATTTAGATTTTTGGGAAGATACTTGACAACAGATGTGGATCTGATACAGAGGAATGTCCTTTCAGATTAGTATAGTTTACTCTAGGAAGACGTACCTCTCAATTACAGATTTTTGTAAATCTTATTATAAGCTTTGATATGGATATTGCTAAAGCCTTTCATCTGCAAGTGACCAATCATGTAACTGGAAGCATGATTTACAAACTGGCCTCCTCCCGTTGACAGGCCCTTTATTACTTTTGATCTTGGTCTGGAAACTATCCAACCTCATTCTTACATCTCGAGAGTTCAGCAGGCAGCAAGTCCAAATAATATTTCACCATCTGCGGGTGACTTTTGATAGTATCTTTAAAACAAAATAAACTGATAACCGAGCCTTCTTAAAACTCAACCTTTACATAGTCTGATATTTCCCCTACTTCAGAATAATACCACTAACCACCTATTACTGCCATCCATTCTAGCTTTTTCACAAGAAATGCAATAGGTTTCCCCGTCTTTATGGTAAGCATACAATTACACCCAAATTGAATATGTACATTTTGTAAAGGCAGTTCACCAAATGTCAAATCAGTTACACATATGAACTGCACTCAACATGGTCTTTAATGGCTCACGTCAAAATAATTAAGACATAGTCTTACTAAAATAAATGTATAAATGTCCAGCAGGTCTCATCTATCTCTGCTCTGTCTAGATTGAATTAAACAATGTCTGATTTTAGATGGACTGTAAAAATGCCTGGGCTCGCAAAATGCACTTCAGTCTTAAGACACAACAGCAATCCTGCAAGGCTCTGTCTCTGTATTTAGCAGTATGTCACAGACACGAAGAATAACTGGCAATAAACATCACAGCTAGTGAGTCTCACATATTTTCCGTGTTGCTGGGTTTTGAATATTACAAGTAAATGGCACACAGTTAGTAGTAATGTATAAATACACCAGATCAGTCAAAAATACTTGTTACATTTACTAGGTATTGTTAGGGTCAACTGCATTATGATAAAGACACAAACGTGGTTTTCACATAAAATATGTACACATACAGAGCAATGTTGCTCTTTAAAGTACATTTCCTAAATTGCAAGCCTTCATGAAACATCAAATAAGATAGCGGGTTAGTGGATGGCGTCAGAAATAACAAATTTATCAAAGGATAACATACATGCATTATATGCTTTGTCACAGAGTATTGTGAGAATTTGTAATGTGTTATAAAAGGTTTAATCATGTGTCCCCATCAGCTATATATGCCACGTACATATTTTCTTCTCAGCTTTGCAACAAAAGTCAATTTCTTTATGCCACAAGGCTATCAGAGGAGTTTAGAGGGATCGCCAGTTCCTGGTAATGTCTAGCTTATGAATTAGATAGGCAGCTCCTGCAAGTTCTCTTTGGTGTCTGGTACTGGCCCATCCCTCCACAACTGTATCAGATTTACCACACGGTTTAAACTCACAATGCACAAAGTCACAAGGCATTGCACAGAGGTATGTTTTCTTGGTCCTAGGTAGTCAGAGACTACTAGGAGGTGTAAATGGTGGGTCTGTTAATCAACTCGTGTCTTTGGTACTGTGGCCCATTACAGGATAACTATGTTACACCCTGTTGAGATGAAAAAAAGGTACTGTGTATGACTCTGGAAAATGCGGACTCAGCCTTGGGTTCCTTTTTTTTTTTAGGGTGGAACCTGTGTCGCATGCGCTTGCGCGACGCTTTAGGAATTAGAAAAGGGCTCGGAGCCCAGTTGACCTCACGTCAGTTGTCTTTAATTGGTTCATGGGCTTGCCTGTTAAAATCTTCTTGCCTTCATTAGTGGAAGGCATGCATACGTCATGCCTTTTCTGCTGTTTCCCATCAGGTTTGTGGACTACTTTCTATCTTTTGTTTGCAGCGCAATCTCGCTTGGCAGAAGTTGGGCGCTTTGCATAACATCAACCCTGTTACAGTTCACTCGTAATGAAACCTATCGGCAAAAGTGCTGTTTAAGTTAAAGTTAATTGCACTTTTGCAGATAGGTTTCATTACGAGTTAACTGTAGCAGCGCTGTTTTTTTTTTTATGTTTGCCAGTGGTGGATTTAATATCTGTTACTTTGTAATAATTTGAAATTTTACAAATTGCACAATTTAAAACTATTCCCCAGGAGAATTGAGCAATGGAGCTGAACTTAATTCATTATCTCGGTTTGTATTAATTTTGTTTAACTCCTGGCGGTGGGAGGTGGCCGCGCACTGATGCAGAAAAGGTATTTTGCAGCATTTGGACTAGCACTGTTGGAAAGTGACATTATTTACGTTGGCATGGCCAGAAAGCAAAACTCGGGAATACAATAATAAACGTATAAAACGTTCACAAGGAACAATTGTTTGATTCCCAAATCAGTGCATTTAATCTGCCTTTGGCAGGTGGTGTTGTGGCACAGAAAGGGCCCGGTCTCTTGAACCGGTACCTATGACTAATACAAAAACAGAGCTGTTTATTTTGTGGGAGGCCTTGCGTTGAGCACGCGGTCCCATCTACTGCCTCAAACAATGCCATACTGTGATGGCGGCGCTGTTAGCAGCTGGGCAGACCATTGCGAGCTACATTTTTGCAGGAAAAAAAAACACAGACGGAAAGAAACTTTCACTGGGCCTGGAAGATGGAAGCCCCCCAACGCACTGATGCATCAGTTTTCCTGGCATAACTGCAGCCACATGTGACTTTATGGGAACCATCTGTGACTTTGATAAAAGATGACCCCACAAGCAGATCTGGAACAAGGGGAGTGCAGGACTGTGCTGCTTTCTGTCAAACTATAAGCCGCACGTTTTCAAATGTTTCCTGATAAAAGAATATGCTGGTATCAAACAGCGCAGTGCACTTTTTTCATTAGCGGTTTATCAGAGAGGACCACTTCGGAGTGTTTATAACAAACCAGCATCTAACACTGACGCTAAATTTGCGTTTCGTTATGTGGAATTAAAAAATGGTGGCTTTTTTCAATGGTCTCATAAACTGGTCTGTGACATCCTGGCAGGAGGTACATTATGAAAAATTCACAATAAGCAGCTGTTCAGAAGACAGTAAATCCAGGGCTTAGTGCTGACAGGAACTGAATTTTCACGTACATTTCTAAGTGAGAACAATTTGAGAACACCGATCCAGTTGTGGTTTGTGGTTTTCTTGAGGGTACTAAGGTATAAAGGAGGAGGAGGCCTTTGAGCAATATCAGTTTGCATGTGTGATGCAGGGAGACTCGACCCCCTAGCATCCCAAGCTGTCAAATGGTGGAGTGTTCAGAGTTAGATTTCAAAGGGTCTGAATTTCACACTATGTTACAGAGCTGGGCTCGGATATATATGAAAACCATATTCATCCCAGACCTGCACGTAGTTAAAAAGGACACAGGATTTTGCAGAGCAGTAAAAGTGGACAGGCAGAATATTCTGGAGATGGTGTAGTCAGAATATTCTGGAGATGGTGTACCAGGCCTGAAAACTTAAAACCTAAAGCACAATGTATTTGATTACCCACTTCGCTTTTTAGGTCGAGCGTAGCGTTCGACGTGTTGTATACTTTTTAAGTATACTTATTCTGTGGTTCCAGCGATTTCATTTGTTGGTTCCACTGTCATTCAAAAATCCTTGCTTGCTAGTGGTCAGTTCTGCCTCTTTTTCCTGCCTTTTTAGGGTCGGGCCTGCGTCGCATGCGCATGTGTTTTGCTTGCGAGACGCTTTAGGAATTAGAAAAGGGCTCTGAGCCCCGTTGACGTCACGTCCGTTGTCTTTCATTGGTTCGTGGGCTTGCCTGTTAAAATCTGCTTGCTTTCATTAGTAGAAGGCACGCATACGTCATGCCTTTTCCGGCGGTTAGCCCTCCTGGAGCGCAGCGACCAAGTACTAGAAACATGCGAAACTCGCTGTTTCTCGTCAGCTTTGTGGACTACTTTTTATTATCTTTTGTTTGCAGCACGATCCCGCTTGGCAGAAGTCAAGCGCTTTGCATAACATCGACCCTGTTACAGTTCACTCATAATGAAACCTAACAGCAAAAGTGCAGTTAAAGTTAAAGTTAATTGCACTTTTGCCGACAGGTTTCATTACGAGTAAACTGTAGCAGCCCGATTGCGCTGTGTTTAGCTTTCAATGTGGAAAGAAAAATCCTGTTGGGAGTTTACAACTGCTAATAGCTGTAACTCGGAGAAATGCGAGACCCTACTGCAATGCAAATGCTTGTTTTTCTTTACATTTCTCTTCGCACACACAATTTATGAATGCGTGCTGAGAGTTCTCTATGAAACAGAATACAACTCAGTATGGGGCTCTGTGGTATAGAGGACACAAAGTGCACCCTCCTTTACCCGAGGGTGACTGTCCGCTCACCAAGCTGTAGAGGACTGTCAGTGGTGGCAGCAACAGATTATGTGGGACAAGCCTATTTTCCTATCACTCCCTTGTTTTTAAACTAGTCTGTTAGTCATGTGCAACAGGTTCCTCGCTGCAGCTATGTGGGAGATGGATTATATGTGTCATTGCGTGTAGGTTATACATGCAGTGTGTAAGTTACACTTGTAAGTGTGTCCTCACAGGAATACATTTTGATTTCCTGCACTGACGTGGAACTGAAGATGGAGGTTGCAGAGAGCCCCAAGCAGTAATGCAAATGCTAAAGCTTGTCTTGTTTGCTTCTGTGTTTCATATTCGCCTGATGCAAGGGAATGGGCTATTAGTTGCATGGCCTGTACAAGTAATGGGTCCACATTTGTCCTCCACTGGGAACCAAATATCCCATTGAGGCACTTGACTCTCTCAGGGCAGAGCACTCAAGGCCTACTCAAGAGAGGTGGTGTGGGCTAGTAGCCACCATTTGATGGCCCGCAACAATAACACTCAATAAATAACTGTCCAGTCTGTGCCTTTTCTTTTCAAACAGGAAAAGGACATTTGTTACAAACACAATAATCAACACTATACAGGAGCTTACAAATATACATAAGGCTGGTGGAAATGCCTTTGATGGCAATGTGTAATCACCTCTGACCCCCTTCAGGGGTCAAGATCAACCACCCACATGTCAGAAACAAGGATGCTAGGAGTAAATATAATAATAAAAAAACCATAGGTGAATGGACTTATTAATGTTAATTAGGTATATGCACTGTGAACAAATGGCACTATCATCATTATTAATTAAATAAAGCATTTCAATGCATCATTTACAAATTAACTTGTTATACGTTTTTAACCATTAGAAATGCAATTAAAAAACAGCCACTAAAGGGCATCACATTATGATAACAATATGTAACCACAGATTTCACCCCTTGAGGTCGCTTTACAGCACAGGTACCTTTCATTTGAAACATTCAGGCCACAGTAACTGCAGCCATAGAGTTGGCCCCTAGATGGTGCTGTACTCCCAGCTGAAGAACTCCTGCTCCAGCATGGGGAGTGTTCAAGCTAAACAAAAATATTCCAGATTGGTCTTTTTCCTGGATATCCTGCAAACAGTGTCAGTAAATCCTGTAAAGGCACCTTGGGGAGGCTGCTGCCTTTCTACAGCCCCCTCACTCTCTCTTCAGTATGATAGTGGTGCCTCTGCCATCCCAGGGCCACCACATTTTCCAATGTTTTGGTTTCAATAGGCCCGTAGGACATTATGGGGCGCTCCTTCAGGAGCTCATGAATGTTGAATTAGTGACTTGGCCATTTTCTGTGCTGTAGCCGCGTAGCCATGCGCCATGCAGGGTGCACTTCCCTTTTTGTATATTTAGTTTTTGGTGGTACTCTGCCCCACTTGGGTACCCCAGCGTGTTCGCCACGGTGGGAGCAGCAGAGGGAGCCCATCTT